>NC_090270.1:158719122-159033011 GCF_040414725.1 Anabrus simplex | reverse complement strand
CTAGGAAACTGGAGATGGTCAAACGGATATTCTATATTATCTGCAATGGAAATGATCCATTTCAAAGTATATACTGAAAATATATGTACGTATTGTAATAAAAACTATGTGCGAGTGAAAATGAATAACAAACTTACATGTTTCACCTATCCGTCCATAACTTGCTTGTTCAGGAATCTTTACACCACTAACCATGTTCTGATGGGCGAGTGTTGTTACTAGTAGTAGTGGGAAGTGATGTCATGAGGAGAGGGAGGACGTGCTGGGGAAGTTGGTGAGGAATAAGTGTTGGTTGAGAGCTGCGTGTGGAAGGTGGTGTTGGACTTGTATGTTTGGGGTGGGGCTTATTTTGGTGTAGTTTACAAATAATGGGAATAAATGTTTCTAATAGTATGTTTCTTTTCTCGTTAATTTCATTTAAATTACAAGCTGAATTCTTGTATAGGTCAATATTTTTGTGGGTATTTTCTAGAATATCAAGTAGCAGGCCCCTTTGTTCTGGATGTAAGATTGTCATATCTTGTTCTATTGTAATATAATTTGTGGTTATCATTTTCATGGTGTTTGCTCATAGCCAGTAATCTGTTGTACTTTATAACATTGCAGTGTTCTGCGTATGTTGTAAAAAAGTTCTGGCCTATTTGACCTATGTAAGATTCATATGTTTATTATTATTACTATTATTATTATTATTGTGAAAAGTGAAAATCAGTTTAGCATTGGCATTGTCAGTTCTGGCTATTTTTTTATATTATGTTTCTTAGAAACATTAATTTATTAGGTGTATGCTACCATCATTGAATGTGAAGGTAGCAAATTTTTCTTTTTGGGTAAATTCTGGTGTAAGTGTGGTTTTAGGTTTATTTCTGTGTTTATTAAGGATTTTGTTGATGAAACGTTTGTTATTTCTGTTCTTTTTGGCTATGATATGAATTTTTCTTATTTCTTTATTAAAATTCTTTTGAGATAGCAGTAGTTTCATTGCTCTGTCTATCATACTGTTGTATGCTACTCTCTTATGTGCACCTGGGTGTTGGGAAGTTTGTTTAATGGTATTGAGAGAGTGGGTGGGCTTCCTATTAATGTCAAAAGGTAGTTTTTGTCTTATTTACGTGTTATTGTTATATCCGTATAATTAATGGATTTCTTGTTTTCATTCTCAATTGTGAATTTTATGTGAGGGGTCAATCTAGTTGTTCCTTATCATGTTCCCATTAGTGAACTAAGTATCTATGATAACAAACGTATCATCTACAAAGCATGACCAATGCTTTATTGCCACAATTTTGTCGATGATGTGAGTGTGCTCCAAGTAATCCATATATACGTTAGCTAAAATCCCAGATGCAGGATATCCCATTGGTAGCACTATTTGTTGGTATATTGTACCTTTAAAGGCAAAGTACTTATTATTTAACATTAATTTTAAGATTTGATTAAACTCATCTATTTCTCCTTTGTTCAATTTGCTGAACCATATTAAATTGTTCCATATTAATTTGATTAATTAATTAATTCATGGTTCATGGTGTGGGTTCCTGTAGTCACGTCCTAGCTTGTGAACCACGGGCAATGGCTGAGTGACCTAATAAGTAGTCCTGAGAGTTGGGATACCCGTTGCTACGGAATGAGAGTGGGCATCTCTTACATATTCAGAGTCATGGCCCACCTTGTGCTCAGGCGGCTAGGACTATACAATCCTCTGGTGATCTCTAACCCGTTAGATGGTGGTGGTGGTGGTGATTATTGTTTCAAGAGGAAGTACAACTGAGCAACCATCCTCTATATAACACTAATCAGAGAGAAAAATGGACGGGGTCCGACACTTCGAAAAATGAAGGTATCGGCCAAAAGGAAGACAAGGGGCACTAAGGGCGTGAAAATGAAAGACTCCCTAGGCCTCCATACGTAATACCATTGGGGTCATAAAAGAACAAGAGTTAACCAAGGGAGGTCGGATAGAATAGATGAAAGTGAGGAGCCTGGCACAAGTAAGTGGAAGCAATGCCAGGACTCTGCTAACGGCCCTGTGGTCGCCAACCCATGCTCCCAAGTTGAGAGCCCCTGGGGCCCATTTTAGTCGCCTCATATGACAGGCAGGGGATACCGTGGGAGTTATTCTACCGCCCCCACCCACAGGGGGTTAACCCGTTAGAGGAGAGATCCTCACTTGGACTATGTATAAGTAGGATAGCATCCTGCTTCACGAATTTACCGAGCTCAGAATATTTTAAGCAAGCCTAGGATGTATGGGAGTAATGGAGTCGCACTCCCATTCGACAGGCGAGGGACTCCTTGGAAACAACTTGGCGAACAAAATGGAATTCGATGGGGAGCTATCACTATTAATGGGGCTTATGGAAGAAAGAAGGTAGAACTGGCTGAGGCAGTAAAGATGATGCATCTGGATGTGCTAGGAGTAAGTGATATTCGGGTAAGGGGAGATAAGGAGAAAGAGGTAGGAGATTATAAAGTGTACTTGACGGGTGTTAAAAAGGGAAGGCAGAGAGTGAGGCAGGGCTGCTCATCAGGAATACTTTTGCATGCAACAGTTTCTGTTAGGCATGTAAATAAGCGAATGATATGGGTATATTTGGCAGTTGGAGGAATTAGAGCGACGATAGTCTCAGTGCATTAACCATGTGAGGGTGCAGATGAGGACAAAATTAACAAGTTTTATGAAGCATTGAGTGACACCGCAGTCAGGGTCATCAGCAAGGATAGGATAGTGCTAATGGGCGATTTCAATACATGAGTTGGTAAGAGAACTAAAGGATACAAAAAGGGTGATTGGTTAATGTGGGGAAGACATGGACGCTAATAGGAATGGAAAGCGTTTGGTGGACTTCTGTGCTAGTATGGGTTTAGCAGTTACGAATACATTCTTCACGCATAAGGCTATTCACCGCTACACATGGGAGGGTAGGGGTACCAGATCCGTAATAGACTGCATCTTAACCCGCTTGTAATTCAGGAAATCTGTTACAGATGTACAGGTTTATCGGGGATTTTTGGATAATACAGATCAAGTATCTCTAGGCCTAGAATAGAGAAAGTGAAAGATAATAATAATAATGTTATTTGTTTTACGTCCCACTAACTACTCTTTTACGGTTTTCGGAGACGCCAAGGTGCCAGAATTTAGTCCTGCAGGAGTTCTTTTACGTGCCAGTAAATCTACCGGCACGAGGCTGACGTATTTGAGCACCTTCAAATACCACCGGACTGAGCCAGGATCGAACCTGCCAAGTTGGGGTCAGGAGGCCAGCGCCTCAACCGTCTGAGCCACTCAGCCCGGCAAAAGTGAAAGATGTCTACAAACAAATAAGAGTAGAAAATCTCCAGTACGAGGAAATTAGAAGTACATGGATATGATTGGTGAGCAGTTTCGAACAGTGGACAGTAAGTAGGTTCAGGATAATGGGTGGCATACAGGAATGCTGTAGTAGAAACAGCAAGGGAATGCCTAGGAACAACTGTGTGTAAAGATGGGAAAAAGCGAAAACCTTGGTGGAATGAGGAAGTGAGAGCAGCTTGTAAATGTAAAAAGAAGGCTCATCAGAAATGGCTCCAAACAAGGGCTAATACAGACAGGGATTTGTACATAGATGAAAGAAACAGAGCGAAACATATAGTTAGTTGTTGGATCCAAAAGAAGTTGTGGGAAGATTTTGGTAAAAACCTGGGAAGGCTAGGTCAAGCAGCAGAGAATCCTTTCTGGACAGTAATAAACAATCTTAGGAAGAGGGGGCAAGAAGGAAATGAACAGTGTTTTGGGTAATTCAGGTGAACTCATAATAGATCCCAGGGAATTACTGGTCAGGCGGAGGGAATATTTTGAAAATCTTCTCAACATAAAAGGAAATCTTCATGGTGGTGTCGCGAACAACCGAGCTCATGGGGAGGAGGAAAATGATGTTGGTGAAATTATGCTTGGAGAAGTGGAAAGGATGGTAAATAAACTCCATTGTCATAAAGTAGCAGGAGTATTCTAAATTAGACCTGAAACTGTGACGTATAGTGGGAACGCAGGGATGAAATGGCTTCAAAGAGTAGTAAGATTAGCATGGAGTGCAATCACAAGAGAAATTGTGGCTTATTTCGCACTCAACAGGTGCTTCTCAGTGTAGGTTTTCCTGAAGTATCCTTCCCCACTGCGATGATGTTTTCGCCTTCTGGACTATGAGCGATTCCAGTGTACTTGTTCTTAAGGTAGGCCAGAATTCTGTCTGATTTTTCCTATCAACATCGAAAACTCCATGAAAACCAGTGTAGTTTCAAACCACAGAGGGGCTGTCAGAATCAGATTTTTAGTGGAAAATGCTATGAGAGGAATAGACAGTTACATTTAAGTTTCATAGATCTAGAAAAAGCATTTAACAGGTAGCGATGGAAAAGATGTAAACCATACTGGGGGACTATGGGATTAAGAGTAGATTATTAAAATCAATCAAAGGCATTTATGTTGACAATTGGGCTGCAGTGACAATTGATGGTAGAATGAGTTCTTGGTTCAGGGTACTTACAGGGGTTGTTAATAGTTTACATGAATCATCTGCTGAAAGGTATAACGTGCCAGGGAGGGGATTCAGTTAGGTGGAAATGTAGTAAGCAGTCTGGCCTATGCTGACGACTTCATCTTAACGGCAGATTGTGCCGAAAGCCTGCAGTCTAATATCTTGGTACTTGAAAATAGGTGCAAAGAATATGGTATGAAAATTAGCCTTTTGAAAACTAAATTGGTGTCAGTGGGTAAGAAGTTCAACAAAATTGAATGTCAGATTGGTGATACAAAGCTGGAACAAGTAGATAAAATTACGGGGGTTATACTTTCTGTCATGTCATGGTTGTTGGCTATAGGTGCAGGACTTGCATGGCTTAAAGTTGATGCGACACTTTCTTGATGAGAATAATCTGATTCCGATAACTTTTCATGACCTTTTGTCCTTGATTTCTTCAATGGAGACTCCTGTTTGGTAATAGCTGATCCCTATCTCTTTCCTAACAAAAGTTCAGAAATTCATCACTTAGCTAAGGCTGATTTATGTTTACGCATACTGTTTATTCCCTTGGATACAAGCTATCAATTATTACAGCACACTGTCTTTCAATAATAACAGTATCTTGATATGCAACTTGCGAGCATACTTCACAAATGTAAACAGACTGGCTACCACCATAGAACGCACAAAAAAGATTAAACATACAAGAATAACAAAACTTATTGTTGTCAGCACTATTGTAGTACCATCAGAAATACCAATACAAGCATAAAATGTTGCTCAATGACAGTCGAGTACTGAAATATTAGTCCGTAACTGGCTTTATAATTTCATTCAGAAATATGGTAGATCTTACAGCTTGAGTCTGTATAAATATGTCGGGAGAAGGGGCGGGGGTGGGCTGTTGGCCCTCCTATGGATGCATAATTGCAAAGAACAGGCATATTTGATTGAATGGAAACATGACAATGAAATCGTTACCCAACAAAGCAATTCAGCAGATGCCATGCCCATTTTTGCTGTGTGCAGACTGGCAAACAAACCATTATTAAAGTGACAAATTGTTTGAATTCAACTAAATAACTTTGTGGCAAGAAAGAAGAAATCCAATCCTTTCAATTTCAGTCATTAAAAAAAAATGCCAAAATGACCAAAATATCTATTTTTATCTCTGGAGTGTTGCCTTAACACTATCGAATGCTTTCACTAGATCAAGGAATACCATCACCAGATCATTTCCATATTCCCACTGTTTTTCTACCAATAATCTCATGGTAAATATAGGATCTTCGTTGACCTGCCCTGTCGAAAGCCACACTGCTCTTCTTCTAAATTCCTTTCCACCTTTCCTCTCATCCTTATTTTCTCTCAAATATTTTGGCTACTTATGACAAAAGTGCAATTCCTCGATAACTGTTACATACCTTCCTATCACCTTTTTTACATACCATATAATCTCAAATACCACCCGCATTGTTTTCTCGAAAATATCACTTCCAAAATTGGGTGCGGGTCTTGTTTAAAATTTTGGGAAATTTATCTTTCGAATGTGCGTAAACCGGGCATCACCACCGGCGCGGCTTGGCAACAATCTTCTCCCCGCTCTCACTATATGCTACTTTTGCGCTTGGAGCCAGTCTCACACACGTTCTCGGAGTATCAACATGAATTCCACAAAGCGTTTGAGATCTATACTGCGAGTGAGAAACTGAAAGTAGTTTGGGAAGCCAAAATTATTGGAAATTGTGCCGCCGGTAGGAAATACAATATTGACAAGTCATGTATTCACAATTGGAAAAAGAAGAAAAATGTGCTATTAACATGTAGTGGTGATCGTAGAGCTTTTCGTGGACTGATTGTACTATTTCCAGAAATTGAAAGAAAACTTTATAAATATGTGACAGAAAGGCGGGAATTGGAATATTGTGTCTCACCAAAATGTGTCAGCTAAAGGCATTAGAGATTGCAAAGGAACTTTCATCGGAAGGGTGTGACGCAAGCCGAGGATAGGTTTGTAATTTTTATAAAAGAAATGGGTTGAGCATACAAAGGCGTACCTCAATTTCGTCATCGTCTTCCTGGTGCCTACGATGAGAAGTTATTGTCATTTCAGCGTCACATAATTCGGTTGCGGAAGGAAAATGCATATTTGCTAAGGGTGCAAAAAGTGTTACCATTACAACAGGTGGTCATGAAAAACAACGGTGTACAGTAATGTTGTGTTTTCTCACCGACGGAACCAAATTCCGCCGTACATTGTTCTCAAGCGAAAGATGCTTCCTAAAAATCTACCCGCTGGTGTTATCGTCAGATCTCAGAACTCCGGCGCTGGATGGACAGTTCATTTGTGGAAGACTGGGTCAAGTGTGTCTGGCAACGTCGCCCTGGTGCATTATTGGGACAAAAGAGCTTGCTTGTTCTCGACAGTTACCGCGGCCACACAACAGACGCTGTGAAGAAACATATCAAGGATGGGAAACCCGACCTAGCAGTCATTCCAGGCAGGATGATGTCTATGCTACAGCCGCTGGATGTCTGGGTGAACCGTCCATTTAAAGCAGCCTTGAAACAGCTCTATACAGAATGGATGGCGGTTGACAATCACACACTGATGCCAACTGGTCGCATTCAGCGCCCGGAAGTTCAGCTTGCTGTGTTCGTGGATTCTGACGGCATGGAATCGTATCCCTGGAGACCTCATACGGAAGAGCTTCAAGAAATGTAGCATTTCTAATGCTATGAACAGCAGCAATGACATTTTGTGGAAAGGTGATGGTGATAAAAAGTTCCGAAGTTGCTACTGATGATGATGATGATGATGATGATGATGATGAATGAACTCGTTGGATATCGTTCTGGAAATGTTTGTTTACTTTTATTTGTATTTTCTAATCATTTGATGTGTGTTAGTAAAGATTGTAAATAATTTTGACTTCACTTTTTTATTAAATTTTGGTCTTTCAAAATAAGGGTGCGGCTCTTATTCGGTGGCAGGTGGTATTCAAGATTATACGGTATTGGTATTATTACACCTTTACGCTAATCATCAGGTACTTGCTTTGTCCTCCATACACACCTTAGGAGCCTATATAACCAATGTAGACCAATAGGTCCTGCTGCAGAAGTTTTGCTACAAATCATCTCTGCACAGCTTACAAACATTTTTAAATTTGGTCCATTCTTCCTCTACATTTTCTATTTCTGATATAGGGATGTCCTGTTTTAAATCCCCTTGAAATTTTTCCTGAGTTCTTTTATCTTTCAATTTCCATACTTTAATTTTCTGAGTCATTGACCAGATTTCTGCTGTGTATGTCATTAGTAATATCCTTTGTTTCACTCTCACAACTTCACCAATTTTCAACTGTGCTACCACTACTTTGTGGTCTCCATCAAACGCCTCACCTGGTAGTGCCGTTAGATCCATTAACTGCTCACAATTTATTTTCTCAACTAAAAAATAATCAACAACTGTCCTTGATTGTCTCCAAGAATTCCTCTATATTTTCCTCACTGTTTCCAGTTTGGGATGCATAAACTAGGATGAAATCTTTCACTGCTTCTTCCGCCCTAAGTCACATTCTGATTATTCTACCACTAACGCAGTCTATTCTATCCACATTTTCATCCAGGATTTTGTTAACCATGACTCCTACTCCATTCTTTGCCTCACCTCCTCCACTCCAGTATAGGTGTACCCTCTACTCATCCTCTTCACTCTTTTTCCCCTTCACTTGACCTCACTCAGTCCCATCATTGTAACATTCTCCTCCATAAAATCAATCAACTCTTCTGATTTTCCTGTCAGGGCCATAACATACATTTATTCCAACCTTCATAAAATTAATTGCTGGTTGCCACTTACCATATCTCCCCCAGCACAAGAACTGCACGTCACTTTTAGCAGAGTTATGCATTAACCTCTTCCAAGGCTGATAATTACCACCGCTCATTTTAGGCTACTGTTACGATGGGATCGCTACCCCCAAAGGCATTTAGAGCTACTGCCAGCAATTATTCAGGCTGCACCTTACATGCGGAACCGATGACTTTGCAGCCACACCTAACATGGGAAAAAAATGCTGCTGATGAAACCTGAGTACTGGGCTGCCTCTTCCGCAATATCCACCGTTCCGAAGTCCATCTTCGCCACTGAGCTCTTTGCTCGTAACCCTGAGCTGGGACCCTTACCACATGCTACACACTGGGTCAGTGTGCTCTGGGACTTTCATACGCAGAGGCACCACTCCCTGGGCAGGCCTGCCTCCAAAGAGGGTCCCTACCTGCTACACAAACTCCACTCCATTTCCATGAGAAAATTTCTGAATCCATCATATCACTTCTTAGCCATGATACAACTCCTGCTATTATATATGGTAACATATCTATTGAATTAGTTAATTCTATTCAGTTTAACACTAACAGCTTTATTTCATCCTTACTGGACTGTCAAACCCCCCCTATATTCTTATCACCAACTGCCTAGACCAGCTCATTTCCCTGAATGTATCTCCCTAAAATTCTAAACATACCCTGTAACTTATATGTAGCACTAGCTGCAATACCCATCGCCGATGGGACAATCACTTAACATGCACATGATGACATTTTTGTCCAATCCTCACATTGTTCTCCAGATTTTGAGGCACGTAAGTGGACATGCCTCTCCCTGTCAGCAGCTTGTCATGACATACTCACTTCCTTGCTCTATGTGGCCCCCTACGGTTTCAAATTTTTTGCATTATTGCTGACCTTCATTTGATGTATTTCTTCCAGTATAAAAGAGCACCTAGTATTGGGTTAACATTCAAACCGACCAGTGAACAAAGCCTTTAAAACACTGCTGGAACAATCTCCATAGCGACTCTCTCTCTACAGTCTATAGAGCTGGTTACCAGCTTTCATATGACTCCCACTGATATTTCTCTTAGTTTTCACCATATTGAAAAAAAAAAAAAAAAATTCCAAGCGCTATTTTTGTGCAAATCCAATCATAAAAGAGACATCTTCACAATTTTCCTTGCAGAAAATTTTATAGGGCAACTTACAGCTAAGATCCTACTCACCTTTTTCTGAATTGAAATACCAAATTTCATTAACATCCACCCATCCATTTTCTCCTGATGTTAAACTGAACTCTACATAGATTATTACAATGCTTTCAGTATTCTTGTCAGAGTACATTAACCAGCTGGAATGCTGTCAAATGGAAAACAACACAGTTTCTCACTTTTCACAAGCAGTATTACGCTGGCATTCTAGCAGTGCCAAGTTCCAGAGCTGCAAAAAACCAGGCCACTGACTGGTGAACAGCGCTCTGCAGTTTTCCTTTTAGTATGTATACTGCTCATTCCTATTAGCGTCTCAGAACAGGGATCGAACAGTTGGAATATATGATGTACCACTGGGTCACGTACCAGTACTTATAGGAATA
Source organism: Anabrus simplex (assembly GCF_040414725.1). Taxonomy (NCBI): domain Eukaryota; kingdom Metazoa; phylum Arthropoda; class Insecta; order Orthoptera; family Tettigoniidae; genus Anabrus; species Anabrus simplex. Next base: position 159,023,075 of record NC_090270.1, on the reverse strand, counting down.
TGTACGAACCAGAAGAATGGATGCTAAAAAGAAAGTTATCTATCTCCTCAGCCACTTCCCGCCAATATTCAAGCAAGCTATTCTACTTGGAACACGGCAGTAATCTCATCTACCAAAGATGTGTGGCAGCAGAAGAGACAAAACACATCACAACAAACAATAGTCAATGTAATGTTATTGTTGATCAATTTTATGACCTTTCGATATTGTAGGCCTTCGCATAGTTTTCCTTGAACTCTGTTATAACAGGACATCTTCCTCCCTTATTTCGTGACTCCCTCTCGTCTTATTATTCAAGCGACAGTTCCTTTACAAATTTTTTTTTTCTCATTCTGATAATCATGTTCACAATTTTCCTTGTCGATGTGGGCTGATGACCATGCAGTTTTAAACTTACGAAACAATCACTGCATAAACCACCGTCATCGCCAGTTAACACCAGTTAACTAAGCATCAAAAGTCTAAATTTATAAATTCTGTTACCATAGTTGGTAAGGTAAAACTGTCTAGGGCATAAATAATCAGAAGCTGTATTCCCTATAACTTCTGTTATGTTTATGTAGTATTTATGGAAAGAAAGCACTAATAACATAGATAACTGAGAATTAAATTTTAGCCCTTCACCTAAACGATCATTTTACCCAGCATAAATAACATTTTTTACAGCCTAGACCATAGTGCCTTGTTCTCCAACTTTTTCACACCAATTTTTATGAAATCCTGTTCACCTATTTTCTCGTGGTTCAATGCTGATATGGAACAAGCAACCGAAATCTAAATTCATTAATATCTCTGTTATTATAGCCAGTACCGTAAAATTTTATCATCATCATCATCATCATCCTTCCAAGTATTGGGCCATGTGACCCGTTACGGTCTTGCATGTTACTTTTTGCAAGACTTGAAAGCAATCAAATGTCCTTCCGACGGGTTGCTAGCCAAAATAAAATACTGGAAATTGTATTATAAATAACTGCCGTAATGTAGTATGTAGTATTTATGGATAGGACAACTAATAACATAGATCTTTGAGAGTTAATTTTAGTCCTTCCCCTAAACTACCCTTTCACTAAGCATGAATAAAATTATTCATAGCCATAACACCTTACTGTACAACTTCACATACCGATTTTCATTCAATTCTGTTTGGCCCTTTTCTCGTGATGCACATACACAATATTAGAATCATTCCGTATTGACGGTTTTCACTTTACAATGGCGAAAAATGAAAGTATCCTCCTATTCAATACATCAGACGGAATATATGATGTATTGAATAGGAGGATACTTTCATTTTTTGCCATTGTAAAATGCACATACATAGACAAAAATAACGGATAATTAAAAATTCCATTTTCTTTTTACTCTGGACATAAGCAATACAGAAATACCATTCTTTTCTTTAAATTCTGAGCAATGTACAGATAAAATTATTATTTTACATATATACACAGTGGTTCAAGAGAAGGCCATCTGAGCACAGATCATTATCTCCTACCCACCCATTAGAATCTACAAACCTCACTCCCAATTTCTCAGATGCCCACTCCATAGTTTAATCTCATTTATATCCCTCATCACTGTCCAGGGAGTATCCTACTACACGATATCCCACAGATAATCTCTGCACCTTTATACTTCTGTGCTGTCATAACCAGATCCCATACATCACCAGCTATGTTAGTACATATCCCTGCTTGCCTTATGTTGTTTGTTTGTTGTACTTTCCTCAACATTTTTAACCTAATTCCTGGATTACACCCTACCCTGGTTCTCACTCCTCCACAAACTTTCCCCACATGTGAAACAATAGTCACCTATGACCAGAGCCTCTACCCCACCCACTCTCTACAGAGACAACCACCTCTTTATGCATTGTCGCTTGATCATGAGATGGCATGGGCGTGGCTTCAGGGGAAAGGGAACAGCATGCTTGTGATTATGTAATGCAGTCGAAACTGGTTAAGACGTCCCTCTCTAGCGCATTTCCCTGGTTATTACGTCATTATTCCGAAGTCCCAGGGTATGTCCTATGCTAAAGAAACCTGGATAGCACATTTACATCACTCTTAAGTACGTTCGTAACTCCCACCATAAGAATTTTAAATTAGCGTTCCCGGCCACGTTGCGCACGACAGGCCAGCCACAACTGGCTTGAGTGAGGATTTGGTAGAGAAATTAATTTCAGAGCACCAGAGCGTGGTTGCGTGTCGGCCTACAGCTGAGGGAGAGCCAGTCCCAAGCCAGTCTTATTATCTTTGCGCCTGATATGTTGGCGATTAATTTTACATTCTGCGCTTAGCTGCCGGTCCTCCTAGGCCTAAAAAGTTCTGATTGTTCAAACAGAATCTTTTAGAGGATGCGTAGGCGGAGAGTAACAGTGTGCTGGAGAAATGTTTCAGCGGGCAGCCCGTTGCGAGCTGTGGTCCCACACCCATAGTTACTTGTGATTGGACAACAGTTTTTATGCATGTCATCATACACAGCGGATCGGCCGTGCTCGCAACATCAGTACTGCGACCTGTATCAGAACCCGATAGTGTACCATACCTACAAGGAAGTAGAAATGGATTCAGATGATAAACAAAAATAGGTCCGCTCTCACCCATTAGACATATTTATTTCTCATTTTCAATTTAAAAGTTGTTCGTTTGTTTTTTCTTTTCCTGTGTGATTTACAGCGGTTGTTATGGAACCCGAAATAGACATTGAGAACTTAATAACTTTAACCCCTCAGCGCCGACCTCTATACATGGTATAGACCCTCTTTTCTTCCGTAGCCGCCGACCTCTATACGTGGTATAGACCCATACATGGTTTCACATTTACGGCTATAGCGCGAAGAGTTTTGGAGTTACTGATATGCAAATTATTTTGTTTCCAAGAAGACATTTTCGGCTTTATCAGCGTTGTAAATAATAATTGAAAAATCGTTATAATGTAGTTGTTTTTGCAAGGATAATTATTTGTCAAATAAGTCTGAGCACTAATCTCTTGCTTTTTTAAAAGTCTGTTTGCTTCATTTTTTCCCACAGAATAAAATAAAGAAATGATGATCTGAGAAGTTTGTCTTTTCGAGTGATGTTCTTTGCTCTATTTGTACATTGGGAGTGCGATTTATTTATTATATTTGTCTTTATTTCTCAGCTTGTAATATTTTCGTAACTCTCCACGAGTGCTCTGTGTAGGCATCAGTTAGCGCTGCTTTCTGTCATACGATACGAGAACCAGTTGTTCATGGTATATATCTCGTTAGAAAGACGCTGTCTCGACATTTTGTCTGAAATATGTATCGAGTTGGTTTGTTTCGTCATAAATGTTATTCCCCTCATTCAGTTTCGTTCTGTTGCTTTCGGTCTCGCTGCAGCTTCATCAGTCCGTGTGACGCACGGCGCTCAGCTGTGGTATGACTGACAGTAACGTGCTTGAAATATTGTATAATTCAGATGAAAGTTTAGTCGGAAGTAGTAGTGACAGTATAAGCAGCAGTGATAATGAAATAGATGATGTAGCAGTGGTAAATGATGAGAGTGACGATGAGGAGGAAACAGTACTTGGAAATTTCGTGTAAGAGACTATAGATAATTATACAGGTCAAAGAGAAGTTTTCAACGGTGAATTCTGATTGCTAAATACTCTAATAATACACAGGTCACAGAGACAAATATTGAGCAATTACCTTATCGGATTCAGCTGGTGAAAGGTTTGTTTACAAAATACGCTCGCTCGGGAGGGGAACGAAGTATTTAAGGCCGGTGCGCATCAGATAATACAGTTGCAAGGTTGCAGGAAAGATATTTTATCAGGAAATTGCACCCAAGAGTTGGAAATCCAAACCTCAGAGACATTGTATCCTGTGTTCAAAACACGGCGAAAAGAAGACGTCAGTGTAATGCTGCCAGGAGTGTGACTTGAGTCCCTGTCTCAAAGAGTGCTTCGAAGTCTATCACATGGAACTAAATTACTAAGGAAATGTGAAACAATTATGTCATTATCTGCATGTACATAGTTCTGTCATAAGGAATTCCAAATTTCGTGAAAATCGGGCTACTCTTATACTTGCAGTAACGCTTTAAGTGAATCGATGTATTTCAGTCGCGCGTACTTGAAATCTCATCCGGCCGTGGGGTAGGAAGCTATTTAAATGGCTGCGACGCTGAGGGGTTAATGTCGGAAATACCAGTGGTCTCATGTTTTCGAAAATATAATATCATTTAGATCCATTATTGAGAGAGTATCCTCAAAATTGTACCCATCTCCCTCTCTAACAAAATGTAAAGGACATAGCATGTCTGAACTATTTTTATATTTTCTTAAATGTAGAAAGTAAACGAAGACTAGGATGGTCCATATTTAATACCCACACTGAAAAGAGTGTTGAAAAAGATCCACTGGAAAGCGCAGGGAGTTTTGTATTACTCGATCCATGTGTGTGTGTCAGCGGAAGCAGGTGAACCCACGCATACACACAGGCGCGTTTTACTCCTGCACCGTCTGAAAGAGGCAAGCGACTTGTGTACGTAAATTAGGTCTACTGTATTTACGTGCGTAACAAACATATGTAAATTAAGCCTATTGTACTTACGTATACAGCTGACATGTTGGTGTTAATTTTATATTCGTAAATGAATTGCAGGTCATTCAGTTATGGAGAAGAAGAAACCTAGACAGTTTATAGATGATGAAACGTTGAAGTTTATTGAGAAAGTGTATGCTAAATCACACACAAAATGTGTGCAAATCCCCCAGATGGAGGACTTTCCTGTTACAACCTTAAAGATAATTGCCAGCGACATGTATAGTTCAAGTTTCTAAGAAAGTATTTTCCTTCAAGTTTTACTATGTTTGTGTTCTTAAAATGTATTATTTCTTGATTTATTTCATTAATTATAATTTTGTACACTTGTTTCTTTGTTTTCATTGTAATTACTTTTACGTTCAAACCTAACCTTAAATTTAACAGTGGAATCGTTTCCATTTTTTAGCACGTTCCCTCTTTATGACTTTTTTTTCCCCTGGTCCCCACAAAAAAAGTCCTAACCAGTTTTGACTGTAATTTTGCTAACAGTTAAATCCAACATTGCCAGATGACAGCAAATCTCCCTAGGCATCAGGAATATGTCCCCTTTTTAAGACTGGCAAGAAAAGTGGTATTTGGTATTGAAACACTGGATTTTTGAGTACTTTTGAGTATAACATGCATCCATATTTTGGAGGTCAATTTTCAAAATAATTCCCCTTATATTCCATAACTTACTGTTTACTAAGAAAATTAATATACTGTGTTGAAAAGGTTGTTAGTGGTATTCATTTTCTGTTTTCTTACAAATGATGAACATAAAGAATGCAACCTACTGGAATTTTGAAATGAAAAGGCAAACCATTGCACAATACAAGAACACCTGTAGGCTTTCATAAGAATGCCAAAGACTAAAGTAGTCTTAATAATAATCAAGTTCTCTTTCCAGGTTGCACTGCATCATCTTACGTACAGGTTGCAGTTTCAAATACGTTGCAGTATTCTTCATTAATGCAACTGACATACCGCAACTTGACCCAAGGTAATTAATCTTGCTAAGCAGCTAAAATCGACTAAAAATACTTTATTCAACCTGGAAAAAGAAGTTAAATCCAACATTGCCAGATGGCAGCAAATAGCCCTAGGCATCAGGAATGTGTCCCCTTTTTAAGACTGGCAAGAAAAGTGGTATTTTGAATTGTTGAACAGGAAAATAAACCTGATCATACATTATTATAACAGTGAGTGGTCCACACTTCCATAGAACACAATTCAGAAACAGAAAATGCATCCTGTAGGCTTAGAAAATTCATCATATTTGCGCATACCCCGATCAGAAAATTTGCATACATAAGAGGATAACATTTATAGTGATATTTCGGTGTTGAAAATTTCCGTAAAGCTCACAATAATAATTATTTACAGTAAATGAAAAAATAATTAAAAAGTATTTTAAATGGAATATTAGTACTATTACAATGAAAATGCACCTTGTAAGCTTTAAATTGGGCCAAAGCTGATTTATTAGTTAATTAGCAATAGAACCCTGACAATGCATGAGCTTAACATTTCAACCTACTGTAGAAAAAGGCTTTATGTAAATAAAAATACACACAATATGTTGTCTTTTTTTTCTCTTCAATGAATAGACTTAGAAAGTTTGGGAGGAATTCAAAGCAATAAGATCAAACTTTTTTTTTTAATTTCTCCAGTTTGATAAGGGATTACTAACATAAGAAGGGAAGTTCACTCACAGTCTGTATGTAGGGTTCCAACGTATCACTACATTTGACCACTAGTTCTTTTGCCAACAGATAAGCATTCTTTCTCTGGGACTTGTTCGGTTCCACAACATTCATCAAAATGATGTCCAGCAACTCATTAGATACAATATCCGACTCAGTAATTAATGGGCAGAGCACGTCAAGCATGAAACTCTTCACCTTGCCTGAATGCTCATCACTGTAAACAAAGGAAAAAGTATAAACAAAACATCTAGGTGAGTAGTCCCAATGACAATTTGAGCCTCTATCTGCATGTTGTAACTCCTCACTATCAGAAATTACAATAAAAATAAAGGCCATGAACAAAATAAATACAGTAAAACTTTATTTTAACAATTCCAATATCAAGAAGACACTTTTTATTACTCTATAAAAACAACAAAATCAAGGAACCTTACTCTAAGAAAAATTTGTTTCAAAGTACAACATCTTAATATACAAGAGAATATGAGTGTTCATCAAATTCCTTTGTCCACTCAGTAGAAGTCCACTATAAGGAGAAATCACAATGACAAAAATTGTACTTGCTATGGCAGATTGTCGTCATATCCAATGTTTGGTAAAGTACAATATGATTTAAATAAACCCACCACAACTCTTTAAAATTGGTTTGAAACGGCAATCAGTTCGTTCAAAGCAACGTTTTTATTCATTTCCATATGACGACTTACTAATCATGTTTCTACTTCCAAAACTAAGTGAATGTGCATGTTCAATTTAATTCTGTGGCAAAAGTTTCAGTTTTCTTACTGAAACAGTGTCACCTAACGTAACAGTATATGTATCTTGGAAACATGCTTCAAGTTGCAGTAAAGATATGGTAACTTTTTTTATAAATTTACATGGGAATAGCCTTCCTGAAATTTAACCACACGCGAGAATATATAAACCAACCTCTGAAATCGGTGATGCACAATGCCATATCTTCTTACGTAATTTCACTACCTACAGTTAAAATTAAGCAATTATTTACTTCACCCTTCATCTTTAATAACCCTTCATCTTTAATGAGTTATCAACTGTTATAAGCCATGTCATTAACGCATTTATTACAAAAACATGGTCTCCCCTTTTTTGTTTCAAATTTGAATGTTTGTTTACAACAGTCAACGAAAGATCTCGCTAGTGCAAAAAGCAAGAAACCTATAGCGAAGATGGATCGATCAATCACAATCTAATGAACTGGTGTAGTGCATAAAGATCGATAACTGAAAAAATAACACACTAAATCACTTGTAATAAGAGGTGAATCAGTGAAAGGGTTCTTGTAACCGAAGGATAACACACAACTTAATATAGGGACTTTGAGGGGACATGAAAGATTTAAAAACCTCTTTTCCATGATTTCCCATTTCCACACCAGGCAAATGCTAGAGCTGTACTTTAACCCATTAAAGATTTTTTTTTCTAAAGAGATTTTTACTGAAAATTGTTTAAAAGTTTTAAGGTACATCATCCATTAGGATGAGTATGAGTATTAGTATGAATTATTAGTATGAATGTCATAGACAAACACACCATACCCACTCTCATGTGAGGATGCTAGGTGTTAAAATTATCATGTCTCCAAGCTCTAGTGTCTTACGTAACAGCAGTCGTGTACGTCAACTCTCATTTCTTGCGGTACACATCAAACTTCACATGCAGAGGGTAACATCGCAAATTTGACAATAGGTTCTAGGGTTTTCTTTTTTTCTTTTTTTCCTACACCTTACTCATTCTCCAAGGACAGTCACCTGTTTGATTCTCTCTTACAATACCTTTTGCTCTATATCCTAGGGATCAGAGATGAATCAGGAAGTCTTTGTTACTGAACAAGTTTTCAAAGAACACTACGTGACTCCTAGGATTGTCCACACAGTCTTTTCATGTTCAGAGCAACACGGGTTCCTTGTAACATATTGGTCTGATTCTTTCCACAATACAGTGGGTTACTATAGTCACGTACTTGTGGCCTAGTTAAGTGGTCCTGAGAGTTGAAATACCAGATGCTATAGAACAAGAGTGAGCATCTCAGGACATATCTGAGTCATGGCCCTCCTTATAATCAGGGGGTTAGGACTATACAATCTACCGGTGGTCTCTAACCCGCTACAGGAAAGATCCTCACTTGGACTATGTGTAAGTAAGGGTTGCATCCTGCTTCACAGAATTTTCACAGGCCACACTCAGGAAGTTTTAAGCAAGGCTCAGACCTACGGGAGTAATGGAGTCCCACTCTCATTTGACATGCGAGGGACTCCTTGGAAACAATTTTATTAGTTGCTTTACATCACACCAACACAGATAGGTCTTATGGTATTGATGGGACAGGAAAGGACCAGGAGTGGAAAAGAAGTGGCCATGGTATGAAAATGGGAAAACATGGAAAATCATCTTCAGGGCTGCCAATACTGCGGGGTTCCAACCCACCATCTCCCGAATACTGGGTATTCTTGGAAACAACTTGGTGAACAAAATGGAATTTGATGGGCAACTATCAATATTAACAGGCCTTATGGCAAAAAGAAAGTAGAACTGGCTAAGTCAGCAAAGAGGATGTTTGGATGTGTTAGGAGCTAATGACATTCGAGTAAGGGGAGATAATGAGGAAAAGATAGGAGATTTTATACTGTACTTGAAAGGTGTTAAAAAGGGAAGGGGACTGGCTTAGGTCTGTTCATCAGGAAAACTACAGCACACAACACAGTTTCTGTTACGTACGTAAATGAGCAAATGATGTGGGTATATTTGGCAGTTGGAAAAATTAGGACGAGAATTGTCTCGTGTATTCACCATGTGAGGGTGCATGTAAGGATGAAGTTGACAAGTTTTAAGAAGCATTGAGTGACATCGTAGTAAGTTAAGGGTCAACAGCAAGAATACGATAGTGCTAATGGGCGAACTCAATGCACGTGTTGGAAATGGAACTGAAGGATACGTTGATGCAAGTGTGTGATGGCCCCATCATCCCATTGAGTCCTGCATATTCATTGGATTGAAACTGCATTGGGCCTGGTATTATTTTGAAGGAAATAGGGTGGTGCTTCAAATAAGAAATTTCTTACTTACAAGACCATTAAAGATTTAAATATAGATGAAAAGAACATACGATGAATTAATCAATGCTACATCACAACTCTCATTCTTCCCAGAAGCTATAAAGTGTGTGGTAAGCCTCAAAACACTGTTCCAAATGCAGGGGAACTTGACATTTTTGGCAGAACCACGTCACTTCAGCTATCTTCTTGTGTTTTGTACTAACTTTACTGGCACTGTAGGGGAATTGCTGTGCTTCAGCAGGTAGAGTAGGAGTAGGGAAAGGAATCCAGTAACTGGCTTTCAACATAACAAATACCACCACAATTAAGAAACACAGCTCCTCAGTTCCTCGTAAAGGTACCAAAGTGACCTTGAGCTGCAACTTAGTCAAGCGGGCGATAACCAACGACACCTAGAGGCAACTGCGTGATACTGAGCGATGATACAGATGTTGATTCCCATAGGGAATCTGAAATATTTGTCCCGAATGAGTATATTTATAATACCAATATAAATGGTCCGTTATTGGACATATAAATTTTCCAGCTAACTCATTCCTGGTTGCCAGCATTTCGCCCTCGTGTGCTAGGTTGGGCTCATCAGTTGGTACCTAGCACACCTACCAAAACGCTGGCTAGTGCATACCACAGTACCATGTGTGCTATAGAGCATCCAGCGTTAAGAAAAGACTACAGTAATAATAATAATAACGTAAATGTTTCCACCTTTTCAATACAATATATTCACAAAATTACAAAATTATACGGTACTAGTTTCGACCCATCTAGGGGTCATCATCAGCCGTATTGGAGCAAAGATCATTTGTGGCGAAATCCTAAGACAATATTATTTTAAAGAATAACAAGTGAAATGAGATGTTATGGTAATAGTTAATAATACAAGGAATATACATACTAAGAGGTTTTTAACAAAGAATAAAGTATAAATGGGATGTTGTAAAAATTATAATCATGGAAATCAGTAAGTTCTTGTATTGAAATGAAATATGGCTTAGGAAGAGGGCTTAAGGTGGGGCTGAAGGGTGCGGGAGAAAGTGTAATTGTCTTGGAAAAGTACCTTTGATTAAATTTAGGATTGAGTTTAGGTTGGCTGCATTATTGTTTCTGAGGAAAGTGATAAATAGATCGAAGAGTATGTTGGGTTTCTCTGAGATTTCATTGAGATTGTGACTGGCATTAAAGTATTGGTCTAGGTGTATGTAGTAATTTTCCATTATGTTCAGTAAAGGGCCCTTGTTTGCTAATACGAGGATGTCCATGTCTTCTTCAATATTGGTGAAATTATGGTTATAATCTTGCATGTGTTGGCCGATGGCTGAAAACTTGTTGTATTTTATTGCGTTAGTGTGCTCGTGGTATCTGATAATGAAGTTTCTCCCGGTTTGCCCGATGTAGGTTTTTTTTACTACAGGCCTTATGGGCTTTTACTTCTGTTGGTGTTACCCACTTTAGTTCTACATGTATATACACATTATAATGAATTCCTATCAAAATGTATACTTTTTCTTATGAAACAAGGATTGGTTGTGCCATACAATACTAAATAAGACGTACAATCATTTTGATATCTTTGAGTTTATCCTTTTAAATATCGTATATGCGGTTCAGTACACGGAACAGCCGGCCATGCTTGTCGCATTGCGCGCCACATTTCAGCGTGTAGTGCGGAAGTGTGTACAGTAGACAACACGTGTAATAACTCAGCTTAACCACTGCGAATCATCATTGGTGAGGTCAGTTCGGCATGTTTCCCTTTTTGTGTGTGTCACTCATTACAATGATTGGGAGATATTCGGCAGAGTGAAGTGATCGTCTTCCTGGGGCGCATAGTGTTTTGTTATAAATACAGTATAATTTATTGTGTTTCATTTTTCGTGTATTGCATTGCTTTTGGTTGTGTGTATCGCGTATAGTTTTTGTCTGTTTAGTATTTTTTATATAATCAGTCAGCGAGTAATACATTTAAATTATAGCTGAACATGTGAAAAGGATAAGTAGTGAAGTTGTCAGGAGAAAGGAACGGCAAATGGTGCTTAATTCATTTTCATATTTGAAAACAAAGCATCCAGGACGAAGTGTAAACTGGGTAGTAGATAAAGCCGCAAAGTTTTTAGGAATTTCGAAGACTTCAGTCTTCAAAATAAGGAAGGAAGCCAGCGAAGGGCACTCCAGAGTCCCAGCAAGAAGCGGGAAAGGAAACAGTTAATTCGCAGTAATTCCAGACTCATTAAATACCATGATTTTGTCAGAAGTGGAATACAGCGCACTGTTCATGAATTCTATTTTAGAGATGAACCGCCAACTCTGAACACAGTCCTCACTTCCGAAAAACAGCAACTCCGAACTACCTGATTTTAAGAAATCATACGAATAGGTCATTCAGCATTCCGTATTTTATGTTGCGGAAGAATATTTAAGTTATCGTATTTTGTGATAAACATGAAGCCCTTGCATCTGTTGTCACTTACGAGTAAATTTATCTGAAATGAGCTGAAGGATACATCACCGAGACAGAGATATCTCGCCGTCAGCTTCCTGTGTTGTAACCACACAGTATATGCCTTAATAATGAAATGTTTCTGGGGGCTAATAGACTCGGCACTGCGCTCCCTTAAAGCAACAACGATCATGAAACTTTCTCAGATATAAGAAACAAGACAATCATTTCGGTTTCTGGATATGCATATTATTATTATTATTATTATTATTATTATTATTATTATTTAGTTCGCATCCCTGCATGTTCAAACTCTTCCTCTATTTCGAACGATACAGTCAGTGGGCTATTATCCTTAGAAACGTTATGGCAAAACGAAATTTCATTAATGACTGGAGATAATCTGGCATTTATATTATTATTAGTCTTGCAACAGCTGTACCAAGCGTTGTATAATTTTATGTCATGACTGTATTTCGCAAGAAGTGTCCGAGCCGCGCTGAGTGAGCGAGTATGGCAACAGTGGAAGGCAGCAGGCCCATAAGGCCTGTAGTCTTTTCTTAACTATGGATGCTCTATAGGTACCAACTGATGAGCCCAAACCTAGCATGAGGGCGAAACGCTGACAACCAGGAATGAGTTAGATGGAAAATTTATAATGTCCAATAATGGACCATTTATATTGGTATTATAAATTTACTCATTCTGGACAAATATTTCAGATTCCCTATGGGAATCAACATCTATATTATCTGATGGCCAAGCAGGCATCAATTTTTGGTGAAGAGAAAGTCACTCCTAGTGCATTGGCACTGCCGGTGGCTCCAAGTAGCCTATGCAGTGGCCTCCACAGTATGCACTAGCCAGCATCTTGGTAGGTGTGCTAGATACCAACTGATGAGCCCAACCTAGTACACAAGGGCGAAACGCCGCCAACGAGGAATGAGTTAGCTGGAAAATTTATAATGTCCAATAACGGACCATTTATATTGGTATTATATTGAGCGAATCGAGGCCACTATTTTCCCATAATACCACTAAGTCATGAAAGTGAAAACCAGTTTTATTCATTCTGTGAGTTTTATTACGTGTTTTTCGTGTTATGTACACAATATGGATAGTCAAAGAGGATTACAGTAAGTGGCGCAAATTATCGCAGATTAGCAGAAGTAAAGGGTTACGCATTTCATATTGTTGGTCCGTATTGATCTGAGATTACATATATATTATAAAAATAAAAGTTTTGCATCTATTCAATACTTATATTTACACTGCATGTATTTACATTATATGGGACTAATTTCAACCCTCCTCGGGGTCATCATCAGCCATATTTAAACAATACACAATATTTGACGAAATCCTAAAACAGGTTTCTAAGCAGTAAGAACAGCATGAAACAAATATATATACTTAACACTATGATGTGTGGTTGAATTAGGTGCTAAAAATGTTGCATATGAAAGTGAAATTATGGGTGACAATAGGTGAGTAATATATAATAAAAGTACACAAATACGTTAAAAGATCTGGGTATAAAAGTACAAAAGAGATGCTCTATGTTGTGGATAAACTTGAGTCAAATTTTTTAGACACATGGTGTTTCAGATAGAATTCAGTAGGTCCTGGTAATACATTACAGTTGTGGACCGAGTGTTATGGTACTAAGACTGAACACAATATAACGTGACACTTATAATAAAAGTATACAAGTATGTACAAATGTTTGGGTAACAAATGTGTAAATGATACTCTCTAGAAGAATCTGTGAGGAGTTGATTATACACTGTATCAGCTTAAGCAGAAATTTGATACTTGGTGTATTAGGTAACCAAGCTATGTTGATATGACTGCAGGGTTGATTGTTGGAACTGTGCAGACTGAATATGAAGCTTTAGAATTCTTCTGGAGTATTAAGTCGACACTGCGCATGGTGATATGAATGGGTGGAACTCTCAGTTCATAGCGGAACAAATGGGACCTATTAAAATTGAGAAAAAGCCAGTAAAAACGCAAAGTACACAGAAAGAAGAATGGATAACAACAAAGCAAATGGACACTCACCTTGCGCGGCAGAGTGTGCAGCTTAGCTGTAGTCTTACACTACCAGCTTGTATTGTTTCATTCCGAGTAAACCTGTGCTGTGTCTTGGTTGTGTGCGGTGATTACAATTTTATCTATTATTCGTAATTACATTGAATTTCTCATTATACAGTAGTTCCTGTGTATTATTGTTATTGATGACATGTCACGTCCCGTGATGAAAGTAAGAATTCTGGAAGAACGACTGAAAACTACAGAAGAAGTTGAATAAGTTCGAAAAAAAGAAATAAAAAGTAGATACTGCTAAACGTCTTGGGTTAGCCTCCAACTTTATACTCCATCCTTGCTAAGAAGAATGAGATAAGAGAGCAAAATGGATACATGGGGCAGTTCAAGTAAAAGCAGAAAACTCAGAAGAGAATCTACATTCGCTCAGCTGGAGAATATCCTTTTCACTTGGTACCAACAAGCAAGGGCTTCCAATATCCCTATAGATGGAACCATATTATGGAAGAAAGCCAAGAAGATAGCTACAAGATTGAAAATTTTACTGCATCGAATGGATGGATCACTCGATTTAGTGTGACATGGACTGGACTTACAGAAGGTTTCTGGAGAAAGTGTTTTTGTGGACAAGGAAGCTAAGGAGCTGTGGATCGAAATTAACCAAATTCTGTGTGTGTGTGATACATTTAGCTCCACAAATAATTGTGTTTAGACTTTATTTGTAGTAATCTGCGATTAGTGGCATTTATTTACAGTTTTCACACTGAGTAGCTCCGTAGGCGTTCGCTAGATTACAAGCGGTAATTTAGGTCTGTGTGAAAGAAGAAATATATCTTCCTTTTTAACAGTATTATTAAAATATCAGGTTTGTTGAAAAAAATACGGTACTTACAAAGACGGGATATTAAAGAGAGTCGTAACTTCGGCAGCGGTTATATCTATTAGTGCAGGCATTTGACAGGGTATTTCAAATAGCAGTTCAACGGTCCCACCTCACGAAGGTAATAACTTCTTTTAATAACGCGATACTGTTGTAAATTTTGTTTAAAGAAAGGATTTCAACAGAATAGACAGTATTTCACTGGCAAAATAGTTAACAGTCGTAATTGTTATTGATTATTGTCGCTCTTCTTATTCAAATACTGGCATTTTTGGCTACAGTCAGTAAACAAAGGGTGTAGTGTATCAAGGACATATAAATAAAAATCAGCTGATTCTTGTATTCCGATCATTAGTAGTTCTGAATAGGTAGTTAAAGTATCCGTAATTTATATTTCACACCCTCGACATTTCAGTATTTATCAGCGGTTAGCTAATAATCAAGTTCCTACATTCCAATAACTGCAATTCAAGTTCCTGGCGTAGTTTAGACAGAAATACTTTTGAGAAATTATTGTAAACAACCTCATATTTTTCAACATTTAAGGACACTTATTCTCCGTCCCACGGAGTAGGGAAAATATTAGTAATCCACCATCTGTAAAGATCACATAACCGCATTTCAGTTGAGAATTGTAGTGTAGACAGTATATTAGATAGTATCTTGCCTGTTAAATTTGTGTGTATTTTTGTGCAAACGGCAGGTTTCATTTCTGTTACAGCATAGGAGGACAAAGTAGTACTAATATTAATCTGTATACGTGTTTAACTTTGTTGGTAATCTTTGAGTACCGTACCTACCGGTAGTTCTTGCGAATATCTAAATTTAGGCCTAATTGGAATTTTCATTTCTATTTGTGCTTAGTAAGAAGCTAGTATACGTCCGAACATAGTTTAAACATTATTGTAGTGTAGTATAGTAACTTGTTAGAAATTAGAGTGCCTATTCTATAATTTTGAGTAGTTTTGCGAATTTCGAAATTTAATGGTAATTTTCTGTTTTTTCTTGGTAATAACCTGTTGTAGGCCTAATTAGAATACATCTGAACATAGTTTAAAATTATTGTAGTGTATTGTAGTATCTGTACTTAGTCTGAACGTAGTTTAAAATTATCGTAGTGTATTATAGCATCTTATTAGAAAGTAGTGTGTTTATTCCATTACTGTGAAATATTTGTATAGTATAGTACCGTTTCTGTGGTATCTGTAGTAACTCTCTTCCTAAAATTCTGTTTTTGTAATTAGGGTAGACTTAACTGCAGTTAAGAATTGTGTAATTCTTATGTATTATTCTCTGTTTCCAGTAATTAACAGCAATTTTCATCATGTTAGCGTGTTGTAGGAATAAAAATAGTACAATTAAGTAGTATTGTAGTGTAGTAGTAGCCTATATTAAATAACTTACTGTCGTGTGTTCTTTGTGAACTAACCTTAGACAATATTTCTTTCCTTTCATTTTTATTTTGCACAGAATAAGTTAATACGTGTTTTTTATACGATATGGCCTAATAAACGATGTCTTACTAAGCGATTCTTTAATCTTATTTTTCCTTTTCTTTTCATTATTTAGTAAAAAAATGCCCAAGCAGTGTGAGTGTAGGAACTGTGGGTGTGGCCAGGCATTAAGGACTATGAGGGAGGAGTTGGAGAGCTTGAGGGAGATAATTAGGATACTCTCAGAGGACAGGAAGGAAAGTAGGCCTCCAAACAATGTACAGGATACAGTAGGTGAAATAGAGGGATTGGAAGGAAATGGGGGAATTGTGGAAGACAGGTGGTCTAATGTTTTAAGGGGAAGGAGACTGCAGGCTAAGGGCTCCATTCAGCATCAAAATTCAGGACAGGTGTCGGTGAGAAATCGGTACGAGTCACTGCAGGTAGAACAACCGAGGGAAGATGAGGAACAGGGAACTGTTGCCGAGAAGTTTGGAAGTAGGAAAAAGGGAAAAGGTAGGAAAGGGAAATGTAGAGTAGTGGATAGGAAAAGACAGGTGGAACAGGGTCATGGGATGGAGAAAAGGGAGGAGGAAGTAGCTTCTGCAACTGTCAGGAAATATAGGGCTGACCAGGAGGGGAGGGGATCAAATGAGGTGGGTAGGGTTGAGGCTCTGGTCATGGGGGATTCTATCGTTACACATGTCGGGAAAGTGTGTGGAGGAAAGGGTACCAGGGTAGAGTGTTATCCAGGAATTAGGTTAAGACAGATGTTGAAGAAAGTAGAAGAGAAGGAGGAGGGAAAGTAGAAAGTGGTAGTGTTTCATGTTGGTACCAACGACGTAAGACAAGCAGGTATAAGTACAGTAGACCCTCGATTACACGTTCCCGGAAGCTACGTTTTCTCGTATTATCCGTTCAAATGACGTGGTCCCGCGAGCATCCTAATTAAATCAAGTTGTAAAAATCCCGCGTTATCTATTCCTCAAAGAAAAGATTTCCCGTATCAAAGGTTCAGAAATTTCAGTCTCATCAACGCTAAATCCTCGATCATGCGTTTTTCAAGAAACTGTATCTCAATAAAGGACGGCAACGCATACTTGCGGATCTTGATGTTAACGTCCAGTCATTGCGGTAATTTGAGGAAGCGGAAAAGTGATCCGCGGTGAACTTGCATAAGGGACCATCTTGGCATCGCATTCAGCTGGTACTGTTTAGAGAATCGAAATCACAAAGCAGAGAGTGTCCACAACAATTGGAAGGAGACAGAGCGCATTTCCACATCTCTACTTGAAGGCGGAACGAGTTTCGTCAAATGTTCGTACCTGCAAAGCGTCTACACTATGTCCAGGGTTAGATGGTTTTTTGTTTCCCGAGTGTATCGCCGAACAGGTTTTCGGCACTTCTCTCAGGGCACTGTATAGTCACTGAGCTTACAGGCAGGAATCTAGACTTCTCCTACTTAAGTAACACAAATTTAGTATTTTAATATTACCGTATACAATTACGTTATTGAGACCAGAACAGAAGTTGCACCTTACATACATAAAGCCATGGGAGATTTTGGGATCGCCTATTACTGTTGTGGTCCTAATGTGAGACTGGGAATTTCACGTTATTGTGTTAAAATGTTAAAACCGCAGTCGTTTTATTTGCGCACGTTACATGTAAAAACCTTTGCATAATTTCGCACTTGTACCGACTTAGACAGCAAGCGCGTTTTCCAGCTGAGCTCAAGGTCACAAATAACCGTAAATTCGGAAGTTTTGATGATATTTTTTCTCTTTCCAATTTAATCATGATTAGTGATGGACATAATTGAATATAATGCATTCGAAAACTTGAGAATCGATACTTACATTCGAAACAATATTCTCGAGTTCAACATAACCTTTAAAAGTCGATGTCAGCCTAATTTTTGTGGTACAAGATTTCCACAAACTGAGTATGAACAATATACCGGTGACCAAATTACAATGAAAGATTTAAAGAAAAAGGGATTTCGCCATCATGTTGGGCGCTTTTGTATCCAAAGTGCATTTTATTACATTAGAGAATTAAAAAATACTTGTGGTCGATAGTTTGGCTTGATGTTGTTAGATTTTCCAAACAGTTTGACCAATCAAACTTGCTGAACTGAAAGAAGTTTTCAGAGGAAACCGGCGAAGTTTCCCCGCCTCTCACCCGGAGGACCCAGGTTCGATTCCCGGCCAGGTCAGGCATTTTTACCTGAATACGAGGCTTGGTTCCAGGTTCACTCATTCTACGATTACCTTTAATTGAGGCACTATTTAATGGTGAGATGGCGACCCCGGTCTAGAGAGCCAGGAATAACGGCCGAAGGATCCGTCATACTGACCATGCATCACCTCGAAATCTGCATGCGTT
Organism: Anabrus simplex; assembly: GCF_040414725.1. Lineage (NCBI taxonomy): Eukaryota > Metazoa > Arthropoda > Insecta > Orthoptera > Tettigoniidae > Anabrus > Anabrus simplex. Next base: position 159,004,544 of record NC_090270.1, on the reverse strand, counting down.
CGGACCGAGCAGCGGTCGCTCGGTTGGCAGAAGGCCCAATGGGGCTGTAGTATGGTTTGGTTTAGGGGTGTTTGTAAGATTTCAAGTATACATATTTCTTTTTTGTGATGTTTAGCCAAATTGTTCATGGTTCATTCATTCCCGGATTTTCCGTTTTCCCGTGTTGTACGTTTTTTTTCGGTGGTCCCTCCAAAAACGGAGAATCGAGGTTCCACTGTACCAACATAGTTGGGGATGTGTGGAATCTGGTAAATGCAGCACGGATAAAGTTTAAGGAAGCGGAGACTGTTATCAGTGGAATACTGTGTAGGAGGGGTACTGACTGGAAGGTGATTGGGGATTTAAATGAGACTATGGAGTGGGTATGTGGGGAAACTGGGAGTGCAATTTTTTGATCCCAATGGGTGGGTACGATATAGGGATCTGCGCTCAGATGGCCTTCGCTTAAACCGCAGTGGTACATATAAGTTAGGAAATTTGTTTAGAAGGGTTATAGGGAGGTACATTCTGGGAAACGGGGTGCGCTAGGCAGCGGTGTTAAGGGAACAGGGAACTGGAAATCAAGTAGGGATGACATAAAACTGTTTGTGCTCAACTATAGAAGTATTGTAAAGAAAGGAATAGAATTAAGTAATTTAATAGATATATTCTTACCAGATATTGTAATAGGAGTTGAATCATGGCTGAGAAATGATATAATGGATGCAGAAATTTTCTCACAGAACTGGAGGGTGTATCGTAGAGATAGGATAGGGAAGGTAGGAGGGGAGTATTCATTCTCGTGAAAGAAGAATTTGTAAGTTACGAAAAAGTTAAAGATGACAAGCATGAAATTCTAGGGGTAAGGCTCATTTCTAAAGATAATAGGCAACTAGATGTCTTCGGAGTATACAGACCAGGAAAGGGTAGCACTGATGCTGATTCAGAATTATTTGATAAGATAATCAGCTATGTGGGAAACGATAAGGAAAGGAACGTGATCGTAGCGGGTGATCTCAATTTACCAAATGTCAATTGGGAAGGTAATGTGAACGATAGGAAGCATGACCAACAAATGGCAAATAAGTTAATATGGGAAGGGCACCTGATTCAGAAAGTGATGGAACCAACTAGAGGGAAAAATATTCTGGATGTGGTGCTGGTAAAACCAGATGAGCTCTATAGAGAAACCGAAGTAATAGACGGTATTAGTGATCACGAAGCTGTTTTTGTGGTAATTAAAAATAAATGTGAAAGAAAGGAAGAGATTAAAATTAGGACTGTTAGGCAGTACCATATGGCTGATAGAACAGGCATGAAGGAGTTTTTAATAAGCAACTATGATCGGTGGAAAACGGTAAATAAAAACGTAAACAGACTCTGGGATGTTTTTAAAGCAATTGTTGAGGAATGTGAAAATAGGTTTGTACCTTTAAAGGTGGTAAGGAATGGTAAAGATCCACTATATTATAACAGGGAAGTAATGAGACTAAGAAGGAGGTGCAGGTTGGAAAGAAATAGAGTTAGAAATGGCTGTGGAAGTAAGGAGAAATTGAAGGAACTTACTAGGAAATTGAATCTAGCAAAGAAGTCAGCCAAGGATAACATGATGGCAAGCATAATTGGTGGCCACACTAATTTTAGTGAAAAATGGAAGAGTATGCATAGGTACTTTAAGGCAGAAACAGGTTCCAAGAAGGACATTCCAGGAATAATTAATGAAGAAGGGGAGTGTGTATGCGAGGACCTTTAAAAGGCAGAAGTATTCAGTCAGCAGTATGTAAAGATTGTTGGTTACAAGGATAATGTCCAGATAGAGGAGGTGACTAATACTAAAGAAGTATTAAAATTTACCTATGACAGCAATGACATTTACAGTAAGATACAAAAGTTGAAAACTAGAAAAGCTGCTGGAATTGATAAGGTTTCGGGAATATACTAAAGACAATGGGTTGGGATATAGTACCATATCTGAAGTACTTGTTTGATTTTTGTTTGCATGAAGGAACTTTACCAAATGAATGGAGAGTTGGTATAGTAGCCCCTGTATATAAAGGAAAGGGTGATAGGCATAAAGCTGAAAATTACAGGCCAGTCAGTTTGACATGCATTGTATGCAAGCTTTGGGAAAACATTCTTTCTGATTATATAAGACATGTTTGCAAAATTAATAACTGGTTTGACAGAAGGCAGTTTGGGTTTAGGAAAGGTTATTCCACTGAAGCCCAACTTGTAGGATTCCAGCAAGATATAGCAGATATCCTGGATTCAGGAGGTCAGTTGGACTGTATTGCAATTGACTTATCGAAGGCATTTGATAGCGTAGATCATGGGAAACTACTGGCCAAAATGAGTGCAATTGGACTTGACAAAAGAGTGACTGAATGGGTGGCTCTGTTTCTAGAAAATAGAACTCAGAGAATTAGAGTAGGTGAAGCTTTATCTGTCCCTGTAAAAATTAAGAGGGGAATTCCTCAAGGCAGTATTATTGGACCTTTATGTTTTCTTATATATATCAATGAAAACCTACAACCTACTTTCCAGTCATTGACCGGGTCAGGGATGTGATGAATGAACCATATATGGGCTGTTATTACAATGGGGTCGCCACTCCCAAGGTGATTTATTAATGAGTGATAGATGCTATAAAATGATAATGGAGAATGTTGCTGGAATGAAAGAAAACCGGAGTACCTGGAGAAAAACCTGTCCCGCCTCCGCTTTGTCCAGCACAAATCTCACATGGAGTGACCGGGATTTGAACCACGGTATCCAGCGGTGAGAGGCCGACGCGCTGCCGTCTGAGCCACGGAGGCTATATATATCAATGATATGTGTAAAGAAATGTAATCAGAGATAAGGCTTTTCGCAGATGATGTTATTCTGTACAGAGTAATAAATAAGTTACAAGATTGTGAGCAACTGCAAAATGACCTCGATAATGTTGGGAGATGGACAGTAGGCAATGGTATGATGATAAATGGGGATAAAAGTCAGGTTGTGAGTTTCACAAATAGGAAAAGTCCTCTCAGTTTTAATTACTGCGTTGATGGGTTGAAAGTTCCCTTTGGGGATCATTGTAAATACCTAGGTATAAATATAAGGAAAGATCTGCATTGGGGTAATCACATACAGTAGAAGTCCGTTATAGCGAGAATTCATAACGGCGAAAAATTTACTCGCTATATCAAATTGTCGTTATATCCGATTTCTTGTAAAAGTCGGGAAAACCCCCATACTCATTAAAATTCAGTATGAAATGGCAATTAGTTTGTTCAAAATTTGGGTTTTCGCAGATAATATCCACACTGCGGCTTACTTGTTTGTTTTCCGAAATCCAATACTACGTGAAAGTGTGTGTGTAATTTCATTCTGAAAAAATATATATTACGGTATTTCTCCGAATCCAAGATGACCCCCACTTTTTCCTTCAAAAAAATTTATCTGGCTTAAAAAGTGCTTTGTAAAATCTTATGTCTTTCTTATACAGTACGCATTTTTAGACTGTAGATGCCGAAAATTGGCTTTAGTTATGCCGTATTTTTTGCGGCTGTACAATTATGCTTTATTTCAGCGGGTTTAATAACCAAAACTGGCAACATAATATCGAAGGAAACTCTTTGAAAATTTGCCGGCAATACATTCGACGCGCCTCTGCAATACAACGATCCGTCAGGAAAATATTCTTGCTTGTTACTTTCACTCAGCGTCAGATATAACTGGCCGCCGCTACACGCATGTCTTGCTTGCCAGATTCGGCCAACTGCAGCGGCTAGCGATGTATAGGTCTTAATCGCGGACTTTGAAAGTCAACGAACTAGTTTATTGCGCCGCGGTATGCCAATTCTGCCCATGCATTTTTGTGCACATACCTCACAATTTCATCTTCGACTTCTTTAAAGCGTCCTTGTTGCAGGCCTCTGAATGCATTTTTGTGCAGTACGCATTTTCAAGCTACCTTTGTCTTCACGGTAACGCCGAATATTGGCTTTAGTTAGGCCTATGCCGTATTTTCTTGCGGCTGCACAATTATTATACATTTCCGAGTGTTTAATAGCCATTAACTTAAAAATTGTCATCATAACATCGACGAGAACCCGTTGAAAATTTGCCGGCAATTCCTGTTCCACTTTCTTTTTTTTTTTTTTTTTTTTTTTTTTTTTTTTTTTTTTTTTTTTTTTTTTTTTCTAGGGGCTTTACGTCGCACCGACACAGATAGGTCTTATGGCGACGATGGGATAGGAAAGGCCTAGGAGTTGGAAGGAAGCGGCAGTGGCCTTAATTAAGGTACAGCCCCAGCATTTGCCTGGTGTGAAAATGGGAAACCACGGAAAACCATCTTCAGGGCTGCCGATAGTGGGGCCCACGTATTTTTTACAATACGACGATCCATTACGAAAATATTCCTGCTGTCTATAAAACTTGATTTTACTAAGCGCCAGAGGTACAGCAGGCGCATTATAACTCTGCTACTACCGAGCTCGATAGCTGCAGTCGCGCAAGTGCGGCCAGTATCCAGTATTCGGGAGATAGTATGTTCGAACCCCACTGTCAGCAGCCCTGAAAATGGTTTTCCGTGGTTTCCCATTTTCACACCAGGCAAATGCTGGGGCTGTACCTTAATTAAGGCCACGGCTGCTTCCTTCCCACTCCTAGCCCTTCCCTGTCTCATCGTCGCCATAAGACCTATCTGTGTCGGTGCGACGTAAAGAAAAAAAAAACTCTGCTACGGAGTAGCCGTGGCCTTTGTAAGAATTCGAAGGCTCGCATGTTTTGATGCCATTCTTCAGATTTGAGAAACGTTTTTGTAGAGGATAATAGAATGTCATTCTCTATTCACTGTTTCCCGAGATCCAGTGACGTTACACATAAGCACTGTACGATCGGTCGCTGCGGCTAGCGATGTAGGCCTACGATAAAGAGGCGATCGTTTATTGTCGAGTTTTGTGTGCGCGGGCGCGAAAAGAAACAGCGTTGTTATTGCGGTAGTTGCCAGTGGTGTTCATTACTATCACGCCTCAAATACAAAACGACCCTTGATTTTTCACATGTGATTCTGAGAAGATAAAAAATGTCGTCTTGGATGCAGAGAAATACGGTATCACTCCAGAGACTTCTGTGGCAAACATTTCAGTTTTCTTCTCCAAACAGCATCACCTAACCTAACCGTACATGTACCACGAAAACCTATTTGAAACGCATATAGAGAAATGATAACCTCCTAGCTAAAAGCTGACATGGGAATAGCTTTCTGAAATTTAACTAGACGCGAGAAAATATAAACTATCCTCTGAAATCAGTGATGTACACTGCCATATCTTGAGGTGTATCACTTTCTTACTTAATTTCAGTATACGTACTATATACCATTAAAATTACGAGATCGTTTACTTCAGCCTTTATTTTTAACTAGTAACAACTGCAATCGGCCACGTTATTTACGCATTTATTACGAAAACGTGTCATCCTCTTTCATTTCGAATTTTCTCTTGAGAACAGCAGTCGACGGGTATTACTAATTGACACCAATATCGCCTTCGAATGTTGACGAGAGAACTCGCAAATTCACATAGCGTGAAAACTATACCGTACCGAAGATGATCAATCGCATTTTGTGGCAAACGTTTCAGTTTTGTTATTCAAATAGCGTCACATATCCTAACTTCTCTATACTATATGTATGATGAAAACATACTTCAAGGGGAAGTAGAGAAATTACAACCTTCTCGCTATAAATTACACGATAATAGCCTGTCCGTAATTTAACGGACGCGAGAAAATATAAACTAACCTCGTAATTAATGACGCACTCTGTCATATCTTGAGGTGTAGGCCTATCTCATTCTTATTTAATTGCGGTGTTTAGCATTAAAATTAAGCGATCGTTTATTCAGCGTTTATCTTTAACGAGTTAACAACTGCTATCGGACACGTTATTTATGCATTTATTATGAAAACATGTTCTCCTCTTTCATTTTCCTCACGGAAGAGCAGTCGACGGGTATTACTAATTGACTCCGACATTGCCTTCGAATGTCGATGAGAGAGCTCGCTGGTGGGCATAGCGAGAAAATGATATGGTACCGAAGATGATCGATCGCATGCAGTTAATGACTGGGTGCATAAATATCGGCAACGGAAAAATCGAGCGCGCATAATCGCTCGTAATAACGGATGCGTCAGTGATAGGTTTCTCGCTGTAACCGAAGGATAATACACAGTTTAATATAGGAATTTTGAAGGGACAGACACAAGTCATCGTTATAACGGGGTTCTCATTATATGCCGTACTCGCTATAACGGACTTCTACTGTAAATATGATTGTAAATAAGGCGTACAGATCTCTGCACATGGTTATGAGAGTATTTAGGGGTTGTAGTAAGGATGTAAAGGAGAGAGCATATTGATCTCTGGTGAGACCTCAACTTGAGTATGGTTCCAGTGTATGGGACCCTTACCAGGATTACTTGATTCAGGAACTGGAAAAAATCCAATGAAAAACAGCTCGATTTGTTCTGGGTGACTTCCGACAAAAGAGTAGCGTTACAAAATTGTTGCAAAATTTGCGCTGGGAAGACTTGGTAGAAAGGAGACGAGCTGCTCGACTAAGTGGTATGTGATTGAAATAATAACATTAATAACATCATCAATACGGACCAAAAATGATATTTATTACATGTAAGTGGTATGTTCCGAGCTGTCAGTGGAGAGATGGCTTGGGAGGACATCAGTAGACGAATAAGTTTGGATGGTGTCTTTAAAAATAGGAAAGATCACAATATGAAGATAAAGTTGGAATTCAAGAGGACAAATCGGGGCATACATTCGTTTATAGGAAGGGGAGTTAGGGATTGGAATAACTTACCAAAGGAGATGTTCAATTAATTTCCAATTTCTTTGCAATCATTTAAGAAAAGGCTAGGAAAACAACAGATATGGAATCTGCCACCTGCGCTACTGCCCTAAATGCAGATCAGTAGTGATTGATTGATTGAGAGATTGTCTTTGCTACTGGAAGGGTACGAGCCGCATGATATATATAACACGGACGAGACTAGACTTTTTTGCAGTATCCTTCCGGACAGAACACTGGCGCTGAAGGGTGAATCTTGCCATGGAGGAAGAAGTTCAAAAGACACATTAACCGCTCCGCTGTGTGTTAACAGTGATGGCAGTGATAAGAGTGTGCCAGTCATAGAGGCAATATAATTAAAACAACGTTGTTTTAAGAACACGAAAAACTGTTCAAATTTTGTGTTATTTTAATTATTTCCTTTTAAATATTAATTTTAATAAATGAAATAAGTTTTTGAAGTTGTATATCTCAACTTTACATTTGATTGTTTTCGTTGTCATCACATAATATCCACCACCGACCATTAAATTCCACCTCAGTAATTGAAGCAACTCCTGTTTATACGCAACATGGTTTAATAAACCTTTACAGCAGGTCTGTTAAAAGTCCATTAAGTTTACTTCTTAACACATGTACAACTGGAGCATCTTGTTAAAACAAATTTATATTATTAAAAATGGGCAATACACTCTGAAGAAATTAACAGTATAACATTATCCTAGGATGAAGAAAGAAAGCCCTTACTGCTCCAAACTGGTTTGCAAACTCTTCTCTTTCTTTCTGGTCCTCTTCAAAATATTAGGATCAGGGCCTCGTACAGATCTAGAATCCTGGCGATACATTCAAGGAAATCCAACATGTACTTAGACATTTAAAAATCTTGTTCAGTTTAGCACCACATATCTTCCTGATATACTACTTAAGTGCTAATTCTTTTGAAACTTTTTGAAATAGAAAAATTGACTCAGAAAATGTTCAGTACTGACTGGCAAATAAGCATAAGCTTTTCAAGCAGCTAAATAGATTTCACAGCACAGACCTCTCTGTACTAAAACATTGTGTTGGCACTGTCAGAAGAAACAGCTACTATTTGTCTCACGAGAAGTTGTGGCAGCTTGTAGGTACGGCACAAGTAACGGATACTATACTGTGCCATTTCACTATTAGCAGTGAATATTCTGGAACAAAAAACAGACGCTATGCTGCGAGAACATTAAAAATAACATGCTAATATAACCGTAAATATCGAGATCATACTTTTACCAGATACAAGCCGAGAAAGAACATATAGAAAGCGGTGAAAAAGAATGAAAGATGGAATATTGTAAAAAATTTATTATTTAAAAAAATTTCATTCGAGAAGGAACATACTCAAGGAGATCGCTACGGCAGACTGACACAAAAAGAAGACCATAGTCATAAAAGGTTTATAGTTGAAGAACAAATAGAGATATACAGCGGAGAAATCGTGCGAGACGAGAATACAGCACTTCTGTAAACTGATAAACTGAAACAGAACAGTCCTCCACCACTAGGCTTTTGGTGTTATCTATGTCCCCTGAACTCATTACTAAATCAATAGTGCTCCCCCCCTTGTTCAGTAATGTAGGTCATTTTACCTTCTCTGTCCCCCTCCCAATAACCGTTCTGAATGCAGAAATTCCCGACCGCATAATTCTAAAAGTTTTCTACCATAGTTATTAATTACCTTATCATTACTACTTCCTCCTGATCCTACTATCAACTCTTCTTCTTCACTATACCTCTGACTTCGCTCGCCTATTCTGGCATTCCAGTCTCCAAATAACAATATTCCGTCCTTCTCACACCTCCCTCTAATGATACTAGTTTCTAATAATAATTCCTCAAAGAACTTATCAGTTGCATATGGAGATTCCTTGAGGTGACAGTAGGCAAAAGCCAAGCACACATGTTATTCTCTCCCCATGTTAAATCTTATCCACATAACCCCCTCAATGTCACTCTCAATATGCTCTATATATTCGTTCAGCTATTCTTTGACTAGTTCTGCTATTCCTCCAGGTGCGCGGCCCACTTTACTTAACCTCTTCCTTGACTTGTGCCTCACCGTGAATCCTCCCCAAGTTCTCTCCCTGCTTCCTTCTAGTCATATTTCCAAAAGCACTACAAAATCAAAACTTTCTATTAAAATTTTCACTTTTATATTGAATCTTTTACTCAATACACCTTCAATATTAACAAAGCCTACCTTCCAGCCCAGTTACAGCTTTTTTTCCCTACCTTCCAAACCACCATCTTTATTCTTACTTCTCGTCACCCTCTCGCTCTCAGCTTCTACCTCCCTTCCATCATTCTTTGACGCTTTATTGTCATCCTTCCTCTCTTTATCTTCTAAACCTTTATTTTTTTTCCCATATAGGTCCTTCAGGCTCCTGCTTCTCCCCTTGGTCATATGGTCTCTTATCTTTCTTGTCCACCCGCAGGTCGGCAATCAATGTATCCTCTTTTCATTTCGGAATACTATCTGTTAATACTTCCTGAACCTGCACATTTGATATTTCACTCACACTATCTTGCACTGCACTGTTTTCTTGTCTCGGCGCTTCAGCCATCGTTACCACGTTCCCTCCCTCCTCTTGGGCATACTCCTGTCTATCTCTTGGCCGCTTCGATTGTTCCTCTTCCTGTTTCAGCTCTTCCTCCATACCTTTTAGTTTTGTTACAGAACAAACACGCCACCAGATACCATTTGTTACCACCAACCTTTGATCCTTAATAAATGCTTTGAGGCCTTGGTGTCTAGCTCTATACCTAAACGTTTTCGTAAGATTTTCATATTTTCAATCCCTTCTCTTCCAAGTCTTTGTTTATCCAAATTCTTTCACCTTGTTCCTTGCGTTTTTTAACACTTTATCCGCCATTTTGGTTGACATCAACTTCACCTTCACTGGTCTCCTACCTTTCACTTTTCCCACTCTTTCCACATCGTCCATATCCACTTCACTGAAGTTGAGTTTCAGCTTGTTTTGGACGAGGTCCACCACTTCATACACAAGCTTCACTTTATCTTCACTCCGCTCTTCCTGTAATCCATATATATATATATATATTTCTTCATCCTTTCTTGGTTGATGAGACCGAGCTCATTCTTCAGAGACGCCACTTCCTTTTCCAGATTTTTTACCTGCTCTTTTAGCACTCCCGTTGCTCTCTCATTCCCCTGTATTCTTTTTTCTGTAACTCCCCACTGTTCCTTCAACCATGCCTTCACATCTTCCTTTCTCATTTCCTTGACCAGTGCATTTCCATTATATGTTTTTACAGCAACTCCTATCAGCTCCCTGATTCTCTCCCAGTCTTCCCAGCTCATGTCAGGGCCGGGATTCATCTCTACGCCCCCTATAATTAATAGCATAGTTATCACCGTCGTTGCCAAGATAGCCTCGCCGATCTTCCCCAGCTCTCCCTTGTTCGCTGCATACCCTGTCGTCCTCTTCTGCCTGCGCTGCCAGCTACCGATCACCATATGATATTGCTCAATGCCAATCATGTTTCCTGCACTCACCTTACCACACATCCACTCTGGTCGGTTGCTCAAGTTGTATTGTGGTATGTATAGACACTTCAAGGTAGAAACAGGTTCCAAGGAGGACATTCCAGGAATCATTAATGAACAAGGGGAGTGTGTATGTGAGGATCTTCAAAAGGCAGAAGTAATCAATCAGCAGTATATAAAGATTGTTGGTTACAAGGTGACTAATACTAAAGAAGTATTAAAATTTAACTATGATAACAATGACATTTCCGATAAGATACAAAAGTTGAAAACTAGAAAAGCGGCTGGAATTTATAAGATTTCTGGGGATATACTAAAGGCAATGGGTTGGGATATAGTACCATATCTGAAGTACTTATTTGATTATTGTTTGCATGAAGGAGCTATACCAAATGAATGGAGAGTTGCTATAGTAGCCCGTGTCTATAAAGGAAAGGTGATAATGACATAAAGCTGAAAATTACAGGCCAGTCAGTTTGACATGCATTGCATGTAAGCTTTGGGAAAGCATTCTTTCTGATTATATTAGACATGTTTGCAAAATTAATAACTCGTTTGACAGAAGGCAGTTTGGGTGTAGCAAAGGTTATTCCACTGAAGCTTCACTTGTAGAATTCCAGCAAGATATAGCATATATCTTGGATTCAGGAGGTCAAAAGAACTGTATTGCGATTGACCTATCTAAGGCATTAGATAAGGTAGATCATGGGAGACTACTGGCAAAAATGAGTGCTACTGGACTACAAAAAGAAGTGACTGAATGGGTGGCTATATTTCTAGAAAACAGAACTCAAAGAATTAGAGTAGGCAAAGCTTTATCTGACCCTGTAATAATTAGGAGGGGAATTCCTCAAGGCAGTTTTATTGGTCCTTTATGTTTTATATAGATATATATATATATATATATCAATGATATGTGTAAAGAAGTGAAATCAGAGATAAGGCTATTTGTAGATGATGTTATTCTGTACATAGTAATAAATAAGTTACAAGATTGTGAGCAACTGCAAAATGACCTCTATAATGTTGTGAGATGGACAGCCGGCAATGTTGTGATGATGAACGAGGTTAAAAGTCAGGTTGTGCGTTTCACAAATTTTCTCAGTTTTAACTACTGCATTGATGGGGTGAAAGTTCCTTTCTAGGATCATTGTAAGTACCTAGGTGTTACTATAAGGAAAGATCTTCATTGGGGTGATCACATAAATATTGTTAATAGAGGGTACAGATCCCTGCACATGGTTATAAGGGTATTTAGGGGTTGTAGTAAGGATGTAAAGGAGAGGGCATATACAGAGGTGTGAAAATTATTAGAATAATTGCGATTAACAGCACTGTTTTGTTTTATCTTCTAATTAGGTGTACGTTTTCACTTTCATTCTGAGTTTAAATGTTAGTACATTCCATTTTCATCTTTCAAGAGTGATTTGGAATATTTATTGTCTTACAAAAGAGTAATTTCAGAACAATTGGAACATTTCTTCGAAATTGTGTCATGTCACCTACAACGTGTGTTTGAACATTTTGACTTCAGAATTCGGGTTGTGTCATTGTCAGAGTATTTTGGTATTGTTATGATTGTTGTTATACGTTACCATAGTTTCTCAGCTGATTTCTCTAACTAATTTATTTTCATTTAGTGGTTTTTATCGAACTATTAATATTGTTAATTGTGTATGTGTGTGTTTTTGACAATGGGCAAGAAAAGTGACATTTCTCCTAGGAAAGTGGCTTTGGTCAAGTGTCTTCTGAATGAAAAATGTTACACGCAGGGAGAATAGCAGATAGATTACAAATTTCATAAACATCTGTGTGTAGAGTGAAGAAGTCTTTGAATTCTGGTTCCGTATATGCAAAATCTCGCGTAGGAAAATGCGGAAGGAAAAGTAAATTCAGTCCTAGGACTGAAAGAAAATTACTTCAAATGGAAAAGAAAAATAGAAGAGTCACTGGCGGAGATTTAAAACGGAGTTTGGAGAACTGCGGAGTAGATGACTGCGATTCCAGTGTGGTCGAAAACTAATTTCTGCTGGTCTCCCTGTACACCATCCACGAAAGAAGGCTAAGATCACGCCTGCAATGGCAAAGAAAAGACTTTCCTGGGCAAAAGGCGTCAGAGAACGATTTGGAGATGACTGGAGAAGGGTATTACAAAATTAGTATTAGTTACTTAGAATAATACAGGTGAAAGAACCTAAATTGTAATATGATATTCTGAAGTAAGAAAACACCAAATTTAACACAAATGGATGAAATTCTTTTTGCAAGCAACTTATTCATTTATATTTTCATTATACTGAAGTGTGTATGGTATTAGATATATTTTTAATTTTTCAGGTATGTTTCTCTGACGAATCAGTGCTTGCAATAACAGAAGAAAGTAGTCAGTACGTGAGGAGAAGCACTGATGAAGAGACCTTGCCCCAATGCATTGCACAAACTGGCAAGCATCCCACCCAGGTTATGGTCAGGAGTGTTATGTCAGTTCATGGTACAGGGCATCTGTACATTGTAGAGGGAATGATAAACCAGCATCAATACAAAACAGTACTTGAAAGAAGATTATTGCCGCAAATAGAGAGTGGTTTCCCAATGGTGACTTTGTATTCATGCACGATGGTGCTCCTTGCTATAAAGCAAAGTCTGTGACGAAGTTTTTAAGTGAAAACAAAGTAAAAACTATTCCTTGGTCTGGCAATAGCTCAGATCTAAACCTTATTGAGAATCTCTGGGCCAGTGTGAAGAGAAAACTGAAGAAAAACAGCATTACAACTAAGATAAATCTCAGAGACACTCATTAATATATGGCACCATGATAAGGAAATCAAAGATTCCTACAAAACTCTTGTAGAAAACATGCCAAATCGCATTGAATCTGTCCTACAATCAAAGAGCATGCATTCCAAATACTAAATATGTAATTAATTTCAATTGGAAGGATAATATCAATGAATAAATGTCATTTTATACAAAATTTTCGAATTATTCTAATAATTTTCACACCTCTGTAAGTCTCTGAGTTAAGATGAAATAAAACAAAACAAAAACAAAAAAAACCAACCAACTGTTAAAGGATGTTTCACAAGAAAGTGACTATGTTGTGGCTAAAGAATTAATGGGATATAATAGGGCAGTTTAAGTGATGTTTTTGTGTACCTTCTTACTAGTTGCTTTACGTCGCACCGACACGGATAGGCAACGATGGGACAGGGAAGAGCTAGGAGTTGGAAGGAAGCGGGCATGGCCTTAATTAAGGTACAGCCCCAGCATTTGCCTGGTGTGAAAATGGGGAACCGCGGAAAACCATTTTCAGGGCTGCCGACAGTGGGGTTCGAACCTACTATCTCCCGAATACTGTATACTCGCCGCACTTAAGCGACTGCAGCTATCGAGCTTGGTGTGTACCTTCTTAGCAACTATTCTGTGGATGAATAATTAATGGGCCAGGCCGAGTGGTGTGGACGGTTGAGGCGCTGGCCTACTGACCCCAACTTGGAAGGTTTGATCCTATGTCAGTCCGGTAGTATTTAAAGGTGCTCAAATACGTCAGCCTCGTGTTGGTAGATTTACTGGCACATAAAAGAACTACTGCAAGACAAAATTCCATCACCGCGGTGTCTCCGAAAACTGTACAAGTAGTTAGCGGGACATAAAGTCAATAACATTATTATTTATTAATAAGAATTAATGACATACAATAGGGCAGTTTAAGTGATGTGTCTGTGTAAGTTCTTTGCTATGTAAATACAGTTGAAGTCTGTACTAGTGACACTTCATTTCTGTGAGTGCGTGGAATTTAAGTGTAATTCCTTCTGTGACATTGTGTGTTGTAGTATTGTCATTTTTCTTCTGTGATATTTTGTTGTTGTAGTAGTGACATTTTTACAATTGTACATAGTGATCACTAGACTTACTCGCCCTTAAAACCACCTTTCTCTTCTAATTTTCAACTTCCAAAATATGGGAGGGTATAATAAGGGAACATTTCACATAACAGGTTAGATTGGCATGGTTTAAAACCAGAAAAAGGAACATCTAGCATCTTTAAATCAACACACAAAATACAGTAGAACCTCGATTATACGTTCCCAGAACCTACGTTTTCCTGTATTATTCGTTCAAATCACGCGTTCCCGCGAGCATCTTAATTAAATCACGTTGTAAAAATTCCGCATTATCCATTCCTCGAAAAAACGATTTCCCAGACCAACCGGAAATTTCAGTCCCATCAACGTTAAATCCTCGATCACGCGCTTTTCAAGAAACTGTATCTCACGAAAGGACGGCTACGGCATACTTATGGATCATGATGTTAACATTCTGTCATTGTGGTAATTTGAGGAAGTACCCTACTGCACTGGAAAAGTGATCGGCGGTGAACTTGCATAAGGGACCATCTTAGCATCGCATTCGGATGGTATTGTTTAGAGAATCCTCGGAAATCAGAAAACAGAGTGTGTCCACAAGAATTGGAAGGAGACAGAGCGCATTTCAGCAGCTCTACTTGAAGACGGAACGCGTTTCTTCAATTATTCGTACATGCAAAACGTCTACATTATGTCCAGGGTTAGATGTGTTGTTGTTTTTTTCTAGCGTATAGGTTTTCGGCGCTTCCCTCATGGCACTGTATAGTCACTGGGCTTTCAGGGAGGAACTACTGCTCCTTCTTAAGCAACACAAATTTAGTATTTCAATATCAGCGTATATGATTATGTTACCAAGACCAGAACACCTGTTGCACCTTACAATACATAAAGCCATGGGAGGATTTGGGATTGCCTACTGCTGTTTTGGTCCTAATGTAAGACTGGTAATTTCACGTTTTTGTGTTACAATGTTATAAAAACCACGGTCGTTTTATTCGCGCACGGTAAATTAAAAAACTTTGTATCATTTCGCACTCGTACCGAATTGTACAGCGAGCACTTTCTCCAGCTGAGCTCAAAGTCACGAATAACCGTAATTTTCGAAGTGTTAATGATATATTTTCCCTTTCCAATTTGATTGTGATTAGTGATAGCCAGAATTGAATATAATGCATTCGATAACTTGAGAATCGATCAACATAACCTTTAAAAGTTGATGTATGCCTAATTTACGTGGTACAAGATTTCCATCAACTGACTATGAACGGTATACCGGTGACCAAATTACAATGGAATATAAGGAAAAAAAAAAGGGATTTCGCCATCAAGTTGGGTGCTTTTGTATCTAATGTGCTTTATTTGATTAGATTAGAGATTTAGAAACTGCTTGTGGTCAATTGCTGTTTGGCTTGGCGTTACGGGTATTAGATTTTTCATAGGGTTTGGCTGATCAAAGTTGCTGAACTGAAAGAAGTTTTCAGAGAAGTCTGACAAAGTTTCCGCGGTTAAACTGAATGTAAAGTTTCGAGATTTTTAAGTCACTAATTAATCTTTAAAACCAGCCTCGCGGTCTAACTTGCCTGCCTCTCACACGGAGCCCCGGGTTCGATTCCCGGCCAGGTCAAGCATCTTTACCTGGATATGAGGGCTGGTTTCAGGTTCACTTGGTTTTACGATTACCTTTAATTGAGGAGCTATTTAATGGTGAGGTGGTGACCCCAGTCTAGAGCCAGGAATAACAGCCGAGACGATTCGTCACAGTGACCATGCGTCACCTCGTAATCTGCAGGCCTTCGGACCGATCAGTTGCTTGGTAGGCGGAAGGCACATCAGGACTGTTTGATTTGGTTTAGGGTCGTTTGTAAGATTATTATACATACCGGTATTTCATTTTTATGATGTTTACCCAAACTGTTGATGGTTCATTCGTTCCCAGATTTTCCGTTTCCTGTGTTGTACTTTTTTCCCCGGGGTCCCTCCAAAAACGGAGAATAGAGGTTCCACTGTAGTTATTTAAATCTATACTTTATTTACACACACATTCAACTTGAAGAATGGCGTAAAACTTGTCTTACTGCTCATTTTCATTCCTACTTGTGTACTGGATGCTTCCTAAGTACACACTATACATGCTGCCGCACTCGATGCACAGCTCAAAAGCTGCAAGGGCATTGAGAAATGTAGGGTAAGTTTTACAGTTAACTGAATTGTTGCTCTTGTTACCTAGTCACTTGAAATATATTTTGTTATATTCCTTCCCTCTCCCTTAAAATTCCTTTTCTTCCACGATAATAGTTGAAAATTAAGGGGGGCTGTGTTGTAGATGAATAAACATGGTACTTGTTTGTGTAGCTGACCTATGCTTACAAGTTTCCAGCATTGCTTTTGATGATGGTGATGATGATGCTTGTTGTTTAAAGGGGCCTAACATCGAGGTCATCGACCCCTAATGGTACGAAATGAGACAAATAGGAATGACAAATTAAAAGTCCAAAATTCCCCACTGACCAGAATTCAAAATGTGTGGACGAAGAATAAATGGATGGATATTAATTTAAAGCAATCAATGGATGCGACCCACAGTGCCTTAGATTCACAGAACTGACACAAAACAATAGGATTACTGACCAAGGGACTGCTGCTATAGCATAACAATGAATCGATGATGCTTGCAATCTAAAGGGAGTCCAAAATCCAAGTTATCGGCTCCTCATAACGGTACTTATCGCTAGGAAAGTAGAACCATGGTATTTGTCCTGTTGCGGTACTAATCAAAAGTAGCAGAGACTCGCGATATTCCACACATTATTGTACTACTCAGAGGTTATGAAATTCGACGTATAATACAGACCTATTTTCCCACTTTGCGGTGCCATTTACAGGCAAGGCAGAACCATGGCAGCTACCATCCCATGGTCCTGCTCAGATGATGGTACTAATCACAGGTACTGCAAAAGCCGACCGCACGGTGCTCCTGTGTGCTACTAATCACAAACCTATTCGGTACCTAATATAGTGGTACTGCGCGCAAGTAAAAGCGACCCATGCTGTTCTCCGCGTGGTTGTACTAATTGCAAGTAGTTTCATGGTTCCAAGACAATCATCCCATGGTCGCCCCTTTTAGTCGCCTCTTACGACAGGCAGGGGATACCGTGGGTGTATTCTTCGTCTGCGTCCCCCACCCCCAGGGAGTTGTGTGTTTGGTCCGCGAGAGACATTTTATTTCCCTCAAGTCCGCCGGCAAGCCGGTTAGGACACCCCTATCCGCCACCTGGAACGTGCCATTGGGAGTATCACCTCTCCCCCTGCTACGCCAGCGTAGTAGGTTCGTGGAGCGTTGCTTTTGCTAGAGGTATGTTCACTACAATGGCACTAGGAATTATGCCTATCATGCAAGCCACATTTCTCACCTGTTTATAAGCCGAAAACATGAATGGAAGGTACCAAGGCCTAAAGCCTCGAACATGGCAGCCTCAAAGTTATTTACAATGATAAGAATCACTGGATATGGAAGAGAATGAACAAACCAGCAAGAAACCAGGCAGGGTTGTAGTTTACCCCCATCAATTTTAATGTTTATCAACAAACAGTAAAGGAAACTGAAGAGACCCTGGGAATCAAAGCTCAAGAAGAGGAAATCAGAAATCCAGGATTTATGTTTTTTTTTTTTTTCACCAACACAGATAGGTCTTATGGCGACGATGGGATGGGAAAGGCCTAGGAGTTGGAAGGAAGCGGCCATGGCCATAATTAAGGTACAGCCCCAGATTTCTTCCTGGTGTGAAAATGGGAAACCACGGAAAACCACCTTCAGGGCTGCCGACAGTGGGGCTCGAACCCACGATCTCCCGGATGCATGTTCACAGCCGCGCGCCTCTACGCGCACGGCCACTCGCCCGGTGGATTTTACTTTACCCGAGTCTGTAGATGATCTGGAGAAATTACTTTACGACATGATGAATACATGATCAAAAGAAATCTAATACATAAGTAAAGGAATGCAAACAAATGAAGCCCGGTGATGCAGAAAACATAAGATACTGAGAGTTTTAAAAATGTTGATAGTAAAATAACAGATTTTTAAATTAAAGAGCAGGTATTAATATATTATGATTCAGATAAATTGAAACTAGCAAATTTTTCAATGAGCTTGACTGATCCAAGTTGCTGATGTGACAGAAGTTTTGACAGGGAAATTACAAGTTTCCCAGTAAAACCGAATTTAAAGTATTGAGTTTTTCAACTCACATAATTTATGTAGGAGTTTCTGTAAGATTATACTCATACATATTTCATTATTGTAATGTCCAGCCAAATTGTTGATGGTTTTAACCCATTCCCAGATTTCCCATTTTCCTATACTGTAGTTTTTTTTCTGCAGTCTGTCCAAAAAACAGAGAAACGAGATTCCACTGTACCACGGTTTCAGAAAGCACTTACTTGACAATCTTGAACATGAGGGAAAAAAGTGCACAAAATATTTCCTGGCAGTCCTCCAATTCGAAGCACATGTTGAAAGACTTCACGTATGCCAGGTTCTCCAAAAGGTAAAAATAGCGCTTGAATGCTGGATCCTTTGGATCCTTCAACCCCGATAACTGCTTGATGAGGAAAAGGAATATGGTCTGAAAATCACAAAAAAGTACATCAGTTACATAGCTAAGAATGAAGATTACTTCATAGCAAAATATGCCTATAAGAACAACATAGCAGATACACAATTTACAAAATAATGCTGGTTTTTTGTTACATTTAGATACAGGAAACAACCAAGCAGAAATTAAATGATTGTTGTTGTTGATGATGAGCTCAAAATATCTCACACTGATGCTATGTGCTGTAACTATTTACCATACTTACGCAGATTTATGCCATCACATAATTTACTCATAGTTGCAGGCAGCAATTTAAAATGTTCATATAAGCTAAGGAAAGCTGAGAAATTCTGGGAGAAAAGGCATAACAGCATTATATCAAACAGTGCTGAATGAACTCAAGGACAAGATATTTGACTTCCATCACTTTGTATTAATGACAGGGTGAGGAAAGATGATGTTTGTTGTTTAAAGCGGCCTACCAGTCAGGTCATCGACCCCAGGTGAGTAAAGTAAACCCTGCTATCCTTTATCAGAATGCCAATGAGGCATGATAAAATTTTGATAAGCCAACGAATTATAGTATCAAAGTAATTCAAGCATTATTCTATGCATAACTGTAGCAAGAAAGAGAGGTAAACTATCACATTTTCTCTCGTAATAAATAATTGTACATTAAAAAAATTACACACACATAAAATATAAAATGAAACAAACATTTTTTTTTTGCTAGTTGCTTTACGTCGCACCAACGCAGATAGGTCTTATGGCGACAATAAAACAAACAAAGAAGGAAAAAGAAAACCTCCATTATATACCAAATAACAGCCCACTTCAAAACCTGGCATTCTAAATGACTGCATGTCCTGCATCCTGAGCAACAAAGCAGTAGTGTTGGGAGCAAAGCAAAGATGAGACACACTGACTCTCTATTCCAGTCTATTACCGCAAATATTTCACAAGTGCTTCAAATATGTGATTTCTCAATTAATTTTTGATGATCTACAATGAGCAAGTTTTGATAAGCCAACGAATTATAGTATCAAATTAATTCAAGCATTTCAAGTAATGCTAATCATACATACTGTGGGTTAACAACTTCAAGACATATACAAGTTGGGTGGCAGGTTGGATATATTCAGTGCAATGTGCTGTACTGATGGAAGCAGAAAACTTCCTTTCAAATGACTAACACATCTAGTAAAGTATTTCAAGGTCAAATAGTGGCATGTTTTCTCAAGCTGAAGATCACCTGTTTAACTCTTGCAGTGCCAAGATGCCGACGCATCGGCACGCACATTCTGTACGAAAAATACCAGGATGCCGATTCCGTCAGCAACCTCTTATAAGTGGTGTAGTTATGTAGTAAGGCGCTAGATTGCGTCACAAATCAAGTAGAAAGAAGGTAGAATGTTTGTAATTCCTTCTTATGTCATTAGATGGCACTGACATAGCTTCATTTTTGCTAGTTTACTCATCAATTGCGGGTGTATGATCTGTGAGCGCTTGACATCTATGATCCAATATGGCAGCCTCCTTGTTTGTTTATGTCCGCTTGTTGTGACTTGTTTTCAATAATTTTACGTTCTAATTGACGCATGAGTTATTTATTGTAATATATTAATTTTGTTATTATTTCTACTGCAGTTATAATCACCTAGCAATTTATTTAGGGCGTAGTAAAGTTGTAAATAGTACAATTATCAAAACAAGGCATGTCGTCACGTAGGCCTAATTCGGGAGAAGAAAATGAGGAACTTTTGGGTTGCTTGGAAGATGTAAGCGACTCTAATCTTATCAAAAGTCTTGATTATGATATTTTTGGGGTCTTCAGGTAGCGCACCAGAGAATGATGGAGCCGTGCCGTTGGCTAATGGGCATACAACATTTCGTGCAATGTCAAAGAGTTATAGTGACAGTGCTAATGAAAATGACAGTGACAGTGAATTAGATGATTCTTGGACTGAATGCATATTCCCTGAAAGTAATGTTGTCCATCCCCACCATTTTTATCAAATCCCAGGGCCTAAACAGGCAGGCCTACCTCAATCTGATGCTCCGCCCATAGAATATTTCAATCTGTTTTTTACACTTTCATTTCTGACACTATTAGTTGATTCTGTATGTTGTTCTGATCTTCTGAACTGTTCTGTAGTAACAAATACTGCTACTAGAGACACAGTTCTCTCAAATGATAACTATTACTCTCCCAAAATTCATAAAATATTCAATCGTTGACAGGTTACACTGTTCGTGTCTTTCTCTCCACATGTTCAATGTTTTTGGAAGTTAGTTTATAAATTGTAAAGTAGACCTGCATTAACAACATAAATTGGTATACATGATCCCAGATATGAGTTAAGATTAAATATCTTCACTTAGTCACTTTGGGTTTAGTGTAAAATGTGCTAATTAATTTCAAAATATGTTTTTCCTTTTTATAAATAAAAAACAATATTTTTGTGCACATTATTTCACGAAATTTTGTTTTTTGAAATGCAAGGCACATGTTTATATTCCTTGGAGTATATGAAGCTCACATACCAAATTTTACCTCCATATCTTTTAAACTGAGACGTAAATAAAATATTTTATACACTGATGCCAAATCCATTGAAACATGCTTGGCATTCTATGCATATGATGACCTATTATGGGTCGGCATCCAAAGGGTTAAATAAATGACATTGTCAGAAAGAATAGGTCATTTCTCAGAAATTGCTGTATTATAAAAGAACAGGCAATAGCAGCAGCACAGGCGATCACTTTCTCTTCATGTCAAAGGCCTAAATATTGCTGAATGCCAAAAAAAGTGTGAATATACGAGGGCTATAATAATAATAATAATAATAATAATAATAATAATAATAATAATAATAATAATAATAATAATAATAAATTTTATTGCACACAATGTGCAAAATTTGCATATTACATCAAGTAAATTACAATTCACTTAAGGAGAACTTTGTTTAGGGCAAAACTGATTCAGAGAGACTGTTCTCTTCTTGCACTTCATTACGTGATATGTATCACACTGTTCATTGCACAATACACACACACACTCCTGGCTGGCCCGGTGGTAGAATCTTGGCACAGATATGGTGATGAAAGCTGTGTATTGCAAAGCGTGTCACCAAATGACTCAACTTATATTCCTCTTTCATCCAATCCTTATTTTTCAGTGCGTCTGTACTGTAAAAGCTTTCCTCGATCGAGTCCCTTTTCTCTCGTAGTTCTCGTAACAGCTCCTCGAATGCCGGAGTTTGCTGTAGAGGCATTTGTAGTCTTAAATCCATCTATCAAGAAGGTTTCCCATGCTAAAACATATACATACCGGGATCGGGTGAATTTAGATACCCCTAGGACCCTCTTAAAGTATCTAGGTTTCATGCTTTCCAGCTGTAGCTGTTTACATGATAGGAACTCCCATATTACTTCTAATCCATATGTGAGCCTTGATAGCACTTTGACTTGGAAAAGTTTCATGGCTGTCTCCAGTGACATTCTTTGCAGATGTTTGATTTCACTTATGCTTCTAAGAGCAGCAGCCAAACTCTTCTTTATGTGTACTGAGAAGGTCGTCCCGGAGACTTGTAGTGTGATCCCTAGGTATGTGAACTGGTTTTTCCTCGCTGTCTGGTAGCATTCCAGGTCTCCTAGCTACGTGCAATTTTTCTAGTGTAAGTCACCTTTCAATGTAACACTCCTTGTCAAACCATTTTTGCGCTTTAATAATAATAATAATAATAATAATAATAATAATAATAATAATAATAATAATAATAATAATATCAACCTTTCCTAACATCCCTTACTCCAGCTAGCCACAAAGGAGCTGGGAATTGGTCAGAGGAGCGCAGGAAAGAATTCAGCGATAAAATGAAGGAATACTGGGCCAACAGGAAGGCTCAAGAGACCACTAAGAACACAATCCAGTATGCTAAAAGGGGCAGACGACGACAAAAACACAGCTAGAACACAAGCACCGTGGTCCACAGAGATGGCCTATACGTGAAGAAAAAAAAGTAACAACAATAACAATAAAAACAATAATGATAAGGAAGCTTCAGCTGCCGTGCGCAAACATTTGAATTTGACGACATCCCTCGTCAACTTCGAAGTTCCGTTTTATTCTAGGCATACTAGATGGCAGACAGAGTAAACCGAATCTCTCTTGGGCATCTGTGGCCGAGATTTAATGAATTTTATTGGGTAAACACCAAACGTGTCACGAGAGATCTTTTACATGCCGACATCGTATGATATGGAATGTCTAATTGACTTGAAAAATCCTACTACCTCTGCCAGATTTCAACCCTCTATCTTGGTATCTGGAGGCCGACACTCTACCACTGATCCACACAGACAGAGAGCTGTAAATAACGTAGTGGCAATAATGATAAAATACAATATTTAATGAATTTACAAGTACAATTTTGTTACATTCCTTCAATGTAGTCACCCGCAAAATCGATTAACTTTTGCCAAAATATTGAGACGCTGCTGGGGCCGTTAACACGGCATTCTCTGCTGATGACAGTAACAGAGCGCCCTACTGAGCGGAGTACAGATGCCACATCAGGAAATCGGTGACATCAGAGGGGTTCCTTCAACTTTGGAAACAGGTCAAAGCCATAAGGAATCGTCTGGTGAGTACAGAGGGCATTCCAAGACCTCCCAATGCCACCATTGCAATAAGAGCTTGACACTGTTTGCGACATAACGCATCATGATAGGGTGACCGTCTTGTGATAAACGTAGAGATGTTTGCGCCGCACAGCCGGATGCAAATACTGCACCAGAAACAGTCATTGATGATAGTTTGTCCCTCTGCCAAAACATGCATAAGAATTACATCCTCGTAGTCATATGCCACAATCAGCACAAGTCTCATCCGACAGGATTCCTGTCAACATTTCTGTGGACGTGGCAAACCTAGGTGACGCCATTCATTCGACCGATGTTTTAATTCAGGCTGGTAGGCTCGTGCCCACGTCTCATCAATGATGACAATACACTGCAGAAATGCATCTCCTTCGTTGTGGTATCTGTCCAGGTAGATGTCAGCCAGTGCATACATGTGCCATTTCTGAACTTATCTATTAATTTCATTTTTTTTCCGTAATGAAGTGCAATTATAATAAATAAATTTACAAGAAGCCCACCTTTTCAATACAATATATCAAGTAAATGATATTACGTCAGTCTTGGGACTAGTTTCAGTCACTTAGTGGCCATCTTCAGCCAATTATGGTTTAAAAGTAGAACGGGTATCTTCAACAGCGGGTACCACTTTTCTTCGAATGTTCCGTTGAAACAATATGAAGAGGATCCAGTGAAACAGGTGTTGTTGTTTTGTTTTTTTGTTTTTTTTTTAGAGTGAGATTGTTAAATATTTCTTCTCACCCTTCCCATCCTACGGACGAGTGTGTGCCCTTACTCAGTATTGTTGTGCAATACATCATTTTCTTCTTCAGATATACTGAAGTCTTCATCTTAAAGCTTCTTTGCAACGTTGTGCAAAATAACACAGCTTAATGGAAGAGATGGTACTTTTCATGTGTGCAGATGTTTTTTGTTTTATAATATAGGAAAACGCTGTTTTGCCTGTCTGAAGCATCTTTCAATTACAACACACTCTCAAGTTAAAACAATTATTGTATGAATTTTGTTTTGGAGTAACAGCATCTTCGAAGGTGGTCATAAGCCATAGAGTTAGCGCAGACATTCGAATTTCAGATTACAGCCACCATTACATTCGAATCTTTCCCAATGCCACTTTGAAAATCTGGATATCCCATATAACGAATGAAAACTCTCATCTTCTCGTTATTTGCTAAGACATCAGCCCTACATTCAAAAAAACACCACCCAGAAAATGATTGGTTAGCCTATCAACACTTTCTTTCGCAAACCAATTTAAAACACGATACTCACGTGAATCTCTGCGAACTTTGTAAAACATTCCTGCCTGGAAAACAAGCATAAATTTTGCTACAGCACCAAGCAATTAACTCTCTAGGCAGATCTAAGCTAGCTACTGAGGTACTCTCAAATTCTCAAGCACCTACTCCTTTTACAGATCTACTGATTTTTATTCAGACGAAAATTGAAGCAAGTGCTATGATTGTGACCAGTTACTCTTGGAAGTAGAAATCACCCAATGGACTGAGAATTTACTGAACATCTTCCAGCTTTGATTTGTATAGAAAGGTGTTGGATCAATTATTAGAAAAACATGTTTTTAATCAAGACAAACAAAATAAATTAGCTTTAATTTAAGACAAATGTAAAATCTAAGGGATATAAGCCTGTATGAGCAAAAGTAAGCTCTACTACAGAACCTCGGAATTACAATAAATCAAAGCTAGGTCTTCTAATCCCACCAAACTCTAATTTACTTATAAAAGCAAAGTACTGTACATTCCTGTGCCATGCTTACATAATCAGAATCACACAATGAACAACCTTACTGTTATACTGAACTAGCAGTCTACCCAACCACTAACTCCTCTTATAAAAATTTAATATTTTATCCCCAACTAAAACAAAGAAAGTACATTATAAAACTATAAAATATACATTCAAACTTATATCAAGTTCGTTTTTTTTTAGTCCCTTCAAAAAAAAAAAAAAAAAAAAAAAAAAAAAAAAAAAAAAAAAAGTTTGCTCTTCAACCTTCTGTCAAAACTCCTCCTTAGAATATGAAAAACACTTTCCAGAGTTCAAGGAACTCTCATAGGCACAGAACACAACACTTACCTTGACCTGTTCAGGATCCTTGTATGGGGCCTCAGGAGCATACACACGCAATACATCTGCGATGCAACAGGCGATGAGCAACTGAACATCACGGCTCGGGTGCATGAGAAAGTAGTCCTCGGCAAGATGCAAAGCAAGGGGAATGTACTGCTGGTACATACCCTCATCCTGACCCATCGCCTGCAGTGTGTGTGCCAGCATCTACCGAACAAAAGCAGAAAGTTAATCTGGGAAGCATGAGGTATACAAAGGTAGCAACAAGCTGCAATAAAAGCAAAATAATCCATTGCAGGATCAGAAAAAAACTTATAGATAACTAAACGAAAGGCAGCAAGAAGCACACTAACTTGACTCTCCTGGAATAAACAAGTAACATATTTTCTAGATCCAATTGTGAAACTGATAAAGAAACCATAGCCTGCAAAAAAAAAAAAAAAAAAAAGCACAAGACTTCCATCAACAGGAACAGGACATGACAGAAGACAAGGCCCTCTAACAAGTAAAAACTTTCCACAAGAGTAGACAATCTCAACAATAAATTCTCTACAAATAAACTTCACGAAGCAGTAAACTTAAACAATACGTAAGTTGGAAAAGAATAAATTCTCTACAGACAAACTTAAAGAAGCAACACACAATACGTAAGTTGGAAAAAACCAATACCAGATGAGATATTCCTAGATTACATGAAGAATCTTGGACCACAATTCACTCTTTAATATCTTCATCAGGTTCTGGATCTCTACCACAAACTTAGCAAGTAATTGGAACCTGACATACAAGAAGATCAAACCACCTCATAACTTACTGTACGTCCCTCTATTTAGGCAAAAGTTCAAGAATAAATGACAACAAGTAGACCAAATTGGTACTTGAAAACAAAATTCCTCCTAATCAATCACCACTCATCTGCATTAAGGGCAGTTGCCCAGGTGGCAGATTCCCAATCTGTTGTTTACCTAGTCTTTTCTTAAATCATTTCTAAGAATTTCGAAACTTATCAAACATCTTCCTTGGTAAATTATTCCAATCCCTAACTCCTCTTACTCATCATCCTCTTCCACTACCTGCAAATGAATATTTGCCCCAATATGTCCTCTTGAATTCCTACTTTATCTTCATATTATGATCTTTCCTACTTTTAAAAACACCACTCAAACTTATTTGTCAACTGTCATTCCACGCCGTCTATCCACCGATAACTTGGAACATACCGCTTCATCAAGCTTCTCCTTTCCTCTTTCTCCAAGTTTTCCCAGCCCAACTGTGTAACATTTTTGTAATGTTACACTTCTGTTGGAAATCAGCTGTACACAGACTCTCCCACAGATCCTTTGATTCCACCAGACCCACTCGGACTGATTACTTCAGCCATTTGACTGCCAAATGAGCTGCTGTACTCAAAGAACCTCACATGACAAATACCAGAATTGCTATTGGTAGATTCCATATTTCAAAATACAATTGGTCTCTCCGCTTTGTTTAAAACTTTGATGTGCAGGTGTTACACATACTCTTTGGTGATACACTGTACACCACTTCGACTGTGTATTTTTGAAGTGAAATCCTGGGTGGAATTTGTTTGAAGAAGTACAAGATATTTCAGGTAAGAATCCCTATTTGTTCTTATTTTATTAATTTAATAATTTAGGTTGACGATTCAGAGTTGCTTGTTTCCAAACAAAGTCATCTTTGAAATTTCTTTATCTGTTACCTTATTTTTTACTTAGCTTTTTTTTTTCTTGGTGGTTATTACGACAGTTGTATAAGCTTAGTAGAAACGGACACCTTAAAATTCAGTTGATGTAATGTTATATTATTCCTGACAAATCAGGATCCTTTTGAGGGTATTGAAATTAGAAGTAAAAATATGAACTGATGATTGTGCTCTTTATTATTTTCTTCTATTTCCTTTGACGTCCCAGATAAAGAACAAAAAGACTACCCAGGACAGCTATCAAAGGTAATGTCTAAAGATGCTGACCCGGGATGCTAATGTTAACAGTACTGACCTATCAAATTTTCCTACCAATCATTACAAAATGCTCCCCAGAGGTAATTGCTATGAATTCCTCATTGAGGAATCTCACTTCTCATACTGGAAGTTACAGGCTTTAGCCCGTCATACCTAGTCTTGCCTTGCTTGGAGCTCTGTAATAGACCCAAAAGATATGCTATTGTAAGAGGTTTAAAAACGTGATTCAAGCTCCAAACTCGTATAAAGCGAGCCAGTGTTCAGGGAGATAATGGTGGGAATGAGTTTTCCCTCAACATTCCACTATGTGGGGCCTAGCTGTATAATCACGAACTAAATCATATAGGGTTTTTGAAGTTACACAGTAAGTTGAAATTTGTACATCTCTTAGATACAGAGTGTAGCTGAAATTCCTACAGTTTGAACGTACCATTTTTAATTTTTGTCCATGTTTACTCGGCATGTAAGGATTTCTTGGAGTCGGTAAATATCACACTTACAATAGCAGAAAGATTTCTTTCATTAATTTGAACCAAACATGAACAGAGTAAGAACAGTCCTGTAATATCTCTCAATACAGTTAATGTTTTTGTATTCATGTGCTTAAAGAATTTAGGTGAACAGAGTGCTCGATGTAATTTTATTCATGTCTTTTCTATCTTAAGAACCAAAGAGAGAGGAGCTTTTATCTCTCATAAAAGCTTGTACTTACCAAGAGATAAATCCTTGGAAGCGTACAATGTGCAAGAGAATTATCATTCAGAAAAGAAATGCTGCAACAGTTATGCACAACACAATCTCCAACAATGGGCTGCTCAATGCAGGAGACACAGTGTTTTCTGCTGATGTAGAATCTGTGTTTAACTCAACATACAAACAAGGTGCTGGACGGTCACAAGTTTCTCGAAAGCAGGCAGAAATCAGGAGTTTATGCTGCTGGCTATCTTTCACAGAAAATTCTCCGTAAATATCCGTGTAAAACTCAACTCTTTCCCCTCTTCCTGAACATGGTTTCATCACATTCAACATCCACAAAGATTCAATCCATCTTGCAAGAAGATGAAGATACAGTAGTTGTTATTTCAGGATTTATCAAAAGAAGGGAATGTTAAGTTTCTTATAGTAGAAAACTTTCTAACACTTAGGTATTCAGAAGAGTAATAAATACGGTTAGGAAATTATAATAAGAAAGTCAATGTAAAAATGTAAAAAGAAAAAAGTTTCTTTTGCCAAGGAGGAGTTGAAGAAGCAACCTTCATTTTCATTATATCGGTAGTATTGTTGTGCTGCTATACTCTTCATAGATTTTTGGCCCTGATGAATATGAAAACCAAGTCAGGAATGGAATGAAGCCCCCATCTAACGGCGAAGATAGGAATTGTGCCGGTTGCCGAAGCCTGTCACACTCTTCTGGGGCAATGATTAATGAATGACAGAAATGTTAATTAAATAGTAATTTTGTGTTAAACATTCCAAAATTTTGCATACAAAATCCCAATTTATAACAATCTTTTACATCCCAGTAATACATTTGTCTAAAATAAGTTAAAGAGGTACTCAATTTTCTTTTCTGTATATCACCTATTTTGCTTGTGGTAACCAATAACAATTTTGTGAACTAACAGTGAACTGCAGTGAAACAGTACAACTTTCTTACCTTTGTTGTGTTATTCGTAGACCTCTTGAAGGATTTTCAAATATCATTTAACAGGCAAATCCTTTTGTGATGGTATTTACATCTTGTGGCATGTATTATCCACTGTGGTTGTTATTCTGTTTGCCATACGACAAAGAATTTGCCACAAGTCCTTTCATTCTGAAAGTGTCACATGCCCCTACTGCTAGTTAAAGGTTCCTTCCCTACATGTACTAAAATGCAGGGTTCTTCCCAGAAATTTTCGTCAACCGGGCCGGGTAAACTATGTAAAAAATAAAATTTCTACTTATTCCTCTCTGGGCATTAATAATATCAAGCAGTAAACATTAACTGTATAACTGAACTATATTAGCGTTATTATCATGAACAAGACATAACAGAGTATTTTGAACTTCTGGGTTCTACAGCTCATTCATAATTAAGTAACACCAGGGCTTACCACTCGGTTGTTGTGTTGTGTCATACGGGTTTGAAATGCTATGCGGAATCGAGTGCTCAGATGTGATTCCATGCTACTCCAGAAAGTGCTCGTCCATGACATCACGTGACAAGTCAATATAAACACGTAAACTCCGATCTAATTGATGCAATTATTCTGACAATAATGATGATTTATCATTTAAATAAACCATTTTACAGTATTTAAGTTTTCATTTAGAACACCCAATGACTCAAATATGCATTAATATTATGTAACTAGTCCACATCTAGGTTATCTTAGCTGGGCGGCCTGTAAAAAACGGAGGAAATGCAGATCAAAAAGCCTTGAGGTAGCAGCCCCACCACTAGACTTGCTCTCTAATGGCTAGCCCCCAACTGAGATGGCTTAAATAGCATTCAAGACTCAAAACAGATATAGCTGGACAGATTATATAGATTAAAAATAAAAAAGGACCTAAGCATGTCTCAGATAAAGAATAGGAAATAGAAGAAATAGAATATAGTACAATATGGAACATGGAATATCCAATGTATATCTTACAAAGATGACCAGCTAGATGACATCCTTGCCAAGAAAGGTGTCTCAATAGTAGCAATAACAGAAACCAAAAGAAAACTAAAAGGATCTGAAGAAACAATGAATATTTTTACAGCTCCCCAGTAGAGTAGACGGTAATGTATGAGCCAAATCTGGAGTGATTTTAATAGTACATAAGAGATTGCATGAAGACATTGACCCCTAAGTGTTCTGGAATGAGAGGATAATAGAACTCAGAATCAAATGCCCTAGTGAACATTAACAGTGCTCCACGTACATGCCCCTGTGGAAGCCCAAGATGAGGAAAGTAAAAAATTCTATGAAGATCTTCAGCAAATAATCGATAAGTCAACAAAACTGATTTGTTGATCTTAATGGGTGATCTCAATGCAAAATTTGGAGAAAGCATTAAGAACAGAAATAGAAATAAACTGATAGATTTCAGTGTATAAAACAAATTAAGAATTATGAATACAAAATTCCAACACAGTCACAAATACACTTGGTCTACAAGAAGATTGAGATCCATAATCAATTATATCATATGTAATGAGAAGGCTTCAGAACTGATATTAGACGTTAAAGAGTCTTTTGAGGTCCAGAACTAGAAACAGATCACTTTCTAGTAATAAGCAAGATACAATACAAACCTACATGGTTGAAGACAAAAAGACTCCTTAAGAAAGATGACAGTAGTTGCAAAATACATCTCTTGCAAAATCCAAGCATTAAATGGCTGTATCAACACCGCCTCTCTGAAATTGTTGCATCGATCACAGACGATGAAGATATAGAAACTAAGTGGAAGAATCTACAGGCCATACTAAAGCAAGTTGCCTTTGAAAGCCTCGGAATAAAAAAAGAAATGGGGGAGCAAGAAAAGGTTACGACAATGGAATGAAGATATCAAACAAATTATCAATGATAAAAGAGCTGCTTATCAAAAATATCTATCTACTAAAAGATTAGAAGACAAAATTGAATACCATCGTAAAAGGGCTATTGCCAAGCGTGGAAGTCAGGAAACTACAAAGAACCTCGTAGAATGAATTCGCACTTCACCTAGAAGCCGACCTCTATAAGCCACAGACAACTGAAGACACACTTCTATATGCTGATGACCAAGTACTAATTGCCAGCACTGAGGATGACTTACAATGCTCCATACATCATCCCTGTAGAATAGCCACTGAATATATATGAAATACCTACCGAAAAAACAAAAATACTCACTTTCAAGGGTAAAAAAAAAAAAAAAATTCCAAGTAAGATCTGTCTCCCAACTACACACTGTTAGAAAGAGTTAACACCTTCAACTACCTCGGCTACTCTTTGTCATGTAGGATGCTAAAGGGTTTATTGTGTCACCTATTCATTACATTATAAATTCTTAAACACTTAGGAATTTATTATTAAATCCATTTGAGACATGTTTCGCCCTTCATTGAGGGCATAATCAGTCATAGTACCTCCTCAAGGCATAAATCAGGTACATGATTAGTAATTAAATTGTAAACATTAAGATACATTACAATGGGAAAGTTAAGCAAAAAACATGTTCAGTGATGATACAGTTAAACAATATAAGTTTATAGACACAGTAGTCGGCACCATTGCATAAAATCACTGGGTATTTTAGCAGAGTCCAGCTGTGGTGGTGCGAAGAATAATTGGCGCTATACTCATTAGGAAATTATAAAGTTTATACATATATTTACATTTAAACAGTTAGGGGAGAAAGAGTATAAAGTATCTGGCGTCAATGTTCATGACACTAATTAATGCCATTGGTTGAACGTTTACAGGTTGACAGGGTAACTATACAGTAAATTTACAATATCCAATGGAACAGTTGAGAAATTACAAGCTTATATACATATTTACAAGAGAGCAGCTTGGTGAGAAAGGATATAAAATGTCTGGCATCAAGTGCGTCCCATTGTTTTAGTCGTTGGTTGACGATTGCAGCATTAACACACAGTAATATGCAGAGTGATCCAACCTTAGTTTCTAACCACAGGGGGCAGGGAAAAATATTCCACCGTTTTTTCAAGAATGTCAAATGAGGTTCTATAGGCGTAGTCATGCTGAAAGTTGTCTGGTTGAAGTCCCAGGTTCATGAATATGGCTTAGTAAGTATAGTGAATTTGGTCGGCATGGACGGAACTCATTGGGTGTTATCGTTCAACCAACGGCAGTAATTAGGGTCATGAACATTGACGCAAAAGATACTTTATACACCTTCTCCCCCAACTGTTTAAATGTAAATGTATGCATAAACTTTATAATTTCCTATAATTTTCTAATGAGCAGCGCCAATTATTCTTCGGACCACCACTGCTGGACTCTGCTAAAATACCCAGTGATTTTACGCAATGGTGCCGACTACTTAACTTATATTTTTTAACTGTATCATCACTGAACACGTTTTTCTTTTTTGCTTAACATTCCCATTGTAATGTATCTGAATGTTTACAATTTAATTAAAATCAGGTACCTGATTTATGCCTTGAGGAGGTACTATGACTGATGATGCCCTCAATGAAGGGCGAAAAATGTCTCAAATGGATTTAATAATAAATTCCTAAGTGTTTAAAAATTTATAATGTATTGAATAGATGACAATAAACCATTTAGCATCCTACATTCAGTATCTTCAATACGGATTAACAATGACATTTATCACCTTCTCTTTGTCATTCGACAATCATGTAGATATGTCTAATAAGATAGTGAAGATCAACAAATTCATACGTACAGTGAACTCAATAATGAAGCCATCCCTAGTACAGAGAGAAACAAGACAGTCTACAAATCACTAGCTAGACCAATTCTCACATATGGAAGCGAAGCATGGACAACCAGGAGAGAAGATGAAACCAGAATTACAGCTGCTGAGATGAAATTTATAAGACGCACAGCAGGATATACACAATGTGATCATAAAAGGAAAAAAGATGTGATGAAAGAACTAAAATTAGAACCCATATTAAATTACATAGGAACCTACAAGAAAAACGGGTGAGACCACATCAACAGAATGCCTAGGGAACGAGTTCCAAAACAAATTGTTCTATTCAAACCAGAAAACCTACCTGGCAGACTGGTTCTTCAAAATGCAGGCACATTTTTTATTTTACGGAAACAGTAACAACAAAATATTTAATTCAAGGTAAGGTTGTATCTGCAACACATCTGAGAACATATCCATAACAGTAAGACAACTGACTGTCTTGTCCGTGCACCAAAGCTTGTCAAGCCTCAAGTTACATCACTCACACAAAAGGGCAGAAGGTGACAGATAGTATGATGCGAACCTAGGGGGACACGATCTATTGAACGTCCAGCTAAAAAATGGACTGAAGCAGTAACACGCCACCTGGCCCAATACTTGATTGGTAGATGATGGTGATGATGATAATACTGTCATGTCCATTCTACCCACATGGAACTCTCCCAGCAGCACCATTATCATGTAAAAAGAAACAAAAGTTCACTTGTGAAATGGATTAAACCATTAATAAGTCTTCGCTCTTCTTTGCTAACAATGACATGTGTCCCTTGGAAAGATATCTTCCCTGTCTGAGTGAAAGCTACTCATTATAGAGTTGTTATGAAGAACTATTGAGGTAATTTCTCATTCTCTTCAACCTGTTGCCTGTACTTGTTGCTTCACTAATTGGAATTGGTATATGTGCTAATGTTATTTATTGTTCAGTTTACGTATCAGTGTATAAATAGAATATTGGCGGGGCAATTCATACGTTTAATCTTTTAAAT
Organism: Anabrus simplex; assembly: GCF_040414725.1. NCBI lineage: Eukaryota > Metazoa > Arthropoda > Insecta > Orthoptera > Tettigoniidae > Anabrus > Anabrus simplex. Next base: position 158,970,553 of record NC_090270.1, on the reverse strand, counting down.
GCTGAGTTAGCAGTCGACTGTTTTCTACCTCAGTGCTGAGTTTTTCTATTTGTATGTAAAAAAGGTTTGTAGAGGCCTCAATTGTTATCATCATTGGGATTATTAGCTTAAAATGTTTATAAATGTTGGTTCTTTATAAATCTAAATGCAAATGGAAAATCCTACACTAATGTTCAATATTATTTAGAGTTCACTTGCAGCGCCTATAGACGGGCGAAGCAATGCTGGACCAGCCCCATCTATAGGTGGGCGTAGCACTCATCGGGTTAAAATCCTACATAAACAGTGATGGAGCCTACTGAAACTTCTGCCTACAACATAACTTGTTTTTGCTAGTTGCTTTATGTCGCTCCGACACAGATAGGTCTCATGAAGATGTGGGACAAGGAAGGGCTAGGAGTGGGAAGGAAGCGACCATGGCCTTAATTAAGGTACAGCCCCAGCATTTGCCTGGTGTGAAAATGGGAAACCATGGAAAACCATCTTCAGGGCTACCGACAGTGGGGTTCGAACCTACTATCTCCCGAATACTGGATACTGGCCGCACTTAAGCGACTGCAGCTATAGAGCTCGGTACAACATAACATAACTCACGCATGCCGGTATTCTCTCATTCTTCCTTCATAGTCTGTAGAATGTGTCCTTTCTTATAAAGTTCCATTGCCGGGAACACATTCCTTTCAAGTACCACTACAGAATTTCGGTTCAACCCGGAATCAGAATAGTAGAAAAATCTCCTTTCCATAGTGAAGAATTTCCTTGCATCTTCTATGCAATGAACTTGAGATCTAGAATATCCTTCCTAGTAGAACCAGTTACCTAGCATGCATACAGTTTCCATCACTGTTCTAGCTAGCGAGCTCAGTGGAAGTACTGTAGTTTGTCAGGGGCCACCTGGTAAATGTGTGCGTGTTTTTTTACTGCATGCTTTACGTCATACTGACACAGATAGATCTTACGGCGACAATGGGATAGGAAAGGACTAGGAGTGGGAAGGAAGCGTCCGTGGCCTTAATTAAGGTACAGCCCCAGCATTGGCCTAGTGTGAAAATGGGAAACCACAAAAACCATCTTCAGGGCTGCCGAGAGTGGGGTACGAACCCACTATCTCCTGGATGCACTTCACAGCTGCGCGCCCCTAACTCCACAGCCAACTCGCCTGGTAATGATGCGTGTTAACGACATTGCAGATCAGAAAGGGAGAGGAGAATACGGCCAAGGTAACAATAGCTAATATTTAAAGTTGCTATCCATGACTGACGTGCGCTTCTACTTCAATGAATGAAACAACACAACAGCAGAACAAAGGAGTGTCTAAGTGAAGAGGGCTGAAGTTGCCTCATTCTTTCATTAGATCCTTACATTATGCATGAAATTGTAGACGTGATTATGAAATTCTACCGTTTATTTTACCTGGAACAAGGAAAATTACAAGTTCCCAAGCAAGAACGCATTGATTTCACATGTTGTAAGAGATCCAACACTTTCAATTAAGCCTCCGTTTCCACATATCGAGGTTTCAATGAAAATTTTGTATTTTAGAAACATTTTCTAATCAGAGCACAGGAAATATTTGTTATGATCTCTCCTCCCCTATTCGCAAAGATATATCTTTTGCATATATGTATGTATTCAGTTTCCAAGTAATTACCCTTTCTGCATTTTGTGATCGTCATGATAACTCATTCATGATATGATGGAAACAGTTGTACAAACTTCAATACCTTATGTCTAAAGTCATTCATGACGTATGGATAAAATATTATTGAAGACTTCAAATTCAACAATTTCAATCTGTAAAATCCTAATGATTGTGTATTAACATACTTCATTTTATTTACTGATGTGGAAGTGTGGTGTTATATTGCATGGATTATTTTGTAATGCAGCGCCCAAGAACACAGCAGATGTATTAATATACTTCATTTTATTTATGTGGAAGTGTGGTGTTATATTGCATGGATTATTTTGTAATGCAGTGCCCAAGAACACAGCAGATGTATTAATATACTTCATTTTATTTACTTATGTGGAAGTGTGGTGTTATAATGCATGGATTATTTTGTAATGCAGTGCCCAAGAATACAGCAGATGTATTAATATACTTCATTTTATTTACTGATGTGGAAGTGTGGTGTTATATTGCAGGGCTTATTTTGTAATGCAGTGCCCAAGAACACAGCATCTCAGAAGGCTCAGGTAACGTTGCGACAGTTGAAATTTATTCACTTACATACCAACAGATTCATGTATTTTAAAAATGATTTGAAGCACTTGGGAATATATAATGGTAAGCCACGTTAAGTGAATTTTCAGCAGACACATCTGAAGGTTCAACAAAGAAAATAAATCAGGTGATGGATATTAGGGATAAGTTTTTGTATGATACAGTACTACATACATTAAGGCACTTTTAACATGGACAAGTTTCTGGGCTGGGAGTCTTATGTGGAATTAGAATCATCAATTTAGTGTAGACACCATGGTAACCAGTCATCCGTGTTCATCATCGTCTTTTTCAAATTATTACCGTGTGCCAAGATCTCTGCTGCTACTACTACTACCAAACTGTTTTCATTCCTCCCCTGAAGGGGTAGGCGGGCCTCTTAGATGGTAGATTTATAATGGAGAATGAGATTTGTGGTCAAAGTCAGAAGGTTGGTGGCCACAGCTATACTAGGAACTGTCCTGGCATTCGCCTTAGTACAGGAAAATGAAAAACCATTTTCAGAACTGCCGATGGTGGAGACCAGCCCCTCTCTGTATCCTGAATACAGAGGTGTAGAGCCACGGTAGAGCCATGGCCACCCATACTCTGCTCGGATGGAGTGCAGAGCTGTTGGACAATGAACCAGCTAAGGCCACTTGTAGGCCGAAGTTTACTCTGCAACTGCTGACCCAGATGTCCTTCTAGGGAGTGTAAAGCAGATGTCTGCATTCTATGTACTTCTTCTTTCTCTTTATTCCCTAGCAAGCGTCGGGACCTTCAGCCACATCCCATATGAAGTCCGGTCCAGTGCCAATCTTCTCAATTCTGCTGGAGTCTTTCCCCTCTTTCGTGCCAGGTCAAAGAGGTAGGTGTCCCACTCCAGCCTCGGTCGTCCCCTCCCTCTTTTTCCCTCTGGTCTTGCTTGGAATATTTGTTTAGGCTTCCTTTCCTCTTCCATCCTCGCCAGGTGCTCCAGCCATCCAAGTTCCTTCTTTTCAATTAAACTAGTAGTTCTTGGTTAAGACACTCTTCCCTCATCCTAGTATTTCCATTCATATCCCTCCTTGTCCTTCCAATTGTTTTATGCAAATACTTCATTTCTGTGGTAGTGAGTCTGCTCTCTAAATTACTCAGCAGTGTCCAGCTTTCAGATCTGTACGTCAGCACTGGAAAATATACTGATTTGTATATTCTCATTTTTGTTTTCCTGGTAACTTCTCTCGTTCCTATGAAGGTATTATTAATATTATAATATAGATTGCTAGCTTTATGGATTCTGTGATTTATTTCAAAATCCACTTTCCCATCTGCTGTATTGATGCTGCCTAAATATTCAAACTGCTGAACCTGTTCTAAAATCTCATTCTGCCACTCGATGTTAAGGTCTTTTTGTTCTTTCCTAGTAAGGTGCATAACTTTACTTTTACTAACATTAACTTCCATGCCTGTCTGTTGCTTGAGTGCGCACTCCGTTCCATCACTGCCCTCTATAATTTATCTATATCTGTTGCCAAAAGTGTGATATCATCTACGTATACTAGTGCCTGTATCCACACTGGTCTCATCTTGAAATTTCCAGCATAGTTTTTATAGATAGAGATCTTGCTGTGCTTGCACAAAAAAAAAAAAAATTAACAAATCTGAGGAGGTAGAGCGACCAAAAAACATGGAATCAAAATAAGAAGTGCATACTTCATTGGTATCAGGATTGAAACAATGAACTACAAGATCCATTTGGCCCAACTGAGAAACTTTATTCAGTGACTCGTCAAACCCAACTGTGAAATATGTGCACTTACTCAAGAACTTGTTTATGGAAATAGAGAGCTAAACCATGAGTGATTGTATACGCAACTTTTGTTCTGTGCAGTTGAACTTTCGAAGTTGTTTCAGAGTCTGGAAACAAACGTACACTAGCTTCACTGGCACGTAAAGAATGGTGTTGCATGACTGTATGCATGCACCATATAATCTCAGCTTTGGTTACTCTCTCTTGAAAAATAATTCTGTAGACATCTAGTCTCTGGTGAACCTTCTTTAACGGAAGAAAAAGAAGAAGTGGAGTCATATGTGATAAGAGTTCGTTGTGGTAGCTGTGGCAGGCAGAGGGCAACTTGTGCGCAGCCAGGTATTATCTACTGAGTTTAAGTCTTTTGTTACTTTACTATTTGAATGTTCCTTTTTAAAATAACTTGAAAGGGATGACGAGAACTGGCTGAACTTGACACTACTGACATGCTTCTTTCATCCCATGTGACTTTTTAATGCCTGCTTTCCCATGTTGCTAAGAGAAAATAATGTTTTACATATTATGCAGATTACAATATTATGCAATATGCTGAAAATTTGGGTTTCAACCATGTTCTGAAAGTATCATCAAGCAGCCACCTTTCATTAACCCAAGTTTTCCTTGGCTTTGATGAAGATATTGTTAGCTGAAAAAGGAAGTAAGATAAGGTAAGGTAAGGGTGTATTCTGCCCAAAGGCAAGTCCGAACCTCTGCAGAGGTGTGCCTGAGCCGGAGTTTACGTATGGTAGGGTGGCCAGCTCCTTTCCGCTCCTCCATTCCCAGCGCGTGGCAACCCATCCAAATCTTGACCACGCCCAATGTTGCTTAACTTTGGAGATCTCACGGGATCCGGAGTTTCAACACAACTACGGCCGTTAGCAGTAAGATAAGGATATTGTAAAAATCTTTTAAATAGTCCTAAATTCTGCACGGCTTTCTTCTAAATTGACAGTTCGTAAAACGTGAGCATTGCCTTATCTATGCTGCCAGCACTCTACTGCTTCAATAACAGCTGATGCAATATAACTGCGGCACACAGCCCTCGTAAAATGTAATACCGTACTACGAAAATCACACATGAATCACAAGTGAAAACAAATTCGCAAATCTTTCTAAGATAGTGCATGCACTTCCTAACAATATCCTACACTAAAATAAGAATATGTACATTATTAATAAGAATAAAAGAAATAAATTATTTGTGGCTAATGACCGCATAGGAAGGATGTTATATGGCTGATCGAGACCACGGTGCCAATTTTTCCCGAGTCACATTCTTGCCAATTGTCTTTCATGAACTATACTGAGGTATGATATACAGTCTAACTATATACTAACCAACACACGGAAGTAAATAAAATTTCATCTACACTGAGCACTATTAAACCTATACTACACACACGGAGTGAGGTAGCTTAACCACATAGTGATGTAGACAATACAATTGTCAGCCAGGTTTTGAAGTTACACTCAACTGATATAAATCGATATGAATGGCAGCTTGGGATTGGCTGGATCAAAACCGAATACATCCAAAAATACTTCACAAACTCAAAATATCTTAACCAACAAACAACCTTCATCTTTTTTTTTTTTTACGTCGCATAGACAAAGATAGGTCTTATGGCGACGATGGGACAGGAAAGGCCTAGGAATGGGAAGGAAGCGGCCGTGGTCTTAATTAAGGTACAGCCCCAACACTTGCCTGGAGTGAAAATGAGAAACTACGGAAAACCATCTTCAGGGCTGCCGACAGTGGAATTCGAACCCACTATCTCCTGAATGCGAGCTCGCAGCTGCGCGCTCCTAACCACACGGCCAACTCGCCCGGTAACCTTCATCTTACAATGTGCCGTCACTATTTTAAATCCTGTTGTGTATTCACAAAATTACACGTGATATTACAAGCTACTAGTCGTGCCTCAAAACTTCCAAATCCCTCGCACGAAAGATAGGTTGGAAACTCAACATGGCACAGCCCAAATGGTGTCACGATGCACTACACATTTACACAAGGCTTACCTACGTCAGTGCATTTATTAATAATAATAATAATAATAATAATAATAATAATAATAATAATAATAATAATAATAATAATGAGCACTCAAATGAGTATTAAGAGAATTTCCCACTTGTTTGCATTCAGTCAGTGTTTTGTGTCTGTTTTTATATTTTACGAGGTAGTAACTATTAAATGTTAAACATTAATTTATTGAAACCACCTATTCAATACTGGTTAAGTCTTTATGACTATAACAATGTCATTACATTAAACTTTGAGTATGGTACATGTTTCGCCTGGCAATGCAGGCATCATCAGCCATTAATTCTATCTCCAAGTCAGAGCTCTGAGTGGATGCTATTTTAGGATTAATCATAGTCAATTATTTACGTATATAACAGTGCAAAGGAGTGATCAAGCCGTCTTTGTTTTAAAGTTCTAATGTGACATTCTACTCTTGTTCATATTTAATGGAAATTATTGCCTGTTAACTTTCATAATGTCGGTAATGAGAACGGCTTGATGCAAGTGGGATTAAATCATCTGTACATTTTTACAACTCATTAGATATTAACTAGTGCTAGAACTATTCTTAAAAACTATTTTTTTCACAATTTACATAATATATACAAACTTATGGTACATTTTGGAACTGAACTGGTCGAACTTGTCTTGAAGTTTTATTGGGATGTCTTACTCACATCCTGTCAAATGGAGAAAATGCTGATGCTGGGATGGCATTGTAGTCTATTGAAGTCATAGCTTTAAATATTCCTTTTTATATTTGTAGGACATTGAAACATGTTCAGCTTATATGGTTCAACACACCCACCAGCCACACACTACATCCAGAATCCAGTGAACTGCTTTTCAACCTTACACTGAATAACCTCAAAAAAGCTCCACAACAAAACAACATACAACAAGTTTATACGGTTATGTATTAATCCGTTATCTAACAAATCTTGATCGAACTCTCTAACAACATTCTTGCCATTTCACTATAAGGCACCTAAATATTGATGCTCATTCTTCTAAGAAGTGATGCTGATCTATAGTATATATAGACCTCCCCAAAAAACCATATAAGCTGAACATGTTTCAATGTCCTACAAATATAAAAAGGAATATTTAAAGCTATGACTTCAATAGACTACAATGCCATCCCAGCATCAGCATTTTCTCCATTTGACAGGATATGAGTAAGACATCCCAATGAAACTTCAAGACAAGTTCGACCAGTTCAGTTCCAAAATGTACCATAAGTTTGTATATATTAAGTAAATTGTGAAAAAAATAGTTTTTAAGAATTGTTCTAGCACTAGTTAATCTCCAATAAGTTGTAAAAATGTACAGATGATTTAATCCCACTTGCATCAAGCCGTTCTCATTACCGATATTATAAAAGTTAACAGGCAATAATTTCCATTAAATACGAACAAGAGTAGAATGTCACATTAGAACTTTAAAACAAAGATGGCTTGATCACTCCTTTGCACTGTTATATACGTAAATAATTGACTATGATTAATCCTAAAATAGCATCCACTCAGAGCTCTGACTTGGAGACAGAATTAATGGCTGATGATGCCTGCAATGCCAGGCGAAACATGTACCATACTCAAAATTTAATGTAATGACATTGTTATAGTCATAAAGACTTAACCAGTATTGAATAGGTGGTTTCAATAAATTAATGTTTAACATTTAATAATTGAATTTCAATACGGTCAAAATGAAAATAATCACTTGTAAGAGGTAGTAACTATCGTACACGTCATTACATAGTAAACAAACACAGTCATCCGTTGGGTTGTAGAATTTTGTCTATATGCATATTTTGTTGTGGAAGCCATGCAATTAAGCGATTAGAAAAACTGAGAACACAATATAGGCCTAATTCATTAAGCTCACCATTCCTCGACAACACAGAATATTCAATAGTAAGCAGATCAAAACACTGAAAATTTGATCGATCAATCATATAGCTACTGATATTATTGGTTACTTCACATTCGAGATCACAATTTATTTTCATTACAATTTAATGGATTAATGTTATCAAAACTGAAAAATGTGTTTATATTACATGAATAAAAATGGTATGTCAATTTTATCTGGCAGAAGAATGAATTTCCAGATTTTTTCTTGAATTCCCTGACATTTCCAGGTTTTCCCGTTATTTATCGAATTCCCTGACATTTCCCTGTTTCCCAGGTTTTCCATACGGGTGGACACCCTGCTCAGCCATAGACGCCCAAGAGAGTTTCGGTTTACTTGGTCTGCCATCTAGTGGGCCTAGAGTAAAACGGAACGTCGAAACTGACGAGCAGACAGCCAGATGGCGTCAAATTGAAATGTCTGCACACGGTAGGCGAGGCCATACGATTATTATTATTATTATTATTATTATTATTATTATTATTATTATCATTATTATTATTATTATTATTATTATTATTATTATTATTATTATTAACAGGCAGCAGCCCTAGAATGGACTGCTGATGAATTGTCCTGGACCGGAGAATGATAAGCTAACTTCTCCTAAATCACAATTCTTAACTGAATTAATGCAAAACAATGTTTGGAACTTGTAACTGAAGGTATGTACCTGTAGTGTTGATATATTCAGTGAAATGTAACCTCAAAATCAGGCTCTCGCAAATAAGCTATGTTATAATCGAAACAAAAAATTGGAGTAATTTTCAACGTGTATAAATTAGAATACAATGCAACAGCCATGGGAATCTTGCCATTGATATTATGAATAGGTAAAGTTTGCTACGACAGGAAAAGATCAGTTATTGAGAAGTAGATATCAGAATGGATAGAGCAATCTAATGTTTATTTGGAAATCATAATGATATGGTTAGGAGACGTGCAGCAGATATGTGATTTCTTTGTCATTGGAGAATAAGAAGGAATATTATGATAGACTAGGAAGTTAAATATAATCGTGATGACATAATATGTGATCCAATGTAGTGGAGATAGCTATATTTGAGTATTCTACGTAGAGGGAAATATATCTATGAGAAGAGATTGAGATATTCAAGGAGGAAATGGATACGTTAAGAGAGAATTACAGTTGAAATAAGTATGGAAGGAAATGAATAATCATCGAAGAGAACTGATGTTAGGAAGGCACAGAAAAGATAGAATTAATACGAGATATGTGTAGCTTAAGACTGGGTCTTGCACAGGCAAGTAATGAAATGAAAGGAAATCTCATTGAAGGAGCGAAGAAGTATAATGTTGACACATCTGACCTAAATTAGTGAATGTAAAGCCAAGTCCATCTTATTATAACCATATTCACGAAATAAAGTTATATATGTTAGGAGTTACCCATGATAAATATCCCATATGTGTGTTTCATAAGATAATATATAGAGTATATGGTTGAAATGATTAATGTTGATATCTGTAGTCGTAATTAAACTGTTCAATGGATTTAGAGAGCTGAATACACGTAAGAGGAGTGTTATACTACATTGATAGTTGAGTATATGTTTTCAGATGAGAACTGTAATCAATTAAGAATGAATAGAATTAAAGTTCTGTTAGAGACTTTCACTTTCTGAGGTTATGACATATGACTGAAGTATTCAAGTAAATCACGGTTAGGCTAGTAGATGCAGGATTTTGCTTGGCAAGGAGAACTGTGAAACTTAGTATGTCATTCAAAGGTAGTTATGATAAATAATCATGTTGGAAAAGCAAGTTAGTGGTCCAGAATAATTTCAAATTTAGAAAATTAGTAAGATACATTGTAAATAAGATTGCTTTAACACGTTCACTGCGTATTAGAAGAGCGACATACCCGCCAACCTGAACAAAATATTTGTGAGAGACTCTTTAAAAGTTGTAATTATCGAAGTTTTATACATTGGTAGGACGAGTTCTATCGAACTCGTAGACTTATCCCACTCACGCGCCTGGTGCGTGATGCGCACGGTGATTGAAATCGAGAAGTAATACTGGTCACCAGACGGATCACGCGCCACGCGCGTTGGTAGATTACTGTGCATTATTTACCGCGGATACAAACAAATGCGCAAAGTAGTTACAGACATAAATATATTCATATTTACACTTCTCTACTGCAGAATTCGACAAACAAAAATGAAACACTTTGGCTAATTGGGTGGGTCTCGTGACGTTGAAGGAACCACATTGTCGGCCATTTGAGAAAAATAGAAATAAAATGACAACATAAGCATCATGCCGCAGTCAAAAATGATTACTGCACATTATTTCAAGTTACATATAAATATTATGCAGGAATAAATGACAATTACAAGTTTCTTTCGTATTATACACACATATGATGCAAGAATAAATGACAATTACAAGCTCAGTTCTTTTACTGAACATATTGCAGTAATAGAATTTATTTATTTCAAAAGCGGAATCACTCGTAATTCTCTTGAAGTAATAATAAACAGAAAATGCAGTGTCTTACCTCGCACTGAATTGGTCTTGCAGCTCAAAGATCCCATAAATCGTATGATGATGACTCTGGAGAGGAAATACGCGGGAAACGGAATACGCATGCACAAATATGGCTACGGATGAATCTGTTAGTTGATTGGACTTACACGACGTGTGGGATAACAATCAGAGCCTTTCTTACCATGCGGAAAACCTGTGATTCACATTTCCCAGCAACCATCCCATGACGCGCTAAGCGCTGCTCCGCACGTGTTTATAAAGCAGCGTCACGTGCCCAGCACATGATCCGCATTGAACGTGTTAAGAGAAGTCAACATGTCAGTGGATATTATTTGAAAGAAATAAGTTGTCACTGGGATAAAATGGTATATGTTAGGTTAGCTCATGTCAAGCGTGATGATCATACTTCGAACACGAAGACATATCCTAGTTGTAAATAGAACCATTCTAATGTGATTTATTTGATTTTCAAGAGTTATGAAATGAACCGTAATTTTATTTTCTCTTTCCAAGACATTTTATTTTACTTTAATAAACCATTACTTCACATTAACCATGTGTGGTGAAGTTATTTATAGGTAGGAGCTGTAGAATTAGTTTATAGATGCGAGATGCGATTCTTGTTTCTTCATGTCGTTTAATCTGGTACATAGAGTGGAGACGTCCATCTGTGGTATTGATAGGCTATAATTTTAGGAGCACTGGACCACTCCTCATATCCCACGTTAAGCGAAGATATTTACCATAACTATACCCTGAGATCATCCAAGTTGCCGAAGGATTTTAATACGCCTCTACTGGACGCAATAAGGTGCAGCCTTTGGGTCAAAATCCTATCCACAAGGCAGTGGACTGCCTCAGTTGTTCCGCAGGTACTTATTTGATACAATCTTATTCGCACCTGCCCTGCATATCTACAGGAACTTCACCTATCAGCCATTGGGACGCGCCACGTCGGGGTTGAGGCCCTCCATCCCAGTCTGTTCCCTGAAGAGTACTGACTAGCTCGACTCAATTCAGAACCAGTCCCCAACCGGGACTAGAATAGGCACGGCCTTCTATATACAGTAGTTAAAACTGGTGCCATGTTTTAAACGAGTTCCCACTGTCTTTGATGGTGTTTCATCTAAGTCACAGCAAAGCCCTTTACACACAGTAACATCACCAAAAGCAGCAGAATTTTCCTCATAATACTGAATGTATCTGGTGAATATTTATGGCCATAAAATTGTGTGCTAAATCCGCGACCATTTTGTTGGACGTACATCTCGATGAGTGGAACTATCATGTGATATAGCATGGGAATGTTGTGTGTTGGATCAGCTGTCATTTTGCTGGACATAGATCACGTACGATTTCTTGGAACTCCTCCACTGCATGACGTGTCTACCAAGAGGGGAACAACCAAAGAATATGTACTCTCTCATTTTCTAAGCCCAAAACATATTCATGAGTCTATGCTCTTCCGTGTAGCAGACAAATTTACATATACCTTTTTGTCACATGAAATATAACATTTTTAACTACTGTAAATAGAGAAAAACAATATTAAGTACTGTAACCATATTGGTCATACATATAATTAATTGAAAATTGGTTTAGCAGTGGAAACTTTTGTTAAGCTCCTTTGTCCATGTCAAAGCCAAGTTGCATCAGATTGCACAACAGCTCCGACTTGGTGGTGCAAACACAAGTCCCTCATAGCTGGAGAGATCCCCAGAAAGAGAGCGAGCTATGAAAATGACAAGGAAGGAAAATACAGTGATAACTCCGCCCACTAAAAATGGCAGAAACACGGTAATGCCAACGTGCAAGCTTGATTTGTGTTGCCCTTGATGCTTTCACAGCCCGTACTTATAGACATGATACTGTATAGGCTTTTGGGCTTATGCCGTGTCAAGAAAAGAAATTCTTTAAAGTTTCGCAGAGAACTGTGCTCTGCATCAGCAGAAGAAATCTCGACTGTCCACGAGAAAGGCTTCTTAAACAATGACTCTTTAAATTTAGACATTATAATCGAAGTGAAAATGGTATGTTCATTTGCCACCACATGGCTCCCAGGACGTGGCACAGCACTAGCGTTCGAAGCGGAAGCTGACCGAACCATCAGAATCAGTCTAAGAGGTTCACATAACATTTGTAGGTAACATATGACATTGACAGGTGTACGACACTGACACAAGCCTGGAATGAAACATCTGGCGATGAGGAACGTACAAATTTGGAAAACACAGAGATAAAATAACAATAGCGAAGGGACAGGGAAGCCATTTTTCTGTTTGGTCACGTATTTCGTAACATATTTCGAGTTTTCTACTCACAATGGAATTTAATATTGATGATGTTAAACCCAGTCATTTAGCGATGTTGATGTTTTTCTCAGAAAGATTTTTCTCAACTTCTTTGATAATTCAAAGTCCTTCTTCCAAGGTTCTGACTGCCTCAAAAGGTTGCGCAATTCTGAGTTATGCATAAATTTCACAAAATACGACAACTTGATACCAAATATACATGTAAAGTAGAGTACAATACTGTAAGAATGTAAACTACATCCCTAACCTCGTTAACTTTGGATACTGCAGCTCAAAACTCAGAATTTACAGTTAATCTTAGCCCCTTACGGCGAAGTAAGCCGAAGGTTTCCAAAGAGCACACTACGACTTCAGACTGCAAATATAAGTGAACACACGGCTTACTCCGTAAATATTTGGAACTTTGAGCCAAGTACGCCATTGAGTGAAATTTACAGTAGCCAATACATCATGTGTGAATTCCCAGAAGGCAATACAATATGTAATGAGTAACATTTCAATACCCAATAGAAATTCATGCTTGTGGATGCAATACAACTCAACGCCCAGCTATTGACCTACCACTGCATCAGATAGTGTGGGAAGAAGCCGGAACAGGTGACGATTAATGAGAGTTAAGAGTTCATCGAGACCGAAATTAATGAACAATAGATCCAGAGAAAATGATACATCAAGGAACAGGAAACAGAGTTTTTTCAACCCAGATTGTATTGGATTTGTTCTTGGAAGTGCAAATTATGAACGACAGAGCTAGGAAAATAATAGTTACGGAAACGTTCGATCAAGATTCCGCAGTATATTGTATCCCTTGACAAAGCTGCAGCTGTCTTGGTTTGATGGTACGGACAATGGGTGGTATGAATAAAAATGAGAATATAGTATGTACTCAACTTTTCAGAGAATATACTCCACTTGATAAGAATAAAGTTCTTGAGAATGTACTCACTAGTTGAGTATATACTCATGTTATGGAGGTGGTGGAGTATATACTCACCTTCCTAAGAGTATGAGAGTAGATTCTCACATGTGATATGAATAAAAGGGAGTACCTTCTCAAATTGATGAGTATATACTCACTTTGTTTTGAGTATGGCTGATAGTTGCCTCAAACATGAGTATATAGTCATTTCTTGCTGTTGGGAGAAAGATTTCAAGAACATGGCTCAAAAATGTATGCAAAACAATTTATTTTTTTAAATATATATACTCGACTATCATTCTTTCATCTCTTATTTTAACTTTTTTCTGTGAGTACCAACACTCTTATCTGCTTTAACAGCACCAAGCGCTGCAGGTCTGTATTATTTAGAGTTCTGGTTTCGTCATTTTCGTAGTCGTCCAAAACACTTCTTTTCCGTTTAGCGGTGGCTACATTTGGAGAGTTCACGATTTCTACAGGACTCCCTCCTTCTCCTCCCTCTTCCAATACTACAAATTCCACTATAGGTGGAGGAATGTGTTCTGGCTGAACTTCAGGAAGCCCTACTCCAATCGCAGTTGCTCCTACGACAAAAAAGGAAAAACGTTTTAATTCACTAATTCAGTTTTCTACGGACAATTGAATTAAACGGAGCTAAAGTCCCAGGCCCAGGATTCAAACCCGGGTACCCTGAACCAAAGGCCTAGGTGCTATTTGGTTCTTATAAAGCAATAAATAGAAATATCTTAATCTTAAAGTTTGTAGTGTACTTTCTACAACCTCTATAAACCTGTTCAAGAAAATAATCGCGAATATACTTTCGGAACATACCTGGAATTCGTGTCAATGTTGGATTAGTATCCCAACCATCCAACAGCTCATGGATAATATTCTCCCAGTCCTTCAGCACTATCCTTTTATTCCCCGTTTGGTTTACATCGCACTTGTTTCACCCTCATTTTCATATTGTTTATCCTTTTCGTTATGGTGCCAATCTCAACTTTCTTGCCGCACATGGCCATCAGTTTCGTTTGAATTGCCTCCAACAATTCGGATTTTTCTTTCCGAACCGCCGGCAATTGGGAATTACTAAAAAGTACCGCATGTTCCCGCAATATATTCGCAAATGTTATCGGATAAATACTTTCCATATCGACGAGCTTGACGAACGAACAATCAGTGCAAACTACAAACTAAATCAGATCCAGTTGAGGTTATGTTGCAATTGGAACCAAACATGTTAACAGTTGACGATCGTACACAACATGAGTATCTACTCAGTTTCAAACGGTCCACATGGCGGTGCGCTTGAGTATCTACTCCATCAGAGGAGAACCTTTTTATTCTTACCAAATGGAGTACATACTACTTGGGCTGAGAATATACTCCTACTAAATGCTCATGCTCATGAGTATATAATTTGAGTAAGTACTCACGTTTTATTCATACCACCAAATATCTCTAAGCTAACTGTCCAACACACTCCAAATATGTTCACTGCATGGCAAAACAAAGACGGTCAAATTGTCCAATGAGTCATGCAGTCAGTGACGTCAACTTTCTAGCATGGCATAGTCATGCTGGTGTTCCATACTTGAGGAGGCTTGTTCTCAGGTATACTTAGATTGAATAGTGGGGCAATAAGTTCTCACCAACACTCTCCAAGGATACTACATATTTCAGCCAGTACACTGCCTGACAAAAAATGTTAAAACACCCAGAAGATATAGTCCAATACTGATCCTATTTTGGTATACATGCATACCATTGATGTTCGAGTAAATGATTAGATTTACAAGGATCTGTAATATGTAGAACGCCCACCAGAGTGCATTCATGATAGCAACATCCTGTTGTTGATAAGTTGTTACCAGTCAACTGCTGCGAGTCAGGGAGTTAAGCAGGACGTGCAGAGAGGACTACGTACAGTATGAAGCACCCGCGATGCCTCGCAGACGCGTTAGACAGGCTATCTACCAATCGACAGCATTTGACAGAAGCCACATTGTGGGTCTGCACGAAGCTGGTTGGCCGTATCACGCAATTGCCAGGCACGTGGGCCATTCAGATGTCACAGTGGCCCGATGTTGGACTCAATAGGTACAAGAGGGCACCCAATCACTCGTGCAGGTTCGAGTCAACCAAGAAACACCACCCCAAGGGAGGACCGTTGTATGGTGCGCCAAGCATTGTGGGATTCCATAACTTTGGCACTCGCCATCTGCGAACATGTACTGAAGACTCTAAAACATCCTGTGAGTTCCGGCACAGTGTCTCAACGACTCACATCCATCAGATTGGGGTAATACCGCCCCAAGTATCAGTTGCCATTAACACCAGAACATCGACGCCTGCGTTTGGAGTGGTGCCTTGCCCAGGAGGCATGGACAGAGGAAAACTGGCATTGGATCGTGTTCAGTGATGAGTCCCGCTTCTCTACAAGCTCCGATGACCACCGTGTGGTGATCTGGCAACGTCGAGGGCAGAGAGTATATCCTGCCCATGTTGTGAAAAGACACACAGGCGTAACCCCTAGCATCATGGTGTGAGGAGCCATAGGATATGCGATCAGATCACCTCTAATAGTGCTTTGGCAGACTTTGATGGCACAGCGACACGTCACAAGACATTCTGCATCTGCACGTCCTACCCCTTATGGCACAGCACCCTGAGATAATGTTCCAACAAGATAATTCACGTCCACACACACAGCACGTGTGTCTATGGACTGCCTAGAGCAAGTTGAGGTCCTTCAATGGCCAGCAAGATCCCCCAACCTCTCCATCAATGAACACGTGTGGGATGACATTGGAAGGGGACTCGTCCAAGTACCAACCTGCAGGATATGGATGGACAACTGCAACAACTGTGGACGAACTTACCTCAGGAGAGGAAACAAAGGCTGTCTGACACCATTCCGAGCGTACACAAGGGTATAGATTGAGGCCAGGGAGGGGGAGCAGGGGTGGACACCCTACCAGCCTGGTGCCAACATTCTATCTGTAACTGCCAACAGCCATGTCTCTTTCATTCCATACCATAATCAGTTCAATAAAAACACAGTCTATCAGCATATGTAGTTTCATTCATTTTCAAGCATTCCTTCTGGTTGCTTAACTTTGTCAGGCAATGTATAATGCACGGTCCAGTTCCTTTCCTAATTTTCACCTTGACAATGATGATGCCACCTCCTCAACTGTGATTAGCAAAGCAGTTCCAAAGATCGGTAAGGCCTGGGGGCCTGCAGAAACTCTTCACTGCAGATATGTCATCAAAGTAATATAACCATTGTTTCAGGAAATTTTTAAATTTTTGCTACTGGTTTAACACTGCACTATCACATATAGAAGGTTTACAATGGCGCAAGGATTGTAAAAGGCTACGACTAGGAAGGTATCAGCCATGGGTTTAAGTAACAGTCAAGGTCGATATTATGATGTGTGTTCCACAAAATCCTACAGGTCAACTTTTTCTCCTTAACAGCTCACTGTATTTGTCACACCATGTTTATCAATAAATTTCCACCCAGTATGAATATGGGAAACTATGGAAAACGATCTTCAGAACTGCCAATGGTGGGGTTTGAACCCATCATCTCCCAAATGCAAACTCACAGCTACATGACCTGAACTTTGCAGCCAAACTCACTTGGGTCATTGGGAAAGCTGGTGGATTTGCATGACATGACCACTGTACAGTTATGAACTACAGTGAAACTTGATGAGGTAATTTTCTTTCCCAGTTAGTATAGCTGTTCATACAGGTTCATGTAGCAACAGTCCTCAGCGACAGCCACTGCTCTCGTTGCGAATTTCAAGAAACAGTCAAGGTCAACACTATGATGTGTGTCCCAGCAGGTCTTAGAGGTGAATTTTTCTCGATTTCATCGTTCCACCGTATTTGTCAATAAATTTCCACCTAGCCTCATTTCCCCCAGAGTTTTTGTTGCCACCTCATGAATCTGTTTTATAACATCATTCTTCATTCTATCCACTAACTGATTTGACTTCACTGTGAAGCAGTTGTCAGTTCACTCCTGTCAGCACTCGTTCTCCATCGTCCTAAACATTCAGGTTCATTCTTTGGAGTTTTAAGCTACCTCATTTGACTCATTCAAACATCTACCACAAGCAAATGGCACTGAGGAGGAGACTATCATATGGAAAGGCTTAAGTGTCAGTCAGCATCTCACTGACAAACCATCTAGCAGTAGTCAATATGAGTTGCGTGACTCTACTGGCATAAGTGGCTAGATGAGTGTCTTTTCTACAAGAAAATGCTGATTACAATTATGTCATTGGCTGATTCCAGAGAATTGTCAACCCAAGAAGGAAAAAAGTAAGGTTTAAAATAAAACTCAACAACTGGTTTTTATGATAGATAAAACATTAAATTCTATTAATTTTATGATATGTATTCATTTATTGATGTCTTTCAATTTTTAATTGTGTCGTTAATTGAACCTTAATGTGCAGTCTCAATTCATTTGATATTTCTCAATGTTTTAAGAATTACTGTTTATTATGATGAAAAGGTATCAAAATAATTATGGTAAATGTTAATTCTGATGCTCTTTCTCTTCGTAGTAAAGTACTTATTTAGGTTATTAACATTTTATGTAAGGTATAATAAGACGACAAATTTATTGCTGCAGGCCGCGTAAACACGCGACGAAAAAGTATCAAACTTTCTGTAGACGAAAAGTGCATGGCTCAATTTGAATAAAATTTGGTATGCAAAGCCAATATTGTACACCATTTCAAACTGCTATATCATTCATTTAAAATTTCAAATGGATTCATACGAAGCTGATAGTAAAATACGTCGCGTGTTTACGACGTTCTCGCGAGCGGGCGGCCGGGGAGTTCCCCGTCGCATGGAGTCATGCGTACAGGAATGCATTATGTCACTAAGTGAAGCAATACGCTGCTCTTGGGATTCAGTTTCCGCATCACACTCGCTTGTAAAGGACGTATTTTAGAATAACAATTGGTGTTAAAACTGCGGTTATTTATAATAATGCCGCTTACTCACAAAGAACGTAAACTGTATCCCGAGAAGAAAAAGAATGATGAGGGTTTTAAAAGAAAGGAAAGGGAAAGTCATGCAAGGAGAAGAAGGAAGATGACACCTGACCAGTTACGCGTACACCGCCAACTGGTATGAGAATCAGTCAGGAAATACAGAGCTCAGAAGAAACTTCAGGGCTTATCAACAGTTACTTCCTGTACTACAAGTCCAACAACACAACTATCTACATCGATTGCAGAGCCGAGTACGCCAACATCTGCTTATAAATGCAGACAAACATTGGGGAAAGCTGTAAAGCGTTTGGAGCAGGCTTTACCAGTGAGTCCGCGGAAGAAACGGGAAGTTGTTTCTGCGCTTAGTGCAAAATTTGGTGTAAGTTCATCTACCTCTAGCAAGCGCAGTAAGTCTTCACTTCCAAATCAAGAAGTTCTTGAATTCCTCAATCTGGATGATATCAGCTGGCCATCTCCTTGAGCAAGAGACTTTATCTCCGTAAAGGATAGTTCTGGACAGAAATTAAAACAACAGAAATGATTCATGTGCGTCACAATGCAAGAGGCACATGAACTTTTTAAACAAGAATACCTACATCTTTTTGTGGACTTCGACCAAAGCACATTTCTCTGCAATATCAAACTCCAAGAAATGTGTGCCTGTGCAAGCAGCATGAAAATTTCTGTTTGTTGATTGATGCTTTAAATAAAGGAGGACTTAACATTCCTAGAAAATTTAGTGAATTTACTTTTTCTGTGGCGTGTGACGACTCTAATGAACAGTGTATGACTGGTGAATGTAATACTTGCTCTAAAAATATTTTAAAATATTCACCGACAGAGGAGAACGCTGGAGACGAAATTGAGTGCTACCCGTGGCGAAGTGATGAAAATCACGTATCTCGAATTCAAGAATCTGGCACAGTTCAAGAGTGTTTTGATTAGTAAAATCGTGTCACTTGTTTATGAAACACACATTTATTAAAAGAATGCAAAGCAAAATATTCAAAGTGCAAAAAAAAAAAGACTGAAAATTCAATGGTTTTGCAAGTGGATTTCGCAGAGAATTTCACTATTCTACCACAAGATGAAATTCAGAGTTGTTATTGGCATCACCGACAGATTACGATATTTACTGCTGTTGCGTGGTTTGCGGGAGGAAATCGTGTTTCATATGCGATTACAGTAGAACCTCAATTATACGTTCCCAGAAACTACGTTTTCCCATATTATTCGTTCAAATTATGTGGTCCCGCGAGCATCCTACTTAAATAACGTTGTAAAAAACCTGCATTATCCGTTCCTCGAAGAAACGATTTCCTGGATGAACCGTCCAGAAATTTCAGTCCCATCAACGCTAAATCCTCGATCACGCGTTTTTCAACAAACTGTATCGTCCGAAAGGACGGCTACGGCATACTTGCAGATCTTGGTGTTGACGTCCCGTCAATGTGGTAATTTGATGAAATACTGTACTGGAAAAGCGATCGGCGGTGAACTAGCATAAGGGATCACCTTAGCATCGCATTCGGGTAGTATTGTTTGGAGAATCCTCGGAAATCATAAAGCAGAGAGTGCCCAAGACAATTGGAAGGAGATGGAGCGCATTTCGACAGTTCTATTTGAAGTCGGAACGAGTTTCGTTAAATGTTCGTACTTGCAAAATGTCTACATTACGTTCAGGGTTAGATGTTTATTTATTTTTTAATTTTTTCAAATGTATCGCCGAACAGGTTTTCGGCATTTCCCTCAGGGCACTGTATAGTCAATGGGCTTTCAGGCAGGAATCGAAATTGCTCCTTCTTAAGTAACACAAATTTAGTATTTTAATATTCTCGTATACGATAATGCTATCAAGACCAGAACAGATGTTGCACCTTCCATATACATAAAACCATGGGAGGTTTTGGGATTGCTTATTACTCTTTTCACGTGTTTGTGTTAAAATGTTATAAAAGCCGCAGTCGTTTTATATGCGCACGTTACATTTAAAATCTTTGTTATCATTTCGCACTCATACCGATTTGTATTTATAAAGCGGACGCGCTTTCCAGCTGAGCACAAGGTCGCAAATAATCATAATTTCGGAAGTGTTAATGATACATTTTCTCTTTCCAATTTGATTGTGATTAGTGACGGGCAGAATGCATTCGAGAACTTGAGGATTGATACTTTTGAAACCATATTCTCCAGTTCAACATAACCTTTAAAAGTCAATGTGGTCCAGGGCTAATTTACGCAGTACAAGATTTCCATAAACTGACAAGGAACAGTATACCGGTGACCAAATTACAATAGAAGATTTAAAAATAGGATTTTGCCATCATGCTGGACACTTTTGTATCTAATGTACTTTATTTTACTAGATTAGAGAATGAAAAACTACTTATGGTCGATTGTTGTTTGGCTTGGCGTTACGGGTATTAGATTTCTCGAAGAGTTTGGCTGATCAGAGTTGCTAAACTGAAAGAAGTTTTCAGAGGAATATGACGAAGTTTCCCCGGCAAAACTGAAAGTAAAGTTTTGAGATTTTTAAGCAGCGTACCGGCAATTAACGTTTCAAGCCAGCCCCGCCGTCTAACTTGCCTGCCTCTAACCCGGAGGGCCCGCGTTCGATCACTGGCCAGGCCAGGCATTTTTACCTGGATGTGAGGGCCGGTTCCGAGTTGCCATTCTACGATTAACTTTAATGGAAGAGCTATTTAATGGTGATATGGCGACCGCGATCTAGAGAGCCAGGAATGACGGCCGAGAGGATTCGCCACACTGACCATGTGTCACCTCGTAATCTGCAGGTCTTCGAACCGAGGGCGGTCGCTTTTTAGTCGGAAGGCCCATTGGGGCTGTAATTTGGTTTGGTTTAGGGGCGTTTGTAAGATTATAAATATACATATTTCATTTTTGTGATGTTTAGCCAAATTGTTGATGGTTCATTCGTTCCCGGTTTTTCTGTTTTCCCGTGTAGTACGTTTTTTTTCCGAGATCCCTCAAAAAAACGGAGAATCGAGGTTCCACTGTATGTCTGACCACATGGAGCATGACAAATATGCCACGCACTCATTTTTAAACAGAGTATTAACAGACAGGAAAAACGACCAGAAATCAGCACAGTGTTTACCGTCTCGGACGGGGTGGCGAGCCAGTTCAAGCAAAGGTTCACGTTCACAAACCTAACGTTTTTTAAATAAACTTTTGGAATAAATGTAACTTGGAATTTTTTTCCGTCTGGTCACGGGAAAGGTGCTGTTGGCGGAACACTAAAATGTAATTTGACTGTTGCTCTACGTGCAAAACGAGACCTTTTAAACATACACGATGTAGTGGAAGTAGCGAAAAGAAATTCAGTACACACAAATGTTACACTTGTTCCTTCTGAACATGTTGAAAGGAGTAAGCCCCTTCTGGAAAGTCGCTTCGCCAATGTCTGCGCAGTACCAGGAACACATGATATTCACTATGTGGAGCCATTAAAAAAATACATAGTTCAGGCAAGAAAATATTATTATTCAGAAACAACTACCACACACTCTCTACGTCCAGACTACAAGATCGAAGCAGATGACAAAAATCCACCCCCTGATACGACTTTTGAAGTGGGAGACTTCGTCCTTGGAAAATACAGTGGAAAGAAACATTCCAAGTGTTATGTTTGTATCATAACTGAAAGTGATGGTGATGTTTATTGTGTAACCAATTTTCACAAATGCAACGATGAAGCTAAACTGTTTTGTGAACCACCGACGAAAGACGAGTGCTTTTTAAATGAAAGTGAAATTGTAAGAAAATTACCGGTACCTCGTTTAACTCGTGGGAAATGGTATTTTGATAAGTCTATACCAGAAGCAGAATGAACATAAATTGTTTTTCACTTTATATTTTTTTTTCTGATCAGGCTTTTATTCAAACTGTAGGCTACATGCCGGTAAGTCTTCAATGTCTAGATATTTTTAAATATCTTAGCTCATTTTACATTCACTGTTATTAGTGTTAAATATATGTATAACAATTCATAAAAACACTTTACTTAGGCCACATGTCCGTACCAGTATCCGTAGTTATAGTGGAATGTGTTTATTGAAGATTTTATTTGTAAACCTTGTTAAGTAGTACTTACTGTATGATCTGAAGTGTGGTGATAAAATATTTTATTTGTATTCCATGTAACTACCTAACCTGTACAGTGTAAATATTTTGGTAACATATGGTATTTGTAACTAGATTTAATTTCTATATTTACTGGAACTATCCAGAAAGTTGTAACTTGAATTTTGAACAGGGTGTATTGGCCTTTGTTAGTTATGTATTCTAGAAAGTATATTCTGACTGTTCTGGAAATGGAAGATTCGCGATCGTGCATATTCGAGAAAATGATTTAAACATCGCGAACGAAGTGTTGTGATTGGTCAATCCGGGCAAGCTCCCGTGTTCTGATTGGCTACTCCAAGGCCAGGGTTCCCTTTAAAAGGCGCTAGGCAGCATTTCATGAGAGGTCTGAAGTCTGAGGCCTTACGTCTCTGCGCCATCGTGGTCTTGACCTGCCGAGCCTCCCGAAGTTCTTGACGTCGTGAACGTCTCCTCGGAACCAGCATGGCCTGCCGAGGGGTAAGCGCTGTTTCTTTCTGTCTCGTTTTAAGTTCCATTTAGTTTTTGTTTGGTATACCACAGGAGTTTGCCCTAATCGCCACTACTTGTTCAGATGTGAAAAGCAAATTTTGATTTCACTCTAAAATATTTTGTGCTTCCTCTTACCTTCAAATTGTATTTGTCGAATTTGACTTGTACTGAGATGCACTTGGTTAATCTTTGAACTTAAGGCAAAGCTCTTGCCTAAGAACACATATGCTGCAGTTGGTCAAAGAACATACATAATGTGTATCTTGATTTGGTGTACAGCTGAATTTGTACCGGAAGTTAATTTGTACTGACGATTTTGTAAATAATATTTGGGAAATCAAGGATCACGGTTGGTTTTTCGGAAACTGCAACCTAAGCCATCTCCATGCCCTTGGTAGGTTCCCAGCTCTTTTCCACGTTCCTGGTTTATTGTGATCAAGTTGCCACTACTGATTTTTACCAGTGTTGTCATCGGCGGAATTTCACTTAGTTCATCAGATGTTTATATGTGTGTGTAGTGTCTTAGGTACAGTGTAATTGCAATTACTTTCCTCCCTTTACTGTGTTTTGTGTAGCCGCTGAAGTCATCTCATCATCCTAAACCATCTCCAGTTTCTCGGGTGTGGTATATGAGCCTCCTCCAACTCATCCTGTCCTTGTACCACCTACTTGTCCCAATCATGACCTCTCAGCAGTACATCGTTCTTAACTAAATCTATCCATTTCCTTCGTGGCCTTCCCACGGGTCGTCTTCCTTCTACTTTTCTGTCAAATTCCTTCCTTGCAGTTCTGTTTATTGGCATCCTCTTCATGTTACCAAACCACTTCGGTCTTGATATCTGAATCTTATTGAGGAGAGAATCATCTATTCCTACTTCTCTAATTTTCTCATTCCTAATCTTGTCTTTCCTGGTTTTCTGCATCAGAGTGCGCAGGAATTTCATTTCAGCTGCCTGAAGTTTGGAATTATCTCTCTTGGTTAGTGTTGTGGTTTCGAGACTGTATGTAAGAATTGGTGTATAATAGGACTTGTACAATGTCATTTTTGTTTTCATGGGTATTTGCTCATCCCACAGCAGGTGTCTTACCTGGTGGTAAAATTGTGTTGCCTTATTGATTCGATTGTTCACCTCATGTTTTGCTAGGTTATCATTTGATATAACACTACCCAAGTATTTGAAAACTGGAACGCTGTCCAGTTGGGCTTCATTTAACATGACTATTGGTTCTGCTCCTTCCCCATACACTTTCATCACCACCGTCTTGGTCTTGCTGATGTTTCAACCATATTTCTTAAACTCCTCATTCCAGCTTTGCATTCTTTCTCCCAATTCCTCTTCTGAGTCACTCCACATCGCAACATCATCTGCAAATGTGAAGGCTTTGATATCTCCATGTTCTTTCCTTTTAATGAATTTCATTACTATATCCATTACAATAACAAATAGAAGTGGTGACAATGAGCTGCCCTGCTGCACTCCTCTCTTTGTTTCAAACCAGTCCGACAAACCACATCCTACTTGAATACATGCTGAAGTAATGGTTACAATTATTATTGGGAGGAAGGAAGCCTGTAGTTTTACGTAACCGATAATCACACTATCATAAGTGACGGAACCTCATATTTTACGTGAAATCCGAACCACCGGACGACTTTCACGTCAAAAATCACAGATGCATTAATCGGGACTCGAACCCAGACCGTCTTGATGGTTGCAAGCAGTTTAACCGCTTTTATAAGCCACATGAGGAGTTACCATCCCATGTGGGCAGGGCACATCTCACGGATGAGTACAAATAGATGGGCAGTGAAACTAACAGATTTTGTTCTCCTTGGGAAGAGACTACGGGGCAAACGAAGGAACAGGTGGAGTGACAGACTATATGAAAACTCAATTTTTTTTTGCTAGTGGCTTTACATTACACGACACAGATAGGTCTTATGGTGACGATGGGATAAGGAAAGGGCTAGGAGTTGGAAGGAAGCGGCCGTGCCTCAATTAAGGTACAGCCCCAGCATATGCCTTGTGTGAAATTGGGAAACCATGGAAAACCATCTTCAGGACTGCCGACAGTGGGATTGAAACCCACTATCTCCCGGATGCAAGCTCACAACTGCGCGCTCCTAACAACATAGCCACCTCGCCCAGTTTGAAGACTCAAGACAGAGAGTAATGGAGAGGAACAATGGACAATATGTTTTGCAACTGTTCGCGATACACTGGATCCGATAGCAATAAGATGGTAATTCTATTTTATTACACTGTAGACCAAATTTGACAGTGTCAGCAACTCACCACTTTAAACCAGAAGTATTTACTGACAGGGGAACTAAGTGGTATTCATCTTGCAGCTACTAGAATACTATATGTTCTACATTTATACCCAAGTTACAGTCAATTCTTCACCATAAGCTTCTTAAATACTACATTTCAGTTTGTTCGTCTCCTTGTTATCTTCAACCCAAGTTTACATCCTGTTCTTTACATGAGAGAGAGTTTATTTCATATTTACTTTCAGTCTCCTGATAAGCTCGTCGGGTCCCAGATCCTCCGTGACTGGACGGCATCCTTGTGGATACACTATATCATGGGGCATATTCAAGCTTGTCTAAAAAACCATCCACACTCTGAAACATAAATAATAATTTAAGTGAAAGGCACATTATTCTCACACCTGCATGCAGGCAGAAATTTCAAATCACAGCACAACACACAAATATAATCAAATGACACAAACTTTTACTACTTCCTTCAATGTTTCCAAAGGTTCAGCAACAATTTCCAAGATCAATAACACATGAATAGCATGAAACATTCACTGGTAATAGGAAGAACACTGCTAAAGAAAAAGAATATGATTATATGGTTTTTGTGAAATATGAGGCATACTAAGAAAAGGAATATGTTGATCATTCGTTCTTCACCTATTTCTCAATTATTTAGAGTCAGCACTCATATGGATTAAGCCCAGTTTTACGGCCAGCTTCCCTTCCTGATGCCAACATTATGGGGGGGGGGGGAATATATTTGCTATTGCCTGTGTCTATGGTGTTTGGTAGTGTGATGTGTTGAATTTAACACGTTCCCTACTACTCTTACACTGTTGACATTAAGCGTGAGTGCGTCACAAGTCACCGATGTCTCATACCGTACTTTGCTGGTGTGCATCACAAGGCATGTGTGATTCCTCCTACAGAAGTAATTCTGCGGGCTGCTGGTGAATGGCAAAAGTATGTTACTTCGAAATAATGAGATTGGTAGCAACAAGTTATGTCAAGTTCTCACATCCTCAGCAGGGAAATCCACCTGTGCTCAGTTTAGTGGCAATAATTATTGAAGTCCACAAGTCAACAAAATTTAAAATGATTTTTTTTTAAATAATACAGTTCTCTATTTGAACCAATTGTCTATTTTTCTTTTTCACTGATCTCAAAATTACCAAAACCATTTACACTCACGATTTCACTAATTTTATTATTATATAACAGCAATTTTTATTTTAATGCTACTTGCTTTACGTCGCACCGACACAGATAGGTTTTATGGCGAAGATGGGATAGGAAAGGGCTAGGAGTGGGAAGGAAGCGGCCGTGGCCTTAATTAAGGTACAGCCCCAGCATTTGCCTGGTGTAAAAATGGGAAACCACGGAAAACCATTTTTAGGGCTGCCGACAGTGGGGTTCGAACCTACTATCTCCCGAATACTGGATACTGGCCGCACTTAAGCGACTGCAGCTATCGAGCTCGGTAATTTTTATTTTGAAAACAGTAGGCCCCAGTTCAATTACAGCATTTAACTTTTCTTGCTGGTCCTTCCATCTTCAACACCATGCACACATCTCCTCCCAGAACTGATACAGGTTCCGTCTGGGATCCAACCAGGCTTCTCGTGACTTTCCTCGAAATTGCAGTAGTGACTTTTTTTTTGTTTTTGCTTTTTTTCAGATGTCATGGTGTGAAGGATCCAAGCATTAACCAAGGTCATTCCAATGATAACTTCTAGAGCTACTTTCCTGTATCATTTTAATCCTTTCCTCAGACCTGGAAGACATTTTATTGTGAAATCGACCCCCCTTTTAGCTCTATTGTAATCAAGAACAGGGAGAGGCTTCCCGACAGGTTCACTGTCTCTGTTTTTCTATGGCTCGGCAGTGTTGAAAGCATTAGAAAATCAACCCATTTGATAACTCTAGTGCCGCACTCACACATCTTACCCACCACCTCTCCTTGAGCGGTAGTCTATGTCTATTGCTACAAAGTTCCTCAGAAGTTCTTCTGACAGAGGTACACTGGTGTAGAAATTGTCAGCACACAGGATACAGCCTTCATTTAGAAATCCACTTAGAAGCTCCATTACAACAGAATGATGACCTACTCCGCTTTGACTCACACTGGATTTTCCTGCATAGATGTTCATTGTGACAGTGTAGCCTTCTTTTGTACACTCTTTATACACCTTAACTCCATATTCATTTGAGAGTTTTGTTAGGTATATACATTCTGAAAAATAAACGGCCTTTCCAAGAAACCATAGTTTCATATATAACCATTCGTTCCCATTGTCAAAGCATTCTCAAAATTTTTGTAAGGGGGTGGGGGTTGGATTTAATTGCCTGGTTGATGGTTAGCTTCGTTGTCTGAAGAACCAGAATCTCAACAGAAGAAGGAAATGATCCCGTGGCATTACCTGTCTAGTAGGTTGCACATCATATAAGTCATTCTTGGACCAGTATGAATCGATAGCTGTGTGAAGAACAAGAAGCTCCTGTCAACAGTTCCTTGCATATATTTCAAACACCTAAAAAGCCAACCTCAGACGAAATAGGAAAGGGAAGTCCAACTTCATCAACCAGCAAAGATCTAATTCCATCGCCCTTCAAACGAGCTCTATTTTGGCCAAAACTTTTATAATCGGTCAAACAGAGGAGAAGATGGGAAAAAATTCCATCTGTAATTACCTCTCCACAAATGAGAGAATATCTTCAGGAGAAGAAACAGGAAGGAAAAAGGAAAAAAGAAGAAAGGCAAGAGAAGAAAAGAAGAAACTCCAGCAAACTAAACAAAAAGACAATGGCACATAGTGAGGAAGGATCTATCCTCTCAACTACTTCAGGTAGGCCTTTTGTAAAACATTATTCTTCTATGATTACAATATCTAAACCGGGTATCAAGGCACCACCTAGATATTTTCTGGTATGTCCAGCCTGACAAAATGGCCATGATAGTTAACCCAAGTGAGAAGTGCAAAGCAAGCCCTGCAGTGTAGGGGTAGAGTACCTGACTCTTAAATGGAGTTCCCAGGTTCAATTCCCGGGCAGGTCAAGGATTTTTACCTGGATTTGAGGGCTGGTTCAAGATCCACTCAGCCTACAAGATTACAATCTAGACTTTGAGATAGCGGTCCTGGTCTGGAAAGCCAAGAATAACAGCCGAAAGGATTGGTTGTGCTGACGACATGACACCTCAATATGTAGACCTTTGGGCCGAGCAGCAGTCGCTTGGTAGGCCATGGCCCTTTGGGGCTGTCGTGCCATGAGATTTGGTTTGGTTTTGGACAAAAGTAAAGGAATCACTGCTTTTGAAGTGTCTGGTTAATTAAGTAGGAACCCTGAGATTAAACATGTCAGTGGTGTTGATAGCGAGTACCAAGCATTGTGTACTGAATGCAATCAGCCTTTCACTATTTATTACAATCAAGAATACGTATTATACAACTGGAAGCCATAATCAAAAATTATTGCAATACATTACACAATTTCCTTCAAACATCATTAATGTCTACTACCCAACAGGAAATATAGACAAAGTTTCAGCACCTGAAGTTACACGAGTAGACTATTTTGTCATTTTTCTTATCTTACAGGGTATTGGGCTGCTATGTAAAGAAGTGCAAAAGAGTAGGCTAGTCCAAGATTATGACAGAGCCTGTACCTTGTTATATGAATGCATTGATGATTAAGCATTTATGATAGGATAAAAATGTATCTGAATGTAAGAACAGTCTAGCTTTGCAAGTCAAGGAATTTTTTTTCCCCTCGAATTTGCTTTACGTCACACTGATGCAAATAGGTCTTACGGCAACGATGGGATAGGAAAAGCCTAGGAGTGCTAGAAGTGGGAAGGAAGTGGCGTGGCCTTAAAACCCCAGCATTTGCCTGGTGTGAAAATGGGAAACCACACAAAAACCCACTTTAGGGCTGCCGACAGTGGGGGTTTAGAACCCACAATCTCCTGGCTGCAAGTTTACAGGGGTGCGCCGCTAACCACACAGCCAACTGATCCAGTCCCTCTCCTTCGAGTAGCAATGTATTTTAATGTTAAAAACTCCAGAATTACATCTCAGAAAATGGGTGTGAGACTTCTATTCTTGACCATAATGAGACTGTTGATGCAATTTCTCTGAAGACTGGAAAACCTAACAATGTCTATATATTTTCTCCTACTTAACAGGAAACATCAGAATTCATTTTCGAAAATGTTACTCTATTTGCCACTTGTATAGTCCAAAAATAAGCAAATACTTTCTCAATAAAAATAGTACGTATATGAATTTGGGACAGCTTTTGTGCTTTACTTTTGTGCAAACTGTCACTCACTCACAGATTTCTATATCCAACTTTAAGAACATCAGGAGAAAACTTTAATATAACGTGAGAGTACATGAAGAAACTATCTTTCAAGGAACAATGCTCTTTTACACTTCCAAAGAATGGGCATGTTTACAAAATTATTTTAAACTTTGCACCCAATTATGGCTGTCACTTTTTATTTTCCATGAGAGCAAGTCAATTTCACCTCTGAGTACATTCTTCCACATATTGAAAATCAAAAATGAAAACCTACAACCTGTTTTTCCAGACATTGACCGGGTCAGGGATGTGATGAATGAAGCAGATAGTACGATGGGGTCGCCACTCCCAAAGTGATCTATTAATGACTGATAAATGCTATGAAATAAGAATGGAGTGTGTTGCTGGAATGAAAGATGACAGGGCAAACCGGAGTACCCAGAGAAAAACCTGTCCCGCCTCAGCTTTGTCCAGCACAAATCTCATATGGAGTGACCGGGATTTGAACCACGATATCCAGCGGAGAGAGGCCGATGCACTGCCGTCTGAGCCACGGAGGCTCCTCTTACACCTATTATGGGGTTGATTTTATCTGATGGAATAATAAACTTGTGTCGCTATTCCTAGCCTGGTGCAAACCTTGTAGGAAAGACCTGCCAAAGAGGGTTGGCAGCATCACAGCCTTTGTAATGTACAGGCCGTACTGTAGCTCGGATAACGCACACGGAGGAGCGAACAAGTTCCTCCGTCTGACACGTGCAATGCAAGCGCATGATAAGTCTGTGCCTTAGAGTTAAGAAATATTCTCAAATACTGTATTAATAGAACAACTGTAATCATATTATATCTCGTAAATTACGTCTAGGTAATTTTAGAAGCAGACTTAAAATCCGATTAAAGTGGCCAAATCATAACGATTGTATTACTCATTCAAGTACCCACGAAATCATAAATATTGTGCATTAATAACAATATTAGAGACAACAAAAGTACACAAATAATAATAATAATAATAATAATAACAACGCTGTGCCGCCACACCTCTAGATGATCATAGATACAGTGCAGCTTTCGTGGGTTTCTTTTCTTGGAACTTATGACACTATCCTTCAAGTAATTAAGTTGCAGAGCTTGTACATACATACATTATAGACTGTTATGCCTTTCAGCGTTCAGTCTGCAAGCCTCTGTGAATTTACTAAACATCGCCACAATCCTCGATTTGCAACTAGTGTTGTGGCCTCATTTAGTTCTACACCTCCTATCTTTAAATCGTTAGAAACCGAGTCTAACTATCGTCGTCTTGGCCTCCCTCTACTTCTCTTACCTTCCATAGCAGAGTCCATTATTCTCCTAGGTAACCTATCCTCCTCCATTTGCCTCACATGACCCCACCACTGAAGATGGTTTATGCGTACAACTTCATCCATTGAGTTCATTCCTATATTAGCCTTTATCTCCTCATTCCGAGTACCCTCTCGCCATTGCTCCCACCTGTTTGTACAGGCAAACATTCTTGCTACTTTCATGTCTATTACTTCTAACTTATGAATAAGATATCCTGAGTCCACCTAGTTTTCGCTCCCGTAAAGCAAAGTGGGTCTGAAAACAGACCGATGTACAGATAGTTTCGTCTGGGAGCTGACTTCCTTCTTACAGAATACTGCTGATCACAACTGTAAGCTCACTGCATTAGCTTTACTACACCTTGATTCAATCTCATTTACTATATTACCATCCTGGAAGAACACACAACCTAAATACTTGAAATTATCGACCTGTTCTAGCTTTGTATCACCAATCTGACATTCAATTCTGTTGAATTTCTTACCTACTGACATCAATTTAGTCTTCGAGAGGCTAATTTTCATACCATACTCATTGCACCTATTTTCAAGTTCCAAGATATTAGACTGCAGGCTTTCGGCACAGTCTGCCATTAAGACCAAGTCGTCAGCATAGGCCAAACTGCTTACTACATTTCCACCTAACTGAATCCCTCCCTGCCATTTTATACCTTTCAGCAGATGATCCATGTAAACTATGAACAGCAAAGGTGAAAGATTACAGCCTTATCTAACCCCTGTAAGTACCCTGAACCAAGAACTCATTCTACCATCAATTCCCACTGAAGCCCAATTGTCAACATAAATGCCTTTGACTGATTTTAATAATCTACCTTTAATTCCATAGTCCCCCAGTATAGTGAACATATTTTCCCTCGGTACCCTGTCGTATGCTTTCTCTAGATCTACGAAACATAAACACAACTGCCTATTCCTCTCATAGCATTTTTCAATTACCTGGCGCATACTGAAAATCTGATCCTGACAGCCTCTCTGTGGTCTGAAACCACACTGGTTTTCATCCAACTTCCTCTCAACGATTGATCGCACCCTCCCTTCCAAGATGCCAGTGAATACTTTGCCTGGTATATTAATCAATGAGATACCTCGATAATTGTTGCAATCCTTCCTGTTCCCTTGCTTATAGATAGGTGCAATTACTGCTTTTGTCCAATCTGAAGGTACCTTACCAACACTCCACGCTAATTTTACTACTCTATGAAGCCATTTCATCCCTGCCTTCCCACTGTACTTCACCATTTCAGGTCTAATTTCATCTATTCCTGCTGCCTTATGAGAATGGAGTTTATTTACCATCCTTTCCACTTCCTGAAGCGTAATTTCACCAACATAATTTTCCTCCTCCCCATGAGCTTGGCTGTTTGCAACACCACCAGGATGATTTCCTTTTACATTGAGAAGATGTTCAAAATATTCCCTCTACCTCTCCAGTTTGCAAGACAAAGGAATAAACGATATAAGATTAAGTTCTCTCACCTGGCTGAATATCGAACCCAGACCCTTCAGTGAAGGAGCTGACGCCTGATAGTAAATCATGTACAGTGGTGTACTGGGGAAAAGGCACAACCTACTTCAAGCTTTTGCAGTAACAACAACAGCTAATCCCTGCACGTGATAAAAATGAGTGAAAATACAATGCAACAACCGAAAGTTGGTCACCCCACATTCATTAAGCACCATCCTTCAAAGACAGACATAAAAACCTCTACAATATGAACACTAATATGAAATGTGTCATGTGTCATTTTATCTCCTTTTCATTTCACAATTCTTTTAACATAGCACTGGGTTTTTGGATGGTTGTAAACTCAAATCCTCACATAGCCATTTGGTACAAGGCCTAAATGGGAAAGACATGTCAGATACCTAATGACAGACGAAGATTTCTCACCCCTTAAAAAAAGAAAAGAAGCACGCCCACTGAAACTACCAACCCCAATGGAGAAAAAGTGCTCAAAATTTATACAATGAATACAAATAATATTAAATCTTAGCGTCCTTGTTTAGTTGCAAAAGCAATGACTGAATTACAATCATAAACAGAAACTCATAAATCATCTAAGCTAATACAGTAGAGTCTCGTCATTCCGAACTAACTGGGACCGGAGTCTGTTCGGATTACAAAATTTTCGGATTAACCGGAAAATATTTTATAATAATAATGTTATCGTTTTTACATCCCGCTAACTACTTTTACGGTTTCCGGAGACGCTTAGGTGCCGGGATTTTCTCCCCCAGGAGTTCTTTTATGTGCCAGTAAATCTACTTACATGAGGCTGACGTATTTGAGCACCTTCAAATACCACCGGACTGAGCTAGGATCGAACCTGCTAAATTGGGGTCAGAAGGTCAGAGCCTCAACCGCCCCTGAGGAAAATAGTTTCTACAATACAGTACATACTGTAATTTGCAATGTCCATTCTTTAGCAGTTACTGGTGCGATATTTAAGAGACGCTGGCTTAACACTGCATCTTCGAGTAGGTTCCAATCACTACGGAAAAAGAAACTAACAGACTTTGTAAAGATAAACGACCAGTGATTGATGGTTTATGATGAGTAATTATGTTCCCATTAAGTTATTCTAGTAAAAGATGACTAATAAAATGCAAGTAAATATCATTCTATAGTAATATGTTCTTCCATTTCAATATGGATATTTAAAAAAATTAATATTTCAGTTCGGATTAACCGGACTTTCGGATTAACGAGACTCTAGTGTATTTAAATGTCATTATCATGAAAACCTGCTGTACCATATACCAGTAACATTAAGTATAGGTGAAGGATTATCATATTAGCTAGACATATCCGGCCTAGAATAGTCTAAAACCACACAGCATAGATAATTATATGGTTAGATAAAGCACCTATCAGCAACTGATGTAAAAAATACCTTCTTGTAAAATTAACCATTGTGACATACTCTATAAACAATCATAACAATGCAGCCTGTTGTGTGTCATTTAGTTCAGACACAGAACGTGATTAATTCTGGTACATATAACAAAATAAAATCATTTTTATAAATCCAAAAACTAGTGAACAATTCGATTCGAATTACCACCCCAGAATTCGGAAAACGAGTCATCCATGATTGATCTCAATGATGGCATTTGTTATTTAAGAAACGAATATGTTAGAAATGTCGTAACCTTACCTTTGGAAAGAACATCCTACTTTAATGGATTATAACTCACTGCTATGAAGATTAACAGGCACAATAGGTTAAGAAAGGGTAAAACTATCGGGGTCATATATCGCACACTCCATGCCATAAAAACACGAGAAGTACACTGACAGTAAACACAATTTACATCCAAACAGGTTCAAGCAATTAACAACCACTCTCTGTAAAGCAGATTAAGTCGGCACATTGCTTCTTACCTTGAATACAACATACAGAAACTTAATCCTAGAAAATTGCTAACGTTAACGTTAGTTAGTCAGCTATCGTAATTTAATCACGAACACCGATTTGCCCAGGGAATCATGTTTCTTCACATAAGATGTTTCAGTCCCATGTACTGACATATAATTCAACATTAAGTAACCTTTACAGTATTACGCGAACAAATAAACAACAAATAAAGCATTTCAACCGAAGACGCGCATTTCCTTAACCATCAAAACTGCGGGAAAATACTCCCTGTCTACAGCCACGGAACGCGAAATTCAGGGGTACCAACGTGAATAAATGAAGAGCACAGGTAGGTTCCTTTATTTACATAGTCAAAATGGAAGAATACCTGTATTGCCCTTGTTTTTTTAATGACAAGTACCTTAGATGAAAACAAAACAAGTAGAGTGTTTAAAGTACGTGATTTTAAAAAATCTGCGGGATAATTTGTATATTTTACTTCTTCTTTGTGTTCCCACAGTTTACAATATACGTATTTAATAATAATAATAATAATAATAATAATAATAAATGGCAAACAAAATACCTACTGTTATCGTTCTGATCTCTCAGCATTAACCTCGGTATGGCCGGTATGTGGCCCTACAGTCGCTTCAAACCAGCAACATCAGATGCGAAAAATAGTCGACAAGAGTAATAGCGTACGTGCGTTATGTCAAGGTCACAATTCAACACGTACACCAGGAAATTTATGTATTTCTTTTAATATATTCTAAATGTCTGTGTCAGTACCTGTGTAGTGCTTTGTGAGTAAAATCAACTGGTTTTATATTATTTCGAGATAATGTTGAACTCTTCCGCCCCTGGTTGTGAATCGGGATCTGGAAGAAAGCAATCAATCAATCAATCAATCAATCAATCAATCAATCAATCAATCAATCACTACTGATCTGCCTTTAGGGCAGTCGTCCAGACGGCATATTCTCTACCTATCTGTTGTTTTCCTAGCCTTTTCGTAAATGATTTAAAAGAAATTGCGAATTTATTGAACATCTCCCTATGTAAGTTATTCCCATCCCTAACTCTTCTTCCTATAAATTAATATTTGCACCAATTTGTCCTCTTGAATTCCAACTTTATCTTTATATTTTGATCTTTCCTACTTTTAAAGACACCACTCTCAGACTTATTCGTCTACTAATATCCTTCCACATAGGGTTGCCATACGTCCCGGATTATAGAGTGGAATAAATAATGTCCCGTCCGGCTGATTAAAAGTCCCGAATTTTTAAAAAGTAATTCCTTTACTCCTAAAGGAAATACAATTTAAATTTAAACGCCCTTCCAATCTCTTAAAACTTCGAGTAAATTGAATGGTCGAGACTCAAGAAGTATCCATTAAAATTTACCTTATCGATCTTACTCCGTAAGTAGTCAAAGTAAACTATCGAATTATCGCTTCTTTCTACGTGCTTCCGGTGTTACAGATTTTTTTTTTCAATTAGAATACTGGAAAGAATCTTGTTCTATTATATGTTCGAAGAAGAAGAATCTGTAGGAATCGATTAAATTCAGTGTGAAATTCTGACTGAGTGAATATTTAACATTTTTAAGCATGGCATCGAAACGGAAAACGAAATTTAATGATGAACACGCCAAAGATTGTCCTTCAATACAGCGAGGTAGAAGTCAATGTGAGGCGGAATGTAAACTACGCAAGTAAGTTTCATTATTTTTTTTATATAAGAAATAGAACAAATGATTGATGAAAGAATTTCGTTTAAGGTTTACCGTCTACCTGAAGTCAGACTTGGTAACATCAAAGATCACGTAGGTACAGTGAAGCACACAGGAATTCCGTAGGTTCTGCGTCCTCCAGTAAGCAACTGACGAATTACTTCAGTAACAATAAGTCAGAAGAAAGAAAAGTAGCTGCTGCAGAGACAATGTTTGCTTTTCATTCAGTACGGCACCATCACTCATACAACTCCACCACGTGTACGAGCAAGTTATTCCCAACTATGTTCAACTATTCGAAAATTGCAAAAACATTTTCACAAAATTTGAAGAAGTAGTAAATACTATAATTTCGCCTTTAATACAAGCGGAAGTGAAAGAAAATATTTCCAAGTGTGATTTTGTTAGCATTAGTACAGATGCTAGCAACCATAAGCATCATAAGATTTTTCGTTTAATTGTGCAATATTTTGACAAAGAGGAAGGTATCCAGTCGAAACTATTAGATCTTGTTGTGTGCAGAATGAAAATTCTGACACAATTTCTGAATTAATTCATAATGTTATAGGACACAATAACATCAGTGAGAAAATTAGTGCATATGCGGGCGATAATACAAATACAAATGTCGGGGGTCTGGCTAGGAAAGGTGAAAACAATGTTTTCACAAAATTGAAGTCTAAATGAAGTAGACCAATTGTAGGGGTTGGGTGTCCAGCCAATATTTTACATTATTCCCTACAAGGTGGTGCTGACTGTCTCTCTGTAGATGTTCAGGCTTTAATAGTGAAAGTGTACAATTACTTTTATACCGTATATATACTATTAAAGTTGCATCACTCATGGAGTTTTGTGAATTTCCTAATGTTACATATCAAGACCTCCAAAGAGATGTAAAAACAAGATGGTTTTAAGTTTGTTACTGGCAATTGAAAGATTTTTACGTATGTTTCAGCCATTGAAATCTTATTTCATGTTACAAGCATCATAAGATTCACTTCTCCTGAAGTCTTTCTTCTCAAATGAAGTTGGTGAAGCTTATTTCTGGTTTCTCATGGCACAGATGAATCTATTTCAGAAGTCCATTGCCAGGATTGAATCGAAAGAGGTTTCAATAAAGGAGGTTAGGATGGTACTACAGGAAGTAATTGACACTTTAACTGAAAGACAGAATGCAGGTTGTGTTAGTTCAAAAGTGAAGGATTTTTTACCTGACCTACAAAAAGCACAATGTCAGACATTACAAGATGAATGTATGTACTTTTATGAAACAACTATTGAATATCTGTTGAAATGGAGTGAGTCTTTGTCACAATTGAAACATTTTGATTGGTTGCTTCTACAGATGACAATTACATGGGATCAGGTAGAATATTCTTTCAAATGGCCACATGAGCATAGTAACTGTAAATTGAATGAGAGCATTTTGTATGATCAGGTCATGAAATTAAAACCTTCCTGAAAGAAAATAAATCAAATGAAGAATTCAGTGGTTTCTTAGCTAGCAAGAAGTGGGTACTGTTCTTTAAAAGCTGTATGCAGAAGAGCAATGCTCCGAATTGCTGACAATATTCCCGTTTTACTACTCTCTTCCTGCACACAATGCTAATGTAGAGAGAGTGTTCTCACTAAGAATGCTCACTGGACTGAGGAAAGAAATAGGTTACATTTTTTATCAATTAGGGACAATCTCGACATACAATATGTACCGTTTCATTGCCCTGATCTTATGAAAAACGAAGTATTACAACATCTATATTTGCCATGCACCGTAGTGAGGTGACAAAGATTATATGTAGTAGAGCAATAAACCTGAAGATAGTACGGAAATATCAAGTTAAATAGGCCGTGATTACGTCATAAAAATACGGACGGATAGAAGCAAAGAAGCCGTGAATGCCTCGAAAAGAATACTAATTTAACGAACCAAATCAAATCACATCAAATCAAAATTTCTTTATTTGCTAATGAGGTGTCTACCTCGGTGGCAAATGGTACACTAAAATACATTATTGTCAAGCACTAAATATTAAATTAACAAGGGAATAAAAATTTTTCTATAATACAATATTATATAATTTACGCTAAAAATTTTATCTATTAAACACACGGCTCAAACTTAATAAATTTACATTGTTTACAAAATTCTAC
The DNA here is from genome assembly GCF_040414725.1 of Anabrus simplex. NCBI lineage: Eukaryota > Metazoa > Arthropoda > Insecta > Orthoptera > Tettigoniidae > Anabrus > Anabrus simplex. Next base: position 158,932,038 of record NC_090270.1, on the reverse strand, counting down.
ATATAATATATCCTGTACTACTTACATATATAGTCAACTGATACACAGTATGTGGAATTACTTCAAATGATACTGTACAACTGGTATAAGATTAAAATTTACATTGCATTTATTTACTTTTTATTTTCTTTACCCATTCTGGAACGTAAGTAGCAAAATGACCTGCTGCGTCTTAACAAGAGCCCCTTTTACCACCACTTTTCAGAGTTCCTGAAGGGCCTTCACAGCTACCGTAGCGGTCCCAGGGCCCTCGAAGTCCCCGCTGCACTTCACCCCTACAGGCAGTCCCCTACTTTAGCTGTCCAAAATCCTTAGACCAGGGGATGGAATTAGTTTATTCACACACATTTTTTTATTTACATTAACCTGCACTGGTCGAATGCCCTCTAACATTTCATTTATTTTCTCTGTTGCTGTTTATTCTCTTTTTGAATATCTGTACAGATTTTGGAAAAGGATCAAACACTACCCCTGGCAAACTGTTCCACTCCTTCACACCCTTCCCAATGAATGAAAATTTACCCCAATCGCTTCTGCTAAAATTCCTTCTAATTTTATATTTGTGGTCAGTCCTGCCGATATAATTATTTTCCAACTGAAGCCTCTCACGGATATCTCCCCATGCTTCTTCTCTTGTATAGGCTCTATTTTCCCACCCTAGTTCCTTTAACATTTCTAATACACTACTCTTTCTCCTGAAATCCCCTGCTCCTGAAATCCCCTGTTACAAATCTTGCTGCTTTCCTCTGCACACTATATATTTCTTTTATTAGCTATTCAGGGTAAGAGAAGTAGAGGTACACCAAGACGACGATGGTTAGACTCGGTTTCTAACGATTTAAAGATAAGAGGTATAGAACTAAATGAGGCCACAACACTAGTTGCAAATCGAGGATTGTGGCGACGTTTAGTAAATTCACAGAGGCTTGCAGACTGAACGCTGAAAGGCATAACAGTCTATAATGATAATGTATGTAATGTATGTATTATGACCGTCCAATGGCAAGTGAGTCAGCTGTTGAGCCATTGAAGGTCATGCTAAAGGAATGGTTAACAGGAATTACTCGGAAATACATCCAGCTGGGTCAAATATCTAGAATAACTCGCCCATTCAGACAGGAAATTGGATGGATATAAGATGAGGAATGAAATTCCTAAGCTCAAAACCCCGTGGTCACCGCACGCTTACAGTCACGAAATATTATCTGATATCTGAGCAGAGATTAGCAAAATGATTTTACATTCTCAACAGTATTAAGAAGTAAGTCGACTATATGATATTCAGGTCCAGCGGTGTCATGAAGGAGGCCATGAATTGATGCCATATGTTACAGGATCAAGGCGGCGCTGAAGAGGTTAGGTCGATTACATACGTCATAAAGACAATGGTGAAGTGTTCCTTTGTACATCTTTCCAGTCAGATGGGATCACGTTATCTTGGAATTCGCAGTCGAACTGTCAAAAACAGATGGAAGAGAGGTTACGAGTCAGTGAGTTGAGCCTAACGTATGGAATACAGACCGATATTATTAGCATAACAATGGTAATGAACTTTTGTTTTATGAATAATGGGATGGCATATAAAAACGGAGATTGAAGGTTGAAAGGACAGTAATTAGCACGTCTTTAAAGGGAACGTCTACGTTCGCAGAACCTAAGAGAAATATTAGAGAACGTGATAAATAAAATAATATTACTGTGTCGAATAGCGATCTGAGGTTTTAATACTGAACAAGGAAAGTTTCGGAAATAACTGTGAGATATTGTAACACGCCTGTGTCACTGTGTTAATTTTGTTTTCCTAAGTTTCAGGTCCATGGACTCAAAAATGTATGAAGATTTTTCCAATGATGTAATGATGGAAATGAATATGAGTGCTTAAACATTCCGATATCCTAACAGGCCCGGGAGATAATGCCGAAGTGAGGGCCAAAACTATGACCAATGGAGCAAAGGACTGAGAGCGGTATCACATAATCTTCACTGATAAGTACCAAGATTTCATTTTCTTTACCCTATTTTCTTGTAGTTGCATAGCTGTAGAGTAGAATGTATTTTTCTTTCATAATGAAGTGACGTAAATTTAAACAACTTGAGTGACCTAATGCGACTATCATTTAGTGCCCGGTAACTTGTGATTACGGTTATGTCCGAGGTTGTAACATTAAGATCATCTATTATACGCAAGATTTAGCTTGTAAATACGTGTCTTACCGCGAGTTACTCGGAATCTTCTTCACGGTTACGGTGAATGGAGGAATGCGGTGTCTTCATTAGTGAACCATACTTGTGTTGCACGAATACTTCGTGAGGTGACTTTATTTTAATAGTTATTTGTAGAAGGTCTTCTGCATGATAATACAATACGTGTTTATTGCGTAATGGCGAATGTTTCGTGAAATCAGTGTTGCGTTGACTGCGATACTTTGGTGATGATAAAAGAGATTCTTCGGGAATGCTTGTGAATTCTCTTGGGTAAGTAATGTGTGAATATGTATGATGTGCTTGAATATGGTGAATAATAAGGACAGGGTCGTCCATAAAGTGTTTTATGATGAATTAATATTGTTATGGTAAGTGTCTCGTTGAAAAATAGATAATGGGAGTGTGATAAATAATTATTTGAGATTTAGAGATGGATTTAAGCGCTCGTCATACAATTAAGAACCCAGAATAGGCAAGCAATTGTGTCGTTATTTTTGGTGTTGTAAGATGTCCGAAGGTCGAGCGTAGGAATTGTTATATGATCATCGAAACACTGTTTCGCGACGGGATACGATGCAGATACCATTTAATTTGAGGAAATGGTCACTAATTAGACGTCTTCAACATTTAATAAGCATAATATGTGTGAAGTAGAGGGTCGTATTTATTGAATTATTGTCACCTGGTAGTAGATTGTAGTCTTGCGTAGTTGCTTATCCCGTAGAGTGGGGCTCGCTTCAGGTGACGCGGCTGGAGCGAGCCCGATGGTGGGCGCACGTCATGTGAAGCGCGGAAAGTTTTTATTTTTTATCTCCGTTACGAAACAAGCGGTAGGATTGAAATTTTCTCCGTATGTTCCGAGAGGTGCTGCCATCTGACAGAATGTTTTTCACCTTCGTGTATCTAAGCAGTTCTCGTCTAGGAATCCCTTTATTATCTGCTACATAGCTGCGTAGCGCAAGAACAACCTATGTGGCGGTTGGCGAGAAGCTCAGTCAGTGTGCCGCGAGGAGCGTAGTATTTCGTGTCTCGGTGTGAATGTTTTCAGCTCTCATAAGCTGTTTTGTTGTTATACACATTTATCTTGTGATTTATTGTTTTAATTCTACATGTAGCGTTTCATATTTGTAGTTAACATGTCCAAAAGAATTGTAGATCTTCCGAGTGATGATATACGGGATATTCTCGAGCTCAGTGAGGAAGATAGTTGCAGTGATTCTGGTTTAGATAGTAATGGTGAAACTATCCCGCTATTAGATGCTCCAAGCACGAGTGCTTCCGTCGGAGTAGGCCTGTTGCCTAGATGCCGTGGACAGGTGTCGAGTTCGAGCTCCGATGAGAGTAGCGAGTCAGAAAGTAAGAGCGATTTGCCTCCTACTCCGCCTAGTGACTGGGATGTAAGGGGATGTAGGAGAGCCCGATTTCCAGCTACATATCAAAGTGGAATTCAGGGCGAACTTTTAAACAAAAAAGAACCGGACGAAATATTTGAGCATTTCATTGACGATAAACTGTGCGAACTTATTGCAGAGCAAACTAATCTGTACGCTCAGCAGTCAATACAAGCTAGTATAGGAACAGCTAAGATGAAAAGGAGAAGCAGGGAGAGGGATTGGGTTCCTACTAACAAGGAAGAAATAAAACTTTTATTTGGGATCTTTCTTCTTCAGGGTATAATTCAAAAGCCGAAGCTATCTCATTATTTTTCACGTAGTAGATTGTTTGCTACGCCCGTGTTTTACGAGACCATGTCCGAGAAACGTTTTTTCCTTCTACTGAAATTTTTACATTTCTCAGATAATGAGGCTTACGATCGGCAAGTATCCCCAAAAATCTACAAAGTGAAGCCAGTTCTAGATATTCTTGTATCAAAATTTAAAATGTCCTATTTTCCAAATGATCGTCTATCAATTGACGAAAGTTTACTCCTTTGGAAAGGTCGCTTGGGGTGGAAAATGTATATTCCGAAGAAGAAAGTTCGTTTCGGGATGGAATCTTTTAAATTGTGTGAAGCTAAAACAGGATATGTGTGGAATATCCTGTGGTACACAGGCAAGGAAACTGAGCTAGTAAATGAGGTTTGTGGGGTAAATATTTCTCAGTATACCAAGCCCTCGAAAGTAGTGTTTGCTCTAGCCGAACCTCTTCTAAATAAGGGATATCTCATAGCTCTAGACAATTATTACAGTAGCCCGGAACTCTTTGATCAGCTCAATGAGTTTCAGACAGACGCTGTCGGTACTGTAAAATCTAACAGAAAAAATCTTCCGAAGGACGTCATGGGGAAAAAGCTGAAAAAAGGGGAGGTGGCTTTTGCCTATAAAAAAAACTCATGGCCTTGAAGTGGAAAGACAAGAGAGAAGTCTGCATGCTGAGTAGTATTCATGACGCGGAAATGCGCACTGTTCTAAACAAGAAAGGAGAAACCAAAGAGAAGCCGGTCGTATGTATTGAGTACAATGACTCAATGGGAGGGGTGGACTTATCGGACCAATGTATCGTGCCATACAGTATGGCGAGAAAAAGAATGAAGAAATATTACCACAAGATTTTTAGACACCTACTGGATATAACAGTGTTCAATGCTTTTGTAATATACAAGAAACACGGCGGTAAATTCACTCAGCTGGAGTTTCGTATTCAAATTGTTCAGAAACTATTTCAAAAGTATGCGAACGCTACCCCTAACGCAGCCTTGCCAATTCGATCTGTGAGACCCGCACCCGTTGACTTGTCAACTCGATTCTCGGGAAGGCATTTTCCAGATTTCAATCCAGCCTCGAAATCAAGACTGCACGCAAATAAGAGATGCGTTGTTTGCGTGGCGAAAGGCCAGCGGCGGGACACTCAGTATTGTTGTGCTGTATGCAATGTCGCTTTGTGCCCCTCTCCTTGCTTCAGGCTATACCATACAGTTGAAGTATGAGCATTGCAAATATGCCAGCGAGTCTCAGGTTCCATACTCGGCGAATCTGAGAAGATCGTAGTCTACACTCGGTGACCGCTGTACATTCTGCGTGCCGGCAACTATCAGTCACCATCCTGAAATAGTTCTTTTCAATTTTCTCTCCAGTCATTTGTTATAGCTATTGAGTGTAAATAGTGTTGAACAGTGTAGTGTAATTTTGTGTAATGTGGTGACAAAATTGTGATGAATGAACTCATGGATTACTCGCTGCCCTCTTCAATGGCAAGTTATAGGCCTACGTGGTGTGTACATGTTTCTATTTTATTTCAGGAAAATGTGATATTTGAGTGAATGTGTCTGTATTATTTGGAGTATATGAAACTTTTTTTGTTTGTGGGTTACGTATTTCAACGTTGAATTAATGTAAGCAACACAAATAATACTCCGAATCGAAGTAAATATGAAATGGCACATATGCAATTTTTGCACTGAGACTGGATGAATTGAAAAATCCTTTTAATTGTAAATAATAGCGCAATTTACACCGCAACGTATAATTTTATGCTAATTTTAACATAATATAATATTTAAGCGGGTGTAGGTTTGCAAAAACTATTTCTTTTTTAAAGAAAAAATTTACTGAAAATGATTCCCCACTATGCAGGAAGTCCTCGTTTATGACCTCCCCACTTAACGGGTTATAGTATGTTTCCCGTAGATAGTGTGCCTTCCAAGATTTTCTTCCAGGAGGGCAGTGCCGGTGGAAGCAGTTACTGTTAATCATTCTTTGGATCATTAATGATTTTGTAGCGGCTAGATATTGTGTTCTATTTAGGTGGCTGATACGGATTCCTGGGACATGCTGTTGTTGATTGAGTTATGTCGATATGAGATCCAATTATTATGTGGGGTTTCCTACACTGTGTGCACTTTATGGATATTTATATTGAAACTGGTCACCATTAGAGAACTCAAGTTGCTTAGCAATTAGGTAATTTCTGAGATAATGGATGAAATGTAGGGTACTTTGGAATGAAATCTTGGATAAGTGAAGATAAAAGCAAGTGTAGTTTATAAAAAAAAATTGAATGAAATTTTATTCGATCCTATTATTCATTGCGGGCGGACAATTAATGATAAATAATGATGATTTGCCTTCAGCAAGTTCCATATTCGTTTCCATCAAGTTAGTATTTTCAATCAAGGTTTAAATAATGATATTTTTTAAGTATTTAGCCAACAGAGATTTCCGTTCGTCTATCTAACTATTATCCAATCATCATACAATGTATTATTATTGTATTAAATTAGGTTTTGATTTCATTAAATTGGAAAATGATCCTTCCAAGAAACTAACATTCGTTTTCCTTATTTAAATTAGATATATTTAGCCTTACGAAGTTTATTGAATACTATTACTACCATAATCATGAACGTCTTGCGTCAAATGCTAGTCCAACTGCATAAACAGTAGTTGGATGTCCATGCCCTGGGTGGAGAATTATGCGTCACGACTGACTTTAGCTGAGGCTTATCACAAGAACCTACGAACCTTCTCTATCCCCGGGCAATGGACGGGTGTAGTATGTAGGTATTCTTGGTGAGGATCCCAAACACTGTTTGCATATTCCAATAATGGACGAACCATACTTAAGTAACCTTTCTCTTTTAATTCTTTGTTGCATCCTTTAAGTAGCCTCATTATGACATGTAACGATCTGTATGCTTTCCCAACAATGTCATCCACATGACCCTTCCAGTACTAATTACTTTCAAATCTTACACCAAGGTATTTGCACTTGCCATTTTTTGGGATAACTACCCCATCCAAAGTATATTCAAATTCAGTTTTAAAACTCCTGTTTGTAAATGTTGTAACAGTTGATTTGCCTCCATTAACCTTCATATTATTCTCTTCAACCTATTGTTGGATACTTTCAAGGTCCCTTTGTAATTCTGAGCAATCCTCAATGGTATTAATTACCCGATAAACAATTATGTCATCTGCATACAATCTTATTTTTGAAGTTATATTGTTCCCTAAATCATTTACGTATATTAAGCCATGGTCACGATGTAAGACAGTCAGACTTAAGAATCCACGCGGCCGTGATTAAGAAAAATGCAGAATGTTTTAAATTGATAATGGCAAAGTGAACAATCAATTACGTTGAGCATCGAACCGATAATTCACGCAAAAAGTCGTCACGAGGAAGTTGCTACGGAGCAAAGATTGAAAAATAGTTAATACACCAAGTAATATTAAAAAGATATTACGCCAACATATAATTTAATATCAAGGCTAACGAGGAGGAAACTTAAAGAAAGGAGAAAATATCTAATTTATCGGAGACTGAAAGTCAAACCGAAAGTTGACGGGAGTTACCTAACGAAATAAAATTTCGCCAACTCGAAACATATTTATGAAAAGCTAGAAGTTAACTAGAGTACCATTACGAAGTTTGTAACTGAAAGTTGACATTGATTTTTTGGTAAAATAACCTGTTTAAAATCATAACTTAGATACAGGAGAACTTCTTGAAAAGAAGCTGAATTGTGGTACTAATTATGATCTTGAATATGTTCCTGTCACACGCAATCAACGGCCTCAACATGAGTAACTAAATCGGACATGGGACTAGGGATTGACGGTCTCCACGCCAGCTGATTCTACAAGCCCATATCTGGTTGCTACTGCCCGTATATGACGCAGCAATCATCTGTAGCCGGCCTTTGGCCACCACATTCGGTGTTCGGCTGTTGTGCGGTGCACACGTCTCGCTCCGGTCACTGGTGCAGCGGCTTTTTCCTGTCTGTAGATAAGTAGAGTGTTTTATGTTTGTGTTTGTCTTCTAGTACTTTTTTGTGTTTGTTTCTGGTGCTAGTGTAGGGTAATTCCTTTTGGGCTATTATGTCTGTAGATAGTGGAGGCGGCCCTTTAGGCCGACCTCCTGATATTGGTACAGGTGCCGTGCGTAAGGATTTACCCATGGACGTTAGTAATACTGCTACCCAACGAGACAGTTCTCAAGATACAATACGTGATTCGGACCAGCGTCCGCACGTTCCTGTAGCTACCTATTCTACCACTCATCTTGGCCCTTACATAGTATTTGTCGAATCGATTGACTCTACAAATAAAATAGGACATATTCACCCTATGGCTCTGGGACGGATTTTCTACGAGCGGCACATTAGTGACGTCAAGGCCATCCATAGGAAAGGAAGAAATAGAATTCAAGTTACTTTCATGTCTAGTAAGGCTGCAAACGCCTTTCTTTCTCATCCCATTCTTACGGAAAAGAACTTGACAGCTTTTATTCCGTCTTCGAATATTCAGCGAGTAGGGGTCATACGGGGAGTAGACGCTACTATTTCTGAATCCGACATTCTCACCTATTTAGACTCACCATATCCTGTAGTGAAGGTACAACGTCTAAATAGACGTTCATCTAAAGATGGAAAAACTGAATATATCCCTACAGGTACTGTGAAGGTTGTATTCGAGAGTCAACAACTTCCGAAAAGTGTATCCATTTTTAAAGTCATATTAGAGGTTCAGGCCTTTATATTCTCTCCTTTATTATGCAAACGATGTCAGCGGTATGGACACACCGCTACTAATTGTCGTTCCAGGGAGCCGAGATGTGGAAAGTATTCCCTTACTCATTCTACTGAAGATTGCACTCACCAAGTCGTTAAATGTGCTAACTGTGGCGGAAATCGTCCTGCGGGAGCAGAACATTGTGAGATCCACAAACAACAAAAAGAAATTAAACGCATTATGAGTGTTGAAAACAAATCATATTTCGAAGTGAAAAACTATTTTGCCCCATTACAGTCCTTATCTAACCCCCTTCTGATGCCCCAACATTTTCCTCCTTTACCCAATAGATCATCTCAATCGGATGAAACTCTCCCTCGAAAGCGTAAATTTACTATGGTGGTTAGTAACCCTTCCCGCCCACCTGCTAAACCAGGTTATGACAGGGCATCATATCTTAATTTGCTCAGTAATCCGAAGACGGTTCCAGAACATTTTGGCACTCCAGTTGTGCGTTTGTTACCTGCTACTTCTAACGAGCCTGCATGTACATCCCGGCAGCCAAGTCCTCACGGGCAACCTTCGGCTCCCCCCGCGCCAATATCGGCATCCCCCACTGTCGGGGCATTACCTTGTCAATCAAACGTTCTTTCTACTGAACGGCAGCGAAAAATCATTAACGGCCTTGCAGAATTCATCGCAAAAAAGGACCCAAACGACCCAGGGACACTTCAGCTACAAGAAGTATATGACGCGTTTTTGACACTCATGGGACCTTCCCCTAATGTCAAGTAAAACATGCGGATACTGTAATGGAATTATAGGTACATATTACATAAGCAACATCCTACACTATTCTGGAATATTCCCAGCTCTCATTTGTACTAACTACTAAAGCACCTTGATGGCTTTAGACAATCTTGAACATTCCAATATTTGGTACATTCAACATTTCCGCATATTACGTTCAGACTTGTCCCTCCGTCATTTTCAAGTATTATTCGCATGGCTTCCGGGCCATTCTGAAAAACACGGCAACGTCACAGCGGATATACTAACTCACGAGGCCGCCCAGGGTTCTGGATTGGTCTACTATAACGCAGATTTACACACAGCCTTATGGGAACACTGTCGTCACGTCCTCCACGATCAGTGGTGGGCACTGGCGCCGAACTTCTCCGTTGAAAGGTAAGCATTTCTTCACGATTCTGCTTGATATTCTTACTAAACCGTGGTTCGCCGTTGGTTACTACACTCGGCGTCATATTCCTACAATCATACGTTTCCGCTTAAATCATGTGTGTACGCCTGCTCATCTCTATCGCCTTAATCTTATCGAACGTAACTTTTGTCCATGTGATCAGGCAGTGGGTACTGTCATTCATATTTTTTTTCAGTGTCAGACATATGAACATCACCGTCACGACTTCATAGCTAAGTTTCTTCATGCGGAATACCAACTGCCGTGAAATGTTTCGTGTTTAGTGTTTCCACCGACTTTTCGCGTCGTAGACTTAATACTCAATTTTTTAGTTACTTGTAACATCCCATTATAACCTTTTCCTTCCCTATACGTACGAACTTTCGTATCCCTACCCTTATTTGTGGTCCGGTCGAGTTTGTTTGTAGTAAGACGTCGTGGTAGACCACACAGACGTGAAGCATTAGAACCCTGTGTCCCAGTGTTTTTGTGTTCTCCTAGATAGTTTAGTCTCCATATTATTGGTATTTTCCTCAGTTTCATTATTACCGGCTGTCATTCGCTTCATTACATAGCTAACCCTACTATCTTGTAGTGTACTAATTTCTACTAATGTTGGTATCTCTCCCAGACATTAATGATCCCGCAAACCAGTGACTGGACGTAGCGTCTTACGACGATGTCCAACAACTAACCAAGAAGAAGAAGATCTGTAGCCGGCCAACTACCCAAAGATGACGGAGATGGAGACTAGCCCAGTTCAGTAATGCAAGCAGATTGAAGCTAAGTTCCGAGCATTTTTTTATTCAAAGTAAATAATTTAAATATAGTATTTAGAGGTTAGAAGCATGATTTTCATGAAGGTCGTATTTATATCTTCGAGTTGTACTTTCAATGTGTAGTGTCTTCGCAAAGAAGTTATCATAATCGCTTTAAAACCATGGAAGTAGGTAATCTTCGATTACGGAAACCAATAACCTTATGTAGGGATGATTTTAGCCAAATATGGAGAGATTTAAAACGATGTTTCGACGATTACAAAGGAAAAGTGAAACGCATAATGTGTTATATTCTAACTGTAATACGGAGTGGAGTTAGATGTTTTCGTTGGTTATTAAGACCTGGTTATCGGCAGTACGCGATCACATGTAAGTAAATATGAACCTGATTTGTTCATACTTGTATTACTTTTTCAGGGATAAGTGATTATGTGAATTTGAGTAGAAATATAACCCAATAATGCATCGTTGTCATTCGATAATAGAATATTTAGATAAGGCGCCGCTAAAGGAGTGATTTTTGATATTTATATGAGTAATTAAGAGTTTATTCGTCGTAAATATTATAAGTATAAATATTCTGAGGGATATATATGTAGATATGAATAAGGTGAAGTTGTAATGTTTACAGTTGAAATATGGAGAGAGAGAGAGAGAGAGAGAGAGAGAGAGAAAGAGAGGTTCTTGAGATTTATTAGTAGTGATTACATGATGTGATACTAACCAGTGACTATTATTGACGTGTTCGCGGCATGATTTTAATAGCAATATAAGACATTTTTGGGTTAATGGGATATTTATACGGTAAATACGTTACGGAATCCGTAGGCTGATAACCACATATATTTAACCATATATGGTCATCTAACTAACATCTCCAAATAATAAATATTGAGGTAAACCTGGATTCTTTTAAGAAGAATTCACATGTTGTAACGAGTCTTCTTTAATATTTGTTGTCGAAGTCATCATTCATGAAAGGAAGCATTTTCTTAAATTAAGACTCTGCCATTGATAAATAAATATTGTCACTAACTAGATTCTCTAGAATTCCATGAAATAGTAATTGAACTTAGATGCAATTATGAATCTCGATAGATGTGAGACATGACAGGTTGAAGAAAATAATTTATTGTTAGGCGCTACCTACATTTATTTCTTAGGAAATAATATGGATATATCTATCCAGTAACTTGATGAAACTGATTGATATTTTTTTATGCATCGGAATATATTTAGATAGCCTTTTGATGCTATAATAATGTGGAACTTTGCTTTCTCTGCTAGCATTACATTTGAAGATCAAACAGAAATGACTGAAATGATGAATGATTTGTTCAAAAGAAGAAAATAGGCATTTACGATTTAAATGAATGAGATTCAATTTTGATTTTAACCATTTTTAATTTATTTGCTTATGATTTTATCCACACGTTAATTTAATTAATACTTTAATTTCATTAATATTCAGCAAGAATACTACATAATGAGATTGATAATTACGACTTATGTAATTCCATAAAGTTTTCTTTGTATCACGTTGTGAGAATCATATATTTTTAACGAGAAGAATGATTAAGGTCAATCAAAAACTTTATCGATTTATCCTTTCAATGAAGAGATACTGAATGTAATTGGATATCATTTTAATATATTAATTCATCCCATAATAATTATTTGAATAAATTCAGTATGTATATATTTAAATTATTATTATTATTGCAATTTATTTTCATAATTATAGCAGATAAGCTTATATTGAATTCTTACATGATTATTTTTAGTTAAATGAGTTTGGATGATGAATCTATTGATATTTAAGTAAGGATGGAATTGCTGGTAAATCATATGAAAGGAAATACGGGTTCCCAGTCGATCTCACGTTAAAAAATATCCTTATCGATGCACATTAGTTACCCCTGAGAGGTATCGAGTAGCAAGTCGGAGATTATTTTAACGCTTACAGCGGAACGCGGAATGGAGAAAACTGCTTTAATTGGAACTTGTACAAGCGTAATGAATTTATCATTCACCGATTAATGGAGACAAACATACCTACCGATACTTAGCATCATTATTAATGCATGATCCATTCAGTTGATTCCAATACGTGATGTAGTCGGAAGGGGGGAAATGCCGGTGCAATACTTGGGTCGCCCGACATGGCTCAAGAAAGATTTTCCCCAAAGGATGGTGCAAATATAATATGACAAATGTAAGTTGTTCTCAATTCTATACATTAATCACCAGTGTCAAAATTTTGAAATACCTTTGTCTCTGTACAGCCATCACAAAAGTACAACTGCCGTAATAAAACATAACTTGTAATATATTGTAAAGAGTTTCACATTAAAAGTGTGCCAAATACTAGCCTACATTTGAAATTGTTTGCTAATATGTATTTGTCCCGGTTTTGTGGCAGACAATTATGGCAACCCTACTTCCACACCGTCTCTCTACTGACAGTTCGGAATATACCACTTAGTCGAGCAGCTCGTCTTCTTTCTCCCAAGTCTTCCCAGCCCAAACTATGTAACATTATTATAACGTTACTCTTTAGTCGGAAATCACCCAGAAAAAAATCGTGCAGATTTTCTTTGAATTTTTCCAGTTCTTGAATTAAGTAATCCTGGTGAGGGTCCCATATACTGGAACCATACTCTATTTGGGATTTTACGAGTGACGTGTATGCCCTCTCCTTTCGTTGGAATGCTGAGATTTTATCATAAAAATGAATAATATACATACATATATATCTTGTGTTGGTTGTAAGAAATCTACATTAAGGATATGTGTTGGTAACTCAGGTTTATTATTCCTTGAAGAAATTGAGTCGATTGGTCTACATTATTTTTATTCTTTGAACTGCTAGCTTGTGTGATTTTTATATGTGGGCAACAGCTCGCAGATGTGTTTGATGAAGCTGATGTTTTTGTCAAAAATTTTGTTTGCCTGAACTGGCCTTATGAGCTAGAAATGAAGAGATATCAGCACCTTTACAGCCTTACTACAACCCCTAAACACCCTCATAACGATGTGCAGAGATAGATAGAGATATGCTGCAATAATTCATTCCAAAGAGCCAAAGGCTCATGCAAAGGAATTGTACAATGAATATTATATTCAATGGCGGATCTACAAATTCTGAATACTTGCAAAGATAATAACTTAAACAGTAAAAGTAGAGACATAAAGAAAGAAAGTGTTCAAAATGTATTCATCTCTTATCATTATATAGTTCCCTTAATTATACCAAGATACTTAAAATACTTAGTACTAAAAGAGTAACAATGCACAGGATAATTGACAGAGGGGGTGGGTGATTTAAACCTTACCTATTTATATACACTGATCTATGATGAATCTGTTCCATAATTTTTTAAAGTAGAGGAAATTTTTACGTCAGCGGGAGTTTGTTGTATGCTTGAATTGCTGAAAGTGTACAACTATTCTTCCCATATTTTAAAGAGTGGATGTGGTACAAGGCCAAATCATCTATCTGCATGTCTACCTGTGGTTGACCGAATTAGTTATTAAGGCAGTGTCATGAAATACTATGTTTCTGTTTTATTTTATGCATTAGTATGATATAATTAAGCTCTGTAATTATGCTGAGAGGTAGAATTTTGGTCTGAGTGTTGAACCATGCTTTTCGCATGTTCCATTATTTGACATTTCACTGTGCAAATGGCTTCCCTCAGCTTTGTCTTTCTATGTTTACATATGTCAGTCTAATGACGTCCAGTAAGGAGTAGCACACGCTATGTTTTTATCTGTGAGGTCGTTCGCTTTGCTAGAGCGATAATTTTTACTCTGAGAAATTCTTCTTCTGTTCTATGTGTGGCGGTTACTAACAATGGCCGCCGCTATGTCTGGTGTGGCATTTTTATGCTTTAAATATTCATTTAGTGTACTCAAGCCTGGACCTTTCACGCTAATTGCTATTCTATTTTACCATTGAAAATCACAGGTATGTGGTGGTTTTGTTTATATTTAAATTTGGTGACGAGTCGTTCCCGAATGTTACAGTCGGTGACATACATCCTTCCGCTCCGTCGTAAGATGTCCTTTGAATGAATGTGTTTGTGGTCTTGTGGTAGTAATTGAAAAAGGGTCTCTGTTGTTATGATTTGGTGCACTGCGTGCGTTAATACTGCGTGATACTCATGATGTGCCCCTCGCCTCGACCACAGGAGGTGCAATCCAGGTTCTACGAGGCGCAACATGCCATTGGGGTGAATAAAGTAATGTTCAATTCTGACCTTATGTGTAATTACACGCCGCACGCAAACATTTGAGTACGTGAGACCTGCTGGTAATGACCGCGGAGTCATAATTTATGGTTTGTATTTGACTACGAAATTTGAACGGCCGTTCGTGTTTTATTTTGCCGATATCCTCATTGTGTGCGTGTGAATGTGGTATGCATGTGAGTTGGGATGTGTGGGGGAGAAAAGGATGGTATGTCGATCGACCTGTTGTGTTTGTCTTTCTAATTCTGCGCATTGTATGTTCTCAGCGCAGAGCTATATATTTTATTTCTTATCCGTGGCTGATACTCAGCTTGAGTAGCCGCCATGTTGGTTTCATATTTGCGCATGGGCGTACCTATTGTATTCTTTGGATCTGTCTTGACTTTGATTGGTCCATGGAGGCTGTGCTCAGTCTCATCTGCCGTTATTCTTATCTGCCTTTTGTTCTCCGGCACGGCTTGTTGTTGTGCTGTGGCTTTCCATAGTTAGTTGCCCGTGTAATATGTAGTGTAGTGCATTGAATACGTGAATCCTCGTAAAACGGGCGACCTGGTTGAATTGTTAATGATGGAGAAGAAGCTGCCAGTAATGTAATAGTGATGTGTTGAGGGGCAGTGAGCATTTTAAATTACGTATCAATACATTTGATGAGAATTAGCCTTGAGCTCACGCCATGTTACGACTATGTGAACATGATTAAGGTATGTCCATGTTTATTACGATTAATTTCCCTGTTTATTTTGTGTGATTTTTCTTCTCTTGATTGAAATGTTTTATATACATTTAATAATTCCCCTGGTTTAAACCATTTCTTCTTTTATTTCTAATAGATGTAGTCTTGCCCTTGTTATCTAATTACAAGGGGGGTTTTCAGCTCTGGGTCATGTATGTGCCTTGCCCAGTCGACACGATCCGGGCCTCGAATTTTGTACCTCATGCATATTTTACAACGGTGTTGCTAGGATCACTGATTTATGTAGTGATATATGGGATGGGTGTGGCTCAGTGTACAGGTCTTTTACTGGGGTGTATAATGATAAGTATAATGATAAGTTAAATACGTTCCTTATTGCCCTGTTTTGTATCACCATTAGTTCATTCAAGGAAGACTTTATACAATGTAACCAAATTTTTCATAAGTACTGCTAGTGGCTATCTATTAGTGAACAAAAAAGTTGTAGGAGGAGGTGTTTAGGGATTAAATAGCTACGTCCGTTTTAGTAACCCAGCAACTGTGGCGATTTTCTTAGTTATGTATTCAACATGATCATTCCAGGTCAAGTTCTCATCAATAATTAATTCAAGATACCTCATTTTATTTACTTTTTCTATTTCAGTATAGTTTATGATTAATTTATCACTATTTGAGTGAAGTACTTTCTGTTTTTAAATAATTATGCATTTAGATTCCTACAGATTCATTGTCAATTTGTTTAACTGGTACCAGTATAAGAGAGTGAGTATGTCCTGCTGCATGTTTACTAAAACTGTGTCCTTATTTTTGCCAGTAAAGAAGATATCGGTGTAGTCAGCGTATAATGTGATATAGCCATTTAGATTACATGAATAAATATCATTTATATAAATGAGAAATAAAACATGATCTACATCCGTTCGGTAGAGGTAAAGGGATTCGAGACTTGTAAATTCACAGAAAGACACAGTATTATGTTCAACAATATTTAGAGCTAGATTTTTGGCAATGTTTATAAATAAGGAGTTGAATGAGCCACACATAATATGTTTATCAGTTATTAATTTGCCTTCAAGTTCAATCGTGGTACACGTGATATTCGTTACATTTTATTATACATGATTCCAATAATTAATTTCCATGTCTGTTTTGGATTGTTATTATGATATTTCAATAGGTTTGAGTAGTAGTCATGTTTGAGTTTTCTTTTTAAATTAGTTACTATATTTCTACACCTGCAGTATTCTTGTCTCAGTAGCATGTTGGTCTTGTGAGTAGGATGTTCGAGTTTGGCATGTAAGCAGTCTCGTCTCCTTATAGGGGTAACATGATCATTAGTAACCGAAGGAATTTTCTAGTCTTGTTTAAGCCCTTTAATTTTGTATTATGTTTATTGGGACAGGTCGTATAATTGTCCTTTTGTTGTATTTGGTGAATGAATGAATCATACATTATATCTACGAAACAACTGTCCACATGATAGGTAGGCGTATCTGTATTGTGTACAATGGTATTCTTATAGGTATTGAGAGATGCATTCTCCTTACACCTACTAAGTATTGCAGAAATATTAGAGTGAGGTGATGTTGCGTGAGTATTTCTGTTTGGCCATAGCATGTCAAAACTAAAATATTATGGTAACTTATGTCATTATTAATATTTGATACTATATAGCATAAATCAGAATTATTCACTGATGTGTGGTCAATTAAGGTGCTTGCAGAGTCACTTATTTGGGTTGGATATGTTCTATTGCACTGAGCAAAACCATAGCAACTTAGAAGATTGAGATACTTTCTTTTTAATTGGACACTGGATGAAACATCAATATTGACATCACCTAGGAACAAACACAGATTGTTAGGCCTATTAGGCTGACTGACAAATTGTACAGGAGTGGAATGGCACTAGTCTGGTTAGGAGTATATCCAGCAATAATGTTAATGTGATTTCAACCTTTCCTTTTGAATTGATATCTATAAATCTCAAGCCACAACAAGCTATGATTCAACTCACATTTTGATATCAAGTTTACTTTCCAAATATGCGATACGTAAATACCCACTCCACATCCCTCTCTACCTTCTCTGTGAGGACAAGCATAATTCCTTAGATTATAGGATTTGGCTACATTGTGTTGTGATTCGGTCTGTCTCCCGCTCCCCGAGTGTTAAGTTTGTCTGCTCGTGAAACCAACAATGGAGGGATCGAAAATGATGAGCAAACTGGGATTTAAGATGTGCTCCTTGATCTGTGAATTTCTCCTGCCTTGGATTTATTTATTTCAACGCTCGACACTCTGCTGGAAGTCATTATTCTAATTGACGGGAATATTTTGAGATTCCGGATGTGCTGCTCCTAGGTATTACATTTGATTTGATTTCACGTGCCATAGTTACAAGAACGGCATCATGTGATTGTATTTCCGTAGTCTTTTATTACTTACCTTTGTGGGCTCTTAGTTTATTTATTTTGTGTCTGTTTTATTTTTTTTCCTTCTTTGTGTGCGTACGCGTGAGAGGGGAGAGTGTTATCTATCTATCCGTTTGCTTGGGCCTGTGTGTTTGTGGGTTTTGAGACTCTGCACTTCCCTTTTCTCGTCGTTTTGAATCATGGTTGTGCATTTGTATATTGTATGATTTGACCCTACGGGGTTTAATCCACGTTTGTCCACGTGAGGCAATTTGGAAGTCCCTGGTAGCGGGTCGACGAAAGTTATGACTGCTACGATTATATTTGAATCAGCCTTGCCTATTTTTTCGGCGGTCCAACATTGTATCCGCGGTGTTCGAACCAAGCTCGTGAGTCCATGATACCCGTCGCCATCAGTAGTATAATTGGATGGTTCGGCGGCCTCCTCCTCCTCCGGCTCTCGGGAGAGGCCTCCTCCTCCCGCGGGAAATTTGAATTTTGGCGGGAAATTTGAATTTTGGCGGGAGATTTGAATTTGTAAACAAAGCCACGTGCTTTTTGACAGCTGTCATCGACAACAACGCAACGCTAACCTCACTGCTGCCATCTTGACGGGCCTAAACCTCACTAGTGCCAACTTAACCTAACTAGCGTGAGGTAAACAAACCCACGTGTTTTTTGACAGCCACGTGCTTTTTGACAGACAACAACGCATCGCAAACCTCAGTACTGCCATCTTGACGGACCTAAACCTTAGTGGTACCAACTTAACCTAACTAGCATGAGGTAAACAAAGCCACGTGTTTTTTGACAGCCACGTGCTTTTTGACAGATTTGTAAACAAAGCCACGTGCTTTTGACAGACAACAACGCATCGCTAACCTCAGTACTGCCATCTTGACGGGAATAAACCTCGGTGGTACCAACTTAACCTCACTAGCGAGAGGTAAACAAAGCCACGTGCTTTTTGACAGCCACATGCTTTTTGACAGCTGCCATCCGCCATCTTTGAGCACCGTGCTGCCCTCTTTCGTCACCTGTCATCGGCAGTGCTGCCATCTTGACGGGTCTAAACCTTAGTGCTACCAACTTAACCTAACTAGCGCGAGGTAAACAAAGCCACGTGCAGCTGTCATCCGCCATCTTTGAGCACAGTGCTGCCCTCTTTAGCTACTTACCTTTGAAATGTGGTGGCGGATAATTTGAAAAATGCTTTTTTGACAGCAGCCATATTGCATCGCAAACCTCAGTGCTGCCCTCTTTAGCTAGATACCTGTGGTGGCAGGCAATTCCACGTGACAGCAGCCATCTTTAATCAAGAGAGCACCGTGCTACCCTCTATGTGGTGGCGGCAAATTGAAAAAATCCACGTGCTCTTGTTTGGAAACAAACTCACGTGCTTTTTTGACAGCTACCATCCACCATCTTTAATCAACAGAGCACAGTGCTGTACTCTTTAGCTAGATACCTTTGAAATGTGGTGGCGGCAATTTGAAAAATTCCATGTGCTCTTGTTGGGAAACAAAGCTACGTGCTTTTTTTGACAGCTGTCATCCGCCATCTTTAATCAATAGAGCACTGTGCTGCTATCATGCGGGCAATTTCGTTAGTTGTCATCCGCCATCTTTAATCCAGAGAGAACAGTGCTGCCCTCTATGTGGTGGCGGCAAATTGAAAAATTCCACGTGCTCTTGTTTGAAAACATACTCACGTGCTTTTTTGACAGCTGTCATCCGCCATCTTTAATCCAGAGAGAACAGTGCTGCCCTCTATGTGGTGGCGGCAAATTGAAAAATTCCACGTGCTCTTGTTTGAAAACATACTCACGTGCTTTTTTGACAGCTGTCATCCGCCATCTTTAATCCAGAGAGAACAGTGCTGCACTCTATGTGGTGGCGGTAAATTCCATGTGCTTTACAAACCTATGTGCTTTTCTGACAGCTGTCATCCGCCATCTTTAATCTAGAGAGAACAGTGCTGCACTCTATGTGGTGGCGGCAAATTCCACGTGCTTTACAAACCTATGCGCTTTTCTGTCATCCACCATCTTTAATCTAGAGAGAACAGTGCTGCACTCTATGCGGTGGCGGCAAATTCTACGTGCTCTTATTTGGAAACAAATTCTACTCGCTCTTCAGCTGTCATCTACTATCTTTAATCAAGAGAGCACCGTGCTGCCCTCTTTGTGGTGGCGGATAATTTGAAAAAATTCTTTTCGACAAGCAGCCATCTTTAATCCAGAGAGAACAGTGCTGCCCTCTTTAGCTACTTACCTTTGAGGCGGTTAATTTGAAAAATTATTTTCGACAAGCTGCCATCTTTAATCCAGAGAGAACAGTGCTGCCCTCTTTAGCTACTTACCTTTGAGGCGGTTAATTTGAAAAATTCTAGCTGCCATCTTTAATGAAAAGGGCATCGTGGTGCTATCTTGCGGGTAATATTTTACGTCACAGCTGTCATCCACCATCTTGCATTGCTAACCTTAGTGCTGCCCTCTTTAGCTACTTACCTTTGACAAGCTGTCACCCGCCATATTGCATCGCAAACCTCAGTGCTGCACTCTATGTGGTGGCGGATAACTTGAAAAAATCTTTTTGACAAGCAGCCATCTTTAATCAACAGAGCACCGTGCTGCCATCTTTAGCTACTACCATCTTACATCGCTTACCTCGCTGCTGCACTCTATGTGATGGCGGTTAATTCGAACAAGTTTAATCACGCATCGGGCAAGCTAGAGTAAGCACGTGCTGTTGTGATGACATCATCATACATGTTTAGACTTGTCCGTTTTCTTAAGAGTAAGTCGATGTAAAGGAATGTGGTAGCGGTAAATTCGAACAAGTTTAAACATGCATCGGGAAAGCTAGAGTAAGCACGTGCTGTTGTGATGACGTCATTGTGCATGTTTAGACCTGATCGTTTTTCTTAAGAGTAAGTCGGTGTAAAGCAGTGCAATAAGTACAACATTTTTGAATGCGATCAAATATTTATTTACAAATGTACTACAACAGTGTTCGTTTTTTTTGCTGCTGACAAGGTTGGTGTGCTTCTTAACAACCTATGCTTCTGAAATGCCTCCTGCAACATTCAAATTAAACAAAGCATTTAGAAATATATTATACTAAGTATGTTATGCTTTACAGAGAAGATCATGTACTTCTTACCTTGCTGTTATTCCTTTTCGGAATCATCATCATCATCATGAAGTACTAGAGAAAGTTCATTCATACACTGTGTACAGTGTTCAATCCTCGGATTTGGTCCATCCCAATCATCATCACCATTTTCTCCTCGATGCTTGTAATGTCGCTCACAAGTTCTGCATAAAGCTACTTCGATTGACATCTTACTGTGTAGAGGAAGGATGTCCCAAAAATTATGTACGTAAGAGGCAGCGTACGTATATAAAAATCCTGGTGGTAAGTATTGAATAAGATGTTTCGGCATCGACGATCTACGTTTATAGAACATCTTAATAGCCTCACTCACTCGTGAAACATAAATAAGATGTTGCGTATGAGCATGCAAACAGCATGCACATTTACAGTTTTGTTCCATAGCGTACGATGTCGAAGCACACACTAATGAAAATGATAAAGATCTATTCTTATTTATAGTCTCGT
This sequence comes from Anabrus simplex, assembly GCF_040414725.1. Classification (NCBI taxonomy): domain Eukaryota; kingdom Metazoa; phylum Arthropoda; class Insecta; order Orthoptera; family Tettigoniidae; genus Anabrus; species Anabrus simplex. The sequence continues at coordinate 158,910,419 of NC_090270.1, read as the reverse complement.
AACAATATTCGTTAGCGGATGGTAAGTAACATCACTCATATGAATAATAAGACAATAGGCTGCTGTGTTAGCAGGAATGTTTTCAGATGTTTCAAATTCTAAACGAATATCAACTGGAGATTCTTTTATAGATTCTTCATGATAAGAGCAGTCTATAACTACAATCGGTGCTTTATTTTTAAATTCTTGAGGTGTAAATAGCGGACGATCTTCTTTCTGATAATACGATGATTGAAATTTACAAAACATGTCATAGAGCATCCCAAACTTATTTTTCTCAAAGTTAATGTCGATGTTTTCGTAGGGATACGTAATTCCATTGAGATATAGTTTAACGTGTCTTAATTTGCAGTGATCAAACAGTGAGCTATCTTTTTCGTGATTGAATTTACGATTAGTTTGAAATCCAAAAATAATGTACAAGGGCTTCTCAGTAAAACGTGATGTTTTAACAGCCCAGCTATGCTTGTTTGTAGGTGGTAACACAGGATATTCATGCAGCTCCCAACTTCTAAAACGTATAGGTAATGGTGTATCATTTTCTACAATCTTGAGCAATCGAAGTTTTTCACGATCAGATAAGGTTACATGTGGGATCCGCCACAGTATACGATGCAGTGTTATTTTCGATTCTACAGGTGTTTCTACTGCTTTAAGAGAATTGTAATCACTTCGATCACGGATTAGAATAAGCTCTTGTTTTACGTTGATTATAATACGTGTAAAGTCTTCTGCGAATCCAAAAATATGTTTCAGTGATAACATACCCGTAAAAGTTCCATCCTCATTAATCATCCAGTTGTTAGTAGATTTTGGACACCATCCAGCCATCCGCAAAAGATTACTTTCTTCATCACAGAAAGAAGGGTAGAGTTTCATTGCGCTTGTAATACCAACATTCTTCGTTCGATCTATTTCAACATTATTTACTTCATATCGCGCTTCAGAAAAGAGAAAAGCTAGAGCATGGTTGTTTAGTTGTGAAGTGCTTGGTCCACTTCCATCAGACTTTTCTAATCGTCCTTCAATATAGAGGTAGCTTTCGTGCGGTAAGGTGTAAACATCTTGTTGATTAATAATAAAATGAATTTCATCATTGTTATTTAATCCAAACGTAAAAGGTTGATAGGAATGAAGCTCACTTCGTACTACACCTTCACGACTTTCTGCTGTATTCGTAATGTCTAGCATTTCTTCCATTCTGTTGTAGTAGTGTATATCCTAAATCTTGGAGTATCTGCTTATGGGTATCTGTTAACTCGATGAGTCTCTGCACACATGTAGTATGTCTTCGGAATGTACACCGTGTTTTATAGATGGTTTTCATACTGGTTTAAGATGTAGTTTGTAAGCTACGTACGCGTGCTGATCTAAATGAATAAGCTGATTATGTTTATTTACAAGTCTAAGAGTAATGTTGCTAATGTGTTTTACAGACACAGGATGATAAAGAACTACTGCTGGTTTCTCACAAATAGTATATCCACGTTCCTCTGTAACAATAAAGTCGTGCAGGACGTGCGAAGGTTGTAGATTACTATTCAAGTCTGTAATAATATTACAAGTAATGTTCACATTATAATCATCGAAGAGTTTTATAGGTTGATCAGACTCGTAACGTACGTTCGGTAGGAGCTCCCTCGATGAAAATCCAAGCAGTGGTCCAATCGAATCAGGTTGTGATTTGAAGTCAATCTTAAATGATGATTCAATAACACATTTATGCGTAATGTTGCTTATAGTGATTGAGAACTTGTAATTATGATTACTAAAACTATCTTCCCCAAACTGATCAATTAACGTACTTTCAATATAGTCGTGAATATCATCTACTGTATAACTACCTGAGGGTAGTGTTAGCACATACTCATCGTAATAGAACTTGTTTAAACCATCACGCACATTATAGATTTTATTGTAGCTTTCAAACGATACTAGTCCAAGACTATGCGGCTGATAACCAAGTTCGATTGGCGGATTAAAATAGATGGTTGTTTCAGGTCCTTCTCCACGTACAGCAAACGTTCTTTCACTGTTCGTCATCACGTAGACACTAATACACTTTCTCTACTGTCTGGGTTTGATATAAGAACATAAGACATAATCGTCCGCACATGCGTGTATTAAAGTTTTGCACACGGTTTTTATTGTAAACAATGTCTGCACTGCTTCCGAAATAACGTATGAGCTCAAAAGGAGGAGGTAAATCTCCATAGCTATCAAAATACCATACTTTAGATTTACGTTTTACATAAGCAACGTAATGAGTTCCAGGTCCACGACTGTCGTCCAAGTTAATTACGGCACTTTCACGTTCACGTGGACGTGCTGGTAGTTGATCGCGCATATACACTCCTCGAAAATAATGAATTCCTAGTTGTTTAGCAAACGTAAAAACTTCATCATGTGTTAGAGCTCGATATGGCAGTGCATTCAGTAGACGTTTTTTGGAGAAATGTAGATACCAAGCCCTTTCTTGTATGGCGCTAGCTTCATGTTCACACCTTTGCCTCGTAACGCAATTGCCTCCATCGTCTTGTTATGACGTTCACTCTCTTTCAACTGTTGTTTCGCTTCTTCTACAGCTTTGACAGTTCTCGCTACAGCACTAGCACCACCTAGCAATGACCCTAAAGCTGCTAAGCCAGCAAACAGCGCAGGAAGAAATCCTCCTCGTTTTGGTACAGGAATAATTCGCGCACGTTTACTAAATATTGCTCTGCACTTTGGAGAAATTCTCGCTCTTGCTGCGCGTAACGCCTTAGTAATAGCTACACGAGGATTGTATTCCCCTCGAATAGCTTTTTGCGCAGCCTTTATAACATCTTTCCATCCAACAGTTTTTACTTTCTTCTTCTTCTTCATGTCGTTTGGATATCGTTGTTTCACCATGCTGGACACGACGTTACTAGTCAATAGCAAATCATAAACTAACCGTTGCCTCTTGTTTCGTTTAATATATATATTACTATTACGTACTTTATGATTCAGTTATCATGAAGATTATAAAGCAGCAAGACACGCTACCTGTTACCGACATTGTACCACATCTCTTACCTAGTTCTAGTACAACTACAAGAAAACGTCATGGAACGTTGTTTCCTTTTACTGTTCGATGTATTATATCAGGTCCGTCGGGATGCGGTAAAACAAATCTTTTACTCACACTTATTACTTCTGTAAATGGTGTACGCTTCGAGAATATTTACGTTTTCGCAAAGTCACTCTATCAGCCGCTATATACTATTCTACAAACTGTAATGCACGATCTAGTTAAAGATGGAATAAGATATTTTAAATTTAATTCACATGAGCATGTACCATCACCAGACGATGTGCTTCCTAATTCTCTAATGATCTTTGATGATATCGCAACAGAACAGCAAAACGTTATTCGTGCATTCTTTAGTATGGGTCGACATAAATATGTTGATTGCATCTATTTGTGCCAAACCTATTCTCGTGTACCCAAGCAGTTGATACGCGACAACGCAAATGTTATTGTGCTTTTTCGTCAAGATGAGCGCAACATGCGACATGTGTATAACGATCATGTTAACACTGATATGACATTCGATGACTTTAAACGTATGTGTGCTAAATGTTGGTCATTACACCGTTACAGCTTTTTAGTTATTGATAAAGAAAGTGATGTACAGCATGGACGATATCGCATGGGTTTCGATCATTTTATATGCATTAACACAGAATTACAGTAACTACTTGATTAAAAACCACCATCATGTTAACATCTAGCAAGGAGATCACAAAACATATCATCCAAGCTCGAAACAATATTCGACGGAAATTTAAAGAGCTTAAACGTATTCAAGCAGACACGGATTTATTTTTAAAAACACAACTAAGTACACCACTCAAAGAAATTTTTAATTCTACTTCATTACCGCAGTCTACTTCAAGTTTTGCTTCTATGCAAACATCATATCATAAAGAGAAGCATGAAGAAGAAAAGCATGAAGAAGATACGGAAGAGAAGAAGCAGGATGTAGATCAAGAAGAGGAAGATAAGGAAGAAGAAGAAGAACTTAATGATGCATCACCATCTAAGCGTGTTGAGTTTTTAACTACAGATGTTATTGCAGAAACACCTACTACATCGACGCAAAATCTACCATCTTTGTCTGAGGTTATGATTACACCAGAGTATCGCAATCAGTTTAGAACTTTTATTCAAGATACCTATGGATCTCTCTTTGCACCTTATATAGAAAAACTTTTTACAGGACAAACTGACACTACCTATGGTATTCGCTACGAAGATGACTGTTTCCGGATAGGAAATTCAAATGTTAAGATTAATAGCAACAAACTCATTGTAAAAGGTGTTACCTATAAACCTACGAAAGGACTCTTAGAACTTCTTTTCTCACGAATACCTGACAAGGATATAATTTTACAAGATGATCTTAAAAAGTATAAAGCAATACTTTTTGCTACCGATGCAACACGACGTAATTACAAGAGAACAGAACCTGTAAATGCGAATAAGAGTTACAAGTATCGTGAGTTTATTTCTAAGCTGTTTCCGACTGCACGTAGTCTAGACGTTATCTACAAGCCTTTGTTGCCGTATGTGGATGTAAGATACTGGAATGACCCAAACTTACTCGTTGAACGATTACAACTTTTAAGAGCATCGCAAGAAGCTGGTCACACTGGTCACGGATCAGAAATTCTAGAAATAGAAAGAGAACTACGTTATGCCGGTATTATTTTGTAATGGCTCGTCAAGAGAAGATCTCACCTGTAAAGGTAAACATCGCACATGAGTTACATAAACCAGCACGTCGCACCTACTGTCGCAGACGCGTTATTACACGAGGAAAAGATGATCTCTGGCAAGCAGACTTAGTAGAAATGATTCCATATGCTTCTAGTAATAAGGGCTATAAGTATCTACTTACTGTTATCGATGTGTACTCAAAGTTTGCTTTTGCACAACCCGTGCGTTCTAAAACAGCAGCTCAAGTTAAAGAAGCATTTAAACATATTGTTGAAGAATCGAAACGCTGTCCAAGGCTTCTTCAAACTGATCAAGGTAAAGAGTTTTACAACAAGGATTTTTCTTCTTACCTCAAGTTACTTGGCATTCAACACTACTCTACGTTCAGCAATCTCAAGGCAAGTGTTGTAGAACGCTTTAATCGTACACTCAAAACAATGATGTGGCGAGAATTTACAGCGCAAGGTTCATATCGTTGGATTGATCTGCTACCTAGACTTTTATCTACCTACAACGATACACCTCATCGCACTATCGGAACAAAGCCACGTCTTGTTACAAAGAATACACCTCGTCTAGATGCTATTCATCTTGTAATCAAAACAGCTGATCCACGTCGCTATCGCTTTAAAGAAGGTGATTTCGTTCGCATCAGCAAACACAAGTCTATCTTTGCAAAAGGATACACACCTAACTGGAGCACTGAAATTTTTCAAATCAGAAGTGTTAAGCTTACTAATCCAGTTACGTATTTACTTCGCGATCTCAGAGGACAGCCTATTGAAGGAGGATTCTACATCGAAGAACTGCAGAAAACAAAATATCCTGATCACTATTTAGTTGAACGTGTTATTCGACGTCGTGGTAATAAACTGTATGTTAAATGGCTTGGTTTTAATAACAGCTTTAATTCATGGATTAATAAAGAGGATGTACTTTAAATCTTATGTGTGTTTCCTTTTAATCCTCTACGTTTCCTTTCTTCTAAGTCACTAGGACATGCTGTAGGATTAAACAACACCTGTAATATGTTTTGACAATTCATATTTATTTTAGACTATATACATACATTTTTATCCTTTGTTTATGTTACGGTCTTTGACACTCAGTTTTCGTTTTATTGCACCAACAACGACAAGTGCTGCTATATTCTTCTGAGCAGCTAAAGCACTAGGTAATAACACACAGCATAACTTTATGAAGCAGATTTTAACAGCTACACGACATACAGGCAGCATGTAACTACGTATCAGGCGAATGTGTTCTAGGGCCGCAGGGGAGATGAAGCACGAAGAAAAGAAGATCAATCACTCTATTGATGAGTCCACGCCCAACATGCTTCCTCATCTTTCTCCCAGCACGTTTCTTCACCTTTTCCTTGTTTACTCTCTCCACAGCCATGATAAGTGTTTATAAGCGAAGACAACTCGTTAGTTTTAGGTCCGTGATACAGTTTAATTAGTTGACATGTACGGCACTGTCTCACAGAAGGTCTTCTAGCTAAACTCACGTGTTCATGATGTAAACTACACGTTTGAAGCTCTGACAAAACAGGATCTTGAGTCCACTCACGAGGCACCTTTTCCCAAATCTTCTTTACAGCATTCGCGGCTACATTAACCAAAAATGCCTTTGGTAATGCATTTAACTCTTCTTCAGTAAAAGTGTTTAGTTTCTTTTTGCATGCATAAAACTTTACGATCGCCTTTTCAACTGCGTTACACTTAGTATCTGTTAGAAATGACATGATGTCTTTACTCTACAAATGTTTCTTTTACACTAAGGTTATTTCGACACTGCACTTTACATATGTTGTTCACTTCCCGGCATGCACTGCGACACAACCAATCAAAGAGCATGCCTACATGCTGTAAAGACTGTTTACTTGTTTCTCTGCTATGCTCTTTCGGAAGAGTTTTAAATGATGGGCACCCCAATTCATGCATGTCGATAACTTCACATGATGATGGTAGAAAATCACGCAACCATTCTTTCTTTTCACAACCCTTTAAAAGAACAAGATCTGCTCTTGACAGATGTGCATTCATCATTAAAGGTAGAAAACGATAAGGTATTCCTTTTTCTTCCCACTTCAAACCTAAATTGTTTTCAATCCACTGAGTCTGCTTTTTATCTTCATCTGTTTGCAAACAGTAAGGGAACGGTGGACTAAATACTAAACTAACAAGTTTTGGAGCCCACAACACACTGCAATCTAACACAGCCACCTCTTTAAACACAAATTTGTTTCCGTTTACTTTAAAGCCTTGCACATCAACTATTAACGTTTTCGTCATGTTTGCACTCTACACTCTATCACTGTTTCTCGAAGACTAAAGCTTTTAGTCAACGAACGGGTTTAAACATGCACAATGACGTCATCACAACAGCACGTGCTTACTCTAGCTTGCCCGATGCGTGATTAAACTTGTTCGAATTAACCGCCATCACATAGAGTGCAGCAGCGAGGTAAGCGATGTAAGATGGTGGTAGCTAAAGATGGCAGCACGGTGCTCTGTTGATTAAAGATGGCTGCTTGTCAAAAAGATTTTTTCAAGTTATCCGCCACCACATAGAGTGCAGCACTGAGGTTTGCGATGCAATATGGCGGGTGACAACTTGTCAAAGGTAAGTAGCTAAAGAGGGCAGCACTAAGGTTAGCAATGCAAGATGGTGGATGACAGCTGTGACGTAAAATATTACCCGCAAGATAGCACCACGATGCCCTTTTCATTAAAGATGGCAGCTAGAATTTTTCAAATTAACCGCCTCAAAGGTAAGTAGCTAAAGAGGGCAGCACTGTTCTCTCTGGATTAAAGATGGCAGCTTGTCGAAAATAATTTTTCAAATTAACCGCCTCAAAGGTAAGTAGCTAAAGAGGGCAGCACTGTTCTCTCTGGATTAAAGATGGCTGCTTGTCGAAAAGAATTTTTTCAAATTATCCGCCACCACAAAGAGGGCAGCACGGTGCTCTCTTGATTAAAGATAGTAGATGACAGCTGAAGAGCGAGTAGAATTTGTTTCCAAATAAGAGCACGTAGAATTTGCCGCCACCGCATAGAGTGCAGCACTGTTCTCTCTAGATTAAAGATGGTGGATGACAGAAAAGCGCATAGGTTTGTAAAGCACGTGGAATTTGCCGCCACCACATAGAGTGCAGCACTGTTCTCTCTAGATTAAAGATGGCGGATGACAGCTGTCAGAAAAGCACATAGGTTTGTAAAGCACATGGAATTTACCGCCACCACATAGAGTGCAACACTGTTCTCTCTGGATTAAAGATGGCGGATGACAGCTGTCAAAAAAGCACGTGAGTATGTTTTCAAACAAGAGCACGTGGAATTTTTCAATTTGCCGCCACCACATAGAGGGCAGCACTGTTCTCTCTGGATTAAAGATGGCGGATGACAGCTGTCAAAAAAGCACGTGAGTATGTTTTCAAACAAGAGCACGTGGAATTTTTCAATTTGCCGCCACCACATAGAGGGCAGCACTGTTCTCTCTGGATTAAAGATGGCGGATGACAGCTGTCAAAAAAGCACGTGAGTATGTTTTCAAACAAGAGCACGTGGAATTTTTCAATTTGCCGCCACCACATAGAGGGCAGCACTGTTCTCTCTGGATTAAAGATGGCGGATGACAACTAACGAAATTGCCCGCATGATAGCAGCACAGTGCTCTATTGATTAAAGATGGCGGATGACAGCTGTCAAAAAAAGCACGTAGCTTTGTTTCCCAACAAGAGCACATGGAATTTTTCAAATTGCCGCCACCACATTTCAAAGGTATCTAGCTAAAGAGTACAGCACTGTGCTCTGTTGATTAAAGATGGTGGATGGTAGCTGTCAAAAAAGCACGTGAGTTTGTTTCCAAACAAGAGCACGTGGAATTTTTCAATTTGCCGCCACCACATAGAGGGTAGCACGGTGCTCTCTTGATTAAAGATGGCTGCTGTCACGTGGAATTGCCTGCCACCACAGGTATCTAGCTAAAGAGGGCAGCACTGAGGTTTGCGATGCAATATGGCTGCTGTCAAAAAAGCATTTTTCAAATTATCCGCCACCACATTTCAAAGGTAAGTAGCTAAAGAGGGCAGCACTGTGCTCAAAGATGGCGGATGACAGCTGCACGTGGCTTTGTTTACCTCGCGCTAGTTAGGTTAAGTTGGTAGCACTAAGGTTTAGACCCGTCAAGATGGCAGCACTGCCGATGACAGGTGACGAAAGAGGGCAGCACGGTGCTCAAAGATGGCGGATGGCAGCTGTCAAAAAGCATGTGGCTGTCAAAAAGCACGTGGCTTTGTTTACCTCTCGCTAGTGAGGTTAAGTTGGTACCACCGAGGTTTATTCCCGTCAAGATGGCAGTACTGAGGTTAGCGATGCGTTGTTGTCTGTCAAAAGCACGTGGCTTTGTTTACAAATCTGTCAAAAAGCACGTGGCTGTCAAAAAACACGTGGCTTTGTTTACCTCATGCTAGTTAGGTTAAGTTGGTACCACTAAGGTTTAGGTCCGTCAAGATGGCAGTACTGAGGTTTGCGATGCGTTGTTGTCTGTCAAAAAGCACGTGGCTATCAAAAAACACGTGGGTTTGTTTACCTCACGCTAGTTAGGTTAAGTTGGCACTAGTGAGGTTTAGGCCCGTCAAGATGGCAGCAGTGAGGTTAGCGTTGCGTTGTTGTCGATGACAGCTGTCAAAAAGCACGTGGCTTTGTTTACAAATTCAAATCTCCCGCCAAAATTCAAATTTCCCGCCAAAATTCAAATTTCCCGCGGGAGGAGGAGGCCTCTCCCGAGAGCCGGAGGAGGAGGAGGCCGCCGAACCATCCAATTATACTACTGCCATCCTAAGCGAACTTATACGACGCGTGCCTTGACATGCCGACCTAGTCTGGGTCGATTTTTATATTGGTTCTCTGTTCTTGTCCGTATGTATGTGTGTATGCCTGTGCTGTCTGCCTGAGTGCGGTTTATAGTACTCTCCATATTTCGTAATTTTAATTTTAATTTTTCCTTCTTTTTCTTTTCTGCTTTTGTTTTACTTGGTCGGTTTGGGCCTGTGTGATGTGCTATTTTATATTTCTAGGACGTTATCTGCTCTATTGTCGACGCTTGTGTTTTGTTTTTGTAACTGTGTTAACATCTTATTTAATATTGCTTCCGTTCTTTTGGGAGGCTGTACTTTTTCATTGTTGTTGTGACACGCTAGCATCGAGTTGACGCTCGTTTGGAGCACGGGAATACTAACTTTTTATACTGCGCGGTTCGTGTTTATACGATTATATTATCCCATGGTGGTTCCATTTTCTGGTTCCTTTAGTAACGTGTTCCACCTCACATTTTCATGCATTTTTGGACCAAGTCTGTATTCGTACGTGGTCGTACTGAATTGAATTGGGCGACTGTGTGCACTCTCGCCGAAAAATATAGAAACCTACTCTGTTGTTGAACATGGACCTGCTCGATATGCATTTTGCCTGCAGTTATGTAAGTAACTTTTCAAAGCAGCTTCCCATTTTCTTGTTTTCATTTTAGCATTGTGTGTTGATAATAACCCCCATTTTTGATCCATTCTTTTATTTTTTAGCGATTTGCTTTTCGTCGCACAGACACATATAGGTCTTATGGCGACGATGGGACAGGAAAGGCCTAGGAATAGGAAGGAAGCGGCCATGGCCTTAATTAAGGTACAGTCCCAGTATTTGCCTAATGTGAAAATGGGAAACCACGGAAAACTATCTTCAGGGCTGCCAATAGCGGGGTTCGAACCCAATATCTCCCGGGTGCAAGCTCACAGCTGCACGCTCCTAACCGCACAGCCAACTCGCCCGGTAATTCTTTTATTCATGGGGTTACGGGTTCTTGCCTTTCTGTCCTTCTCTCCCCTTTTTATCTACGCGTGGGTCCAGCTCCGAACTGCCTTAGTTCGTTCTAGTCCATCCACGGCAATTTATGAAGAGAGGTAAGTGAGGTAGGTATTTGTGATTATGTCGAGTATCTTCATGTGTTACTGTAGCAGGTGGGGGGGGGGGGGGTGAAGTGGTGGGCAGAGCGCGGTTCGTGACTGGAAGGTTTCGTCAAGAGGATGAATTTCGGTGAAACAGAGCTGGATTCGTTTGCAACTCGACCCCTTTTCTTTATGATTATACAACACTGCTGTGAATGGATCTCAAGTTATGTTATTTTGTGACATACTTCCCCTTGCATATTGTGTATAATTTTGTTTTTTAAGTTTACCATTGTTGTGAATTACCCTCTACATTACCTATTTTATCTGACAATATGGTGAATATACAAGATGCTGTGAGTATAAACCCTCCTTGTGTTGATCAACAAAACGTTTCGAGCGCGTCAAATGATGGAACTTTCATTCATTCGAATAACGGTAACAACAATGCCAATGCTACGGTAAACAATCGATCTAATTCACTTATCTCTGATACCAGCAGTGATCCTGTATGTCATACTTCACATCCGATTACTAACTGTGGGCCTCTATCTAACGTTTCTCTTGATGTTATTTGAGTTTCTCTGGTGAAGAAGAGGGTTTTTCAGTTATTGAATTTTTGAAGAGGGTCGAAGATGTCACAGCATGTGACTCGACGCCCCTAGATTCCTTTATCCCTGTTATGTTAGGGGGATGTGCGAGCAAATGGTTCCGTTTATAAAATATTAAATCCCTCGTTGGTCCGACTTAACTAAGGAGCTTAAAACAATGTTTGGATTGTCAGACTTGAATTTCACGTTAAAAGAGGAAATTTTTCTTTGGACACAAGTTCCTAGGGAATCTATTGACGAGTATGCGACCGGTATCTTCACCATGTTCAATCGCTTGGATGACGAAATTTACGAGTCGGAAATTTTTTGATACATTATCTCGAAATCTAGCCCCAAGTTACTCCAATTATTTTCCCAAATTTGCCAAAATATTTGTCAACGAGAAGTGTTGAAAGAAAAGATCCTGAAGATAGGAGACTGCATATGCAGAGTAGGGAAAACAAGAAGATAGATGATTTCCAAATGTAAGCCATTTACTGAAAATTCACTAGGATTTAATATCTCTGTATATGTTAATCGTTATCAGGTGTCGGTAAAAGAAATGATATTTTTAGCTGATGGTAAAATATCCAAGTGGTCTCAAATAAATGAATATTTATTAAATTATACAGTGTATACAGGAGCCACTATTCATAGTGTTAGTGTTAAATGTGTACAAAGAAATATATTAAAAATACTTGACAAGCTCATAGAAATTCGTGAGGTAAGCAGTGAAAGCACAGACCCTTTGTCCTCGCTTATATTTTTAAGAGTACATTTCGAACTGTATACTAAAAGGAAGGAGAGTTACTCAAACATGTTCGTTTGATGCTGTGAAAACAAATTATTTACCGTAGGGAAGTTTCAAAGTGGCAACGTAGAAAGGTGTGTTCAGTACCGATAGCTTAGTGGTTGTAACTACAGTGTTACTACACTTCAAGTCCTAGAAAGTGAGATGAAAATTAGGATTAAGGATGTTCTACGCTTGCAGTGGTTGTGGTGTGGAAAAGTGCAGTTTGGCTGTAGCAATTAGAAATGTCTCATTCCATCGAGAATAGTGATATTAGTCCCAATATGGAAGTAATAGTCCTAAAGATGTTGGACACACTTTTATTATGTTAACTTTTTGGTGGGCATTTTGAGTTGTCAGGGGTTATATACATTTCTGATTATGCAGTATGAACATTATTCAGGAGGATAAACTGTGACACATGTTTAAGTCTCCTGCAGAGTATTGAAAGAGATGACCCCTATTTTGAAAAACTTCAGAAAGGTAGATTAGTGGTGCCACCAGATAGTATTATGTGTGTTTGCGTATCAGTGACAGGAATATTTACCTTGTTGGTATCTGAAGACTGCAAGAAAATTACTCGGATATTGAAAGTCATAAAGAAGTTACCTTGTCTCTATCCAGAGCTGATTTAAAAGAGATGAAAATCAACAGTTCTCGTTTGAACGTGGTCATTATGGGTGTGACTATAATGGTCTGATAGATTGTTTATTGTCTACATTTTCCTATGTGGTGTTAAATAATTATAGGAGGCAGATGAAGAGCGAGAGTTATGTCAACAGTGAGGATAAAAACATTAAGCGGAATACGGTGTCAACGATCCACAATAATTGAGCTTGTGAATACTGTTCTTAAATCGTTTCGTTTTTATTAACTTAAAATATGGATTTCTAACTTCAGTGAATCTATTTACTGATGTGTGTTTCTTAGTATCATTTCACGAAGCGTTGCATTTATGACAGTCACCGCGTTGATCTAAATGTAGTGAATATGTGTGAAGTCATTCAATGTAGGACAACCCCCTTTTCTCTCGGCCTCTGCTTGTCAGATAGGTGCAGCGTTGACAAGCGTACCTTCTGGATTTAACTGTAGATGGCTGTTGGAAATGGGAAAATTTTCGAGGGAGTAGAGGAAAGGGGTATTATGCCCAATTTATAAAACTAAAGGGGATAGAAGCGATCCAAACAATTATAGAGGAATGATACTCCTAGACGCTTTGTCGAAGGTGTATACTAGGATTTTGGCGAATAGGATAAATATTGGGTGGAGCAGTATGGGAGATATCATAGTTCTAGGATGGATTTCGGAAAGGAAGGAACACGGTTGATAATGTTTGGATTTTGGAACACTTTGATTACGAAGTATGTGAGGATAGCAGGGCTTAAATTATATATATCAGCGATCGACTTAGAAAAAGCCTTTGCTGCGGTGAGCAGGAAGGCGCCATTTATGAGATTAAGGTAGGTTGGGATGTCGAATAAAGTGGATGGGGTCAATAGAAATAATATATGGGAATATGTTTGTGATGATTAAATTACAAGGTGGAAGGATGAGTAAGTGTTTTGAATCGAAGAGTGGGGTGAAACAAGGATGTGAGCTATCCCCGATATTATTTATATTATTTATATTGTTTATAGAGAGACATGGAGAAGAGTGCTGACAATGTCCGTGAATAGGGAAGATGGAGGTTCCGGGATTGCTATTGGCTGATGACCTATTGATCTTGGCATTGACGGCAAGTGGTTTGCAAAGAGAGTTAGACGAAGTAGTTGAGTATACTAGAAGGTGGTCTCTCAGAGTAAATCTAAGAAAGACACAGCTCATGGTTTGTAGGAAAAGGGGAGTGAGGAGGGATACGAGAATCTGGAAGGTAGATCAGGAAGAAATTAGACCAGGGGGAAAAGAGAGTATTTTGGTGTAATAATTAGTAATAATGGCACTTTGAAAGAACAGTGTAGGAAGGCTAAAGGGAAGAGGAGCGCTTTTAGCAGTGGGGGTATTAGAAAATAAATTCCCAGATGTAAAATACAAAATTCAGAAAGTGGTGTTTCAATCACTGGTAAAGAGCAAAATGTTATTTGGGGTGGAAGTATGGGGATTAGAGGAGGGAAAGGTAGAACTAAACCAGGTAGTGGCAAAATTTAGCAAAATCATGATGGTCCTTCCAAACTACACAGCGAATTCGGGTGCTAGATTAGTGTGTAAAGAATCTATGGAGGTTGAAATAGCTAAGAGGGTAATCAAGTATTTGATAAGATTGGGGGAAGGGAGGGAAATTATTACAAGAAGCGTTTAGATTTCAGAAAAGTATGGTGAACAAAAAGTTATTGGGTGAATAAAAGCAAAAATATGTTACAAAATATTGGCTAGGGGGAGTATTGGAGCGTATGGGGGAGAGGAATAAATGGGTATGGGAAAGGGTAAAGGGAAGACTACTAGATATAGAAAAGCAGAGTCTAATAAGCGAATGTAGAGAGAGAGAGACTCTCTATCAGTATTAAATAAATTGGCGGAAGTAACAAACCCGAAAACTGAGTTCGAGGGCAGAAGATATAAAAGAGGTTTTTATTGGTGGGTATTAGGAGTTCCGAAAAATAGGGAATTAGGAAGAGAAAATAAGGATAGATGTGTGTTGTGTGGGGAGGGGTGGTCGGACTTGCATATATTCAACCAATGCCGAGATTTGGAGGAGATAAAGAAGAAATTGCTAAATAAGAAGGAGGTGAAAATTGTAGGAAAAAGATATAAGATGACATCATGGTTATATAGAGAGCGGGAGAAAGGAGAAAATATATCGAAATTCTTAAATGTGGTTAGAGAAAGACTTTTAAGAAATTCGGGGAATAAAAGTGGTTAGTTAGACGGTTTGGATAGGGGGAAGATGATTAGATTGTAGAAGATAGGCTTAGATGACTAGGAAGGCAGAAGGAGACGGGGAAGTAGGTATTATTTTAGTGAAAGTGGGGTGTAACTGCAGGCTATGGGACGAGGATCTCCCCTGAGGGAGAGGCTGGAGCAGTAGTGTAGGAAACCTGAGTGTGGTATAGTGAGTGAAATTACAAACTAGAGTGATCAAAAAAGAGGATGTAAGTGTTCGGTGATTGAGGGAGAACATCTTGCCCAGAGGTACCTCGTATGGTTACACGCCCTGAGAAAGTCGCTGGAATGGCATCAAAGTCGAAGTAGTTAGTAGAAGGAAGGATTTGATAAATTCGAGAGTGGGAAAACTGGAGGATCAGAGGAAGAGACTGTAGTGTCAGGGGATGGAGAGAGAGTATCTTGCCCAGTGGAATGATGATCCGCCCTCGGCAAGTTTCTGGAAAGTAGAACGTGGAGAAGTAGTATGTGAGTGTTGTACTATATATAAGATATGTGTACTAAAAGGGAGTAGTATATAACTATATGTATTAAAAGACGAACAATAAATTCCAGAACTGATTATGAAAAGAGTTTGTAATAGTAGAAAATTGATAGAAGTAGAAAGGAGTTGAAAAATAGGGAGGTGAGCAGGCACCGGGGGTAGTAGGTAATTCAAATTAGGAAAGGCGTAAGAGCTTATGCATGGGAACGGGTTCCGCCCGGAACAAGTTATCATAATTTGAGAAGGGTAGTAATTATAAGCAGTTGGTATATGTATTAAGTTTATGCTTGATGTGTACGTATATATAGAAGTTAGTGAATAAGTAATAAAAGGATGAAGGTAGTATGTAAGAGGTAAGAAGTGTGTAAAACTGTGATAAGTGGAGCGAAATAGCAGAGTATGGAAAGATAATCTGTCTGTGTGTAGATGAGATGATGTACCTCGTAAAATGATGGATTGTTGATATGGACCTCAGAAGTTAAACAAGGTGGGAAGAACTGCGAGAAGATTGAGTGAACTAATAGATGTGGAAAGAAAAACTGTTTGTATGTCTCTAAGTGCGGTGATGTAGAATGATGGTTTCTTTAAATGTAAGTCATGAGTAAATAAGGTAAAAATACTGTGTGATGATGGAGTGAACTAGGAGAGTTTGGAAGGATAAACTGTTTAGATATGTGTGTTGAGGAGGTGGTGTAAAATAATGGATGGTCTATGTGTAAGCAATTAGTAAAATAAGGGGAATGAAGAGGGTAGTGAAGTAAAGGAGGAATGATTGTTAGTGAGGCAATTGTGAAAGTATGTAAATAGAGAGTTTGGAAGGATGATCTGTTGTATATCTGGAGCAGGAGGCCTTGTTGTGGAATTGTGGTTGTATGTGAGATGAAGCATGCTGGAATAGCGTGACATTGGAGTGCGTGACGTAAAAGGTGGGAGGGAGGGGTGGGCCTGACCTATCCCAAGGAAGGAATGATTAAGCATCTCTGCACGTGGATAAAGAGGAGAGGGAAGGATGTGCGTTGGCAATAAGACAGAGAAGGAAGCCGTATACATCGGGTTGGAGGTAAGAGTGTGGTGGGTGAAGTGTTTGATTGGTTTCCGCCACATGTGGCCTGCTACGCAAGGTAAGGAAGGAAACACATTGTCAGTTAGGGCCTGTGAGATCCGGAGTCCACCTCACGAGGCGAGACTGGTGGCAGTGTCTACGGGGTCTGCCAACTATTTTAAATTAGTGTTAGGTAGTAGCATAGGGTAGTTATGAGATTAGTGTAGTTTATAGAGCGGTAGCATCTTGCATGTGTGCTGGCTATGCGCGCACGTGTGGTATGATATTGAGTAGATGTAGGTAGTTAGTAAATTAGTTTTAGGAAGGGAGTAGTGGCATATTTTCTTTATTACCTATAAACCGTTGGTATGTACTATGGTTGGGAAATAAAGATATGTATGTATGTATGTATGTATGTATGTATGAAAACGATTCTTTAGTTGCAAATAAATTCATCGTTATCAATTTGAGTTTCATTTATTGAAAAATATATTTATGATCATTTGATTTTTCCAAAGTGAAATATGGCACCATTTTCTATAATTGTCATTGCCTCATAGGTTAATTTTAATTTTATTTACAAAAAATGTTGATAACTGAATAACACATGCCGCAATATTTAAGTCATTCACAAGTCTAGTTCACTCCATGTGAATTCCAAAGCGGTTTACATTCTTTTAAAAACGAATATACACCCTAAATATACAGTTCGTTAATACTTAAACGGCATATTACGTACTCAATTTCGCTTTACAAACATTTCTTAAAACGTTTGGATCTTTTGATAGGGACAGATAAACATAAATATTTTACAACCAGGTACTGCAGCTTCCTGAATATATTTAGACGGTTAACCAGTCGAAACTTAGAAAGAATTATACTTGGTGTGTTTGTTTCCGTACTTTTATCAGTTCTACCAAGATGAAGAAAAGGTTAATGACTCATAATTTAACAAGCTTACTGCTTGATTATGTCCGGTGTTGTAGTATTGTGCGACTTTCCCTGTTCACTGGATTTGAAAATAGTATTCAATACTTATCAGGCGACCGATGAGAATACCAAGCCTCTAAATGGCGAGAGGAAGTTTCGTTACGAGTGATGACATAGATATTTACTATCCAAGATTAAGGTACAATAACAATATAAATGTATCTGCTGGATAGATGTAAAATATGCCTTCAAATGCGCGTAAATAACCTAACTGATGTTATTCTCGGTAAACACGATTGGATTGTTGGTGTGTTTATAAGATAATTTAAATCCAAACAACCACCTTAATTTTGTACTATATTAGAAATGTTTCCAAAGTGCCCCTTAAAATGTAATAATGAAAATTGCAATTCATTACGTACATTATAAAAAGATTTGAGTTAGTAGGCCAAACGCGTTATTGTGTCCGGTCAAAATACATAAATTGTAATGACCATGAATAACTTATTTCTTACAATATAAATTGAAAATAATGTGGATTTCTACCCTCTTTCTTTATTTATTTTCTGCCTCCATTTCAAAGTCGGGTATCGCCGTAATGATCGGCTGTGGCTGGGAGAATTGCGCTTAACCTTCACGACCTGTGACGTAGCCACAACGAACCACAGCATTACTGGGGTTGAATAGCATACGCTCATCGCCTGCCAGTCCGCCCGCTTACAGTGCTGAACTCCCGCGGGACGGAATGCCCAATGTGAGCGCCTCTGATCTAAAACTATGAGAGGCAGACTCTGAACAACCTGTTATCATCATAATCGAATTTCCAACATGGTATGTTTATAATTATGAGATTTGATTTTTTACTATGATCCTATTTCAGATGGTAGAAGGAATATCTCTGTAATAGCAATACGATAATTGCAGTAAAATGACCAGGAATATTCAAATACGGTACTATACTGTATTGCTGTAATGCCATTATTTCTGAAATTATAGTACCATACTGTAATATAAATAGTAAATGTTTGGTTACACCTCAACAGACGTGTTCGTTGTTCTTTGTACTACGACATCTGATGCAGCCTGAAATTTTAAATGGAGTGACCGTCTTTATAATACGATTCCATTTCTTTTGAAACTGATATGAAGATGATCCGCGAAAATATACAGATTCACAAAGTTCGGAACTGAAATTTCCTAGACGGAGTAATACGCAAATGATATTGTCACTACCTTATCACTAAGCTGGTCGCGGTTCGAATTCCGACCAACGTAAGTGAGATCTTTGAAATGAAAAGCACCTCCCTCTAGTTCCATATACCACGTAAACTGAGGTCCCGTGGCTACGTCCATGACATCAACAGTTACGTAAAACAAAAATCTTGCTTGTTTTGATCGAATATCCCTAAATTGGTTGGGACTTAGAATAATCCACGGATCCCGTGCCTGTCATGAGAGGAGACAAAAAGGGACAACCTCAGGGGAATATAGCTTCGTAGCTAGAGCTGGCGACCAAAAGTCCGTTTAATGAAAATAGCATTGCACCTCCTTTCATGCGCCAACCTCATCACTTATACTTTTACGATCAGACCTCACTTGGCCAAACCCTGTTACCTTCCACATTACGATGTGAATTATGTTAAAACCTTCAGAACACGAAAATACGTTAAAATCACAGCAATAGAACCCGCTTTTGGGTGGTTAGGCCGTGTGCATTATGCAGAGTTTCATCCAGACGTGCCATTTGGACTCATCAGCTGGAATGGCACGCCCCTCCAGGACTCTGCTTAGCAGTAGCAAACCAAACTGCTGCTGCTGCTGCTGCAGAGCTTTCATTCCCCGCCCGAAGGACGGGGCGGGCCCCCTAGATCGTGTCGCGATCTCTCGGGCCGGGAGATGTGGAGAGAACAGTGGGATGTTTGAAATGAAGAAGAGGGAAAAACGGTGTGAAAATTTGGATGACTGGCTATACGGATTGAGATTTATACAGGAGTGTCGAGAAGGAAGTTTCGTGGAAGTGTAAGGTGGTAAAGTGTTGAAGCGATGTGATAGAGGACAGTTGTGAGGTGTCGGAGATGTTCAAGGGTCGGTGGTGGTGGGAGGGAGATATTAGCAGAAGAAGGAGTTGGACGGACATAGATAGAGCGTTGGAAGGGAGGATGATCAGGCCGGGTATGGCGACGAGAGGTGGATTGGTGATATCTAGGGCGGGGAGGTGAACGAGAGGGTTCGACGGGATGACGACGGCCGTAGAGAAGTGCTCCGCTGGAGATCAGGTGGGCGACGGCTGCTGCACTGGAAAGCTGAAGTCTGATTAAATACGTCGGACCGGTGGAGTTGTAGATACGGAATGCCCTCTTGACGGGTATGGCTTGAAGGCGAAGTTGTTCTTGAATGTCAGTTGCCGGGATGAGTGGGCTTACGCCGCGGACGACGCAACTGAAGACTTCGTTTGTGGCTGATGTGTCTGACGGTGTTGGAGGTTGATGAGCGGCTGCTGCTGTTACGACGGACAGTGGTGGTGGTGGTGTCGTGGTCGGCAAGGCAGATGTAGACAGCGTAGAAGGGCGGGTGAAGTAGCGGGGAGGAATACGTAATAGTCGAGGTGGATCAACAGGAGGTAGCGCGGGGAGAGAGGTGGATAAAAGCGGCGATGAATGGGACGACGTAACAGTTGTGATGGAAAGCGAGGAAAAGGTGTGAGCAGCGGTCGCAAAGGTAGTGGTGATGGTCGTGGTGGTGGTCGTCATGGTGGTTGGTGGTAGGGAGGCTGACATCCAACGAGGAGTCGGCCTATATGCTTTGTTGGCTCGGCGCGAGTGGAAAGTAAAGATGTGTAGCCACCCGGCCGATCAAAAATAACAGGAGTGTCTTCTGCGACGAGTTGTGGAGTTCACTTGAGGTTTACCCAGATTTGAGATCCTGGAGAGAAGAAGCCCGACCAAACTGCGTGGCCTCGCTGTGTTAGCAAATCAAGTTTGCTAACCTGCTAAAGGAGAAATCATTTCTCCGTTCAAAAAATGCTCCCCCATTGGAGATACAATGTCAAAAATTGCTTTCACAGCCGCAGATCTTAAAATCACAGCAATAGAACCCGCTTTTGGGTGGTTAGGCCGTGTGCATTATGCAGAGTTTCGTCCAGACGTGCCATTTGGACTCATCAGCTGGAATGGCACGCCCCTCCAGGACTCTGCTTAGCAGTAGCAGACCAAACTGTTGTTGTTTAAATGCTTTCATTCCCCACCCTGAAGGGGTGGGGCGGGCCACCTAGAGGGTGTCGCCCTCTCTCTGGCCAGGAGAGATGACGGGGTTGAGAAGATGTGAGAAAAGAGGGAGATGGGTAATTTGATGTATGGAATTAGGAGGTGTGTGCGGATAGTATTGAATGATCGGAGATGTGTGTAAGGATTAAATATTTAGAGGAGAGTGCAATGATTGACAAGTTTTAGGTGAGAGGGCTAGGATGGAATTGAAGAGTTAGAAGGTGTAATGTTGCGGTTATATTGCATAAGGAGGTGGTGAGGAGTCTGAGGAGTTCAAGTTGCAGAGGAGGTTGATAGAAGAAGTTAGGTGGAGGTAGGGGTGGACGGACGGGTTGACAAGGTTGAAATGGAGGACTGGCTGGACGGGGGCGACGAAAGGGAGTGTTGGAAGTGTGACGAAAAGGTTGGGGTGGGGAACGTGAGGGCTCCACTTTGAAGCGACGTTGAAAGATGTAGGCACCAGTGTTGATAAGTTGTTCCACATCATTGGCGGTGGGAAGGTGAATGCGGACCATAAAAGTAGGGCCGGAGGCGTTGTAAATCCTGAACGCACGACGAGCGGGGATGTCTGCTTCCTGGAGTTCTTGGAGAATTTCCCGTTCTGAGATGGTAGGTTCTACGCCGCGGATGACACAGCTTGACATAGTGTCCAGAGGTGGTGGTTGCGACCGTTGCGACGATGTTGCGGCGGCTGTTGTGGTGTCGTCTGGTGGTGACACGGCAGGGGAGTCTAGGATGTTGTCGGGAATTTGCTGGGAACGAGGTTGTACAGAAGTCAGGGTAGAAGAGAGGGAGGATATCATTACAGGGGAAGGATGGCATGACGTAACGGTAGTAACAGGAATATGGTGGCGAGTAGTGGCTGACATCGTAGTGGTCGCGGTGGTAGTAGTAGGTGGTGTATGATGAGGGGGAAAGGAGGGCGATGTTTGTTGTAGCAGAGGCTTGTGGTGAGGCGCGTTGACGACAGGCAATGTGGTGGGATCTGCTGTAAGCTGGGCTAATATAGGCTGGCTGGTAGGCTCCACTAGGTAGTATCGGTCGTGAATAGACACTCCCGTGTCAAGGAGGCGCTTCCAGTCGTCCAACGTAGGTAGATAAAGAAGAACCTGCGATGATGGTGATGAAGTTGAGGCATCCAACATCCGGTGGGCATCGTGGACTGGGTAGCCAGCGGTGCGAAGGGCGTAGCAAATCTCTTCTTCGGATATGGCAGGATTAACATCGGGGATGACACAGGTGCGCATGGTGTGGGAACGGCCGACTTCCAACTCGGTGTCAGGCCTATATTTTTTAGAGTCCGGCGGGGAGCTGAGTTAAAGATGTAGAGCCACCCGGCCGGCAACAAAAAATAAGGAGAGTCTTCAGAGATTTTTGAAACCAGCGCTCCTCGAGAATGCAGCGGTGATCGACCAAACTGCTTGCTTGCTTCAATGCTTTCATTCCCCACCCTGAAGGGGTGGGGCGGGCCACCTAGAGGGTGTCGCCCTCTCTCTGGCCAAGAGATGCGGGCGGGTTGGGGAGATGTGATGGAAGAAGGAGGTGGGTAAAGGATGTGGAGAGTTAGGAGATGGGAGAGGATTTGCGTCTTGTCTAAGTGCTGGTATATAAGACTTTATTGATATTTTGGTGAGTTTTACAATGCAGACTGATGGATGAGGTGATACAATTCTTAAAGATGAGTATGATGTGCCTAAGTCGGTCGGACGTAGGGTCCGGGGTAGCTATGGGAGGTTAGGAACTGGAGGGTGGTGGTGATGTTATGGAGAGATAGAATGAGGAGGCGAAGAAGGTCGTATGTTTGGAGAGGTAGAGGGATGGGTCCAGTTGGGAGAGGGAACGGAGTTTGTTGTAGATATGGGGGAACACAGGGGAGGGTTGGCTGGGGGCGGCGGTGTGAATTGATCGATGGTTGGCGGTTTCGTGGGGGTAGGGGTGGGGAGTGGGAGGGTTCTACTCGATGGCGGCGACCATAGACTTGTGCGCCGGTACTGATGAGGTGCTGGGCGTCTTCTTTACTGGGCATCTGGAGGCGCATCATGAAAGTAGGTCCATGGCTGTTGTAAATTCTGATGGCTCTAAGTACATTGACTCCAGTTTTCCGTAGTTCTGGGATTATGTTTTGCTCGGTAACTTCTGGAGATATCCCACGTAGTACACAGCTGAAGACGGCTGGTGGGGGCGTCTGTTGTTGGTTTGCTGGTGGTGAGACTGCGGCGTCCGGCGGAAATTGCAGTGGTGGGGTGGCTGGGGTCTGCTGGGATGATGACATTACTGAGGATGGGTGGGAAGTTGTGACGGTGGTGAATATGTCTGGGGAGGGGGTACAAGTTGACGGAGTTATGGTTGTGAGGGTAGTTGTTGTTGTTGTTGTTGTTGTGGGTAAGGTTGGTAGGGCCGATGGGGGCACCTGGATGATGGGGATGTGATAAGGGTCGGCTTTTATTTGGTTCAGGATGCATGGGGGTGTTGGCACCACTGCGTAGGTTTTATTATGGATGTTTGCTCCGGTGGTGAACAGGCGGCGTTGGGCTGCTTCTCCTTCTAGTTGGACTAAAACGTGAGTAGATGGTGCTGCGGTCTGACCGTCCTGTAGTCTGAAGGCGTTGAGAACTGGAACGTCGTCTGCTTGGAGGTCTTCAAATATGTGATCTTCGGGAATGTGGAGTTCCACGCCAGGGATGAGGCAGTAGGTCATGATGAGGATAGGCGACTGCCAACTAGGCGTCTGCCTGTTTGTGTTTATAGTGGGCCGACTGAGTGAGCTATTAAAGATGATGGCCACCCAGCCGAAAAATTTCGGGCGTGTGTTATGTGTGTTCCCCTCTCCAACCAGAGCAGGTGTTCCTGGGCAGAGCCTGGACCAAACTGCTGCTTGCTTGCTTCAATGCTTTCATTCCCCACCCTGATGGGGTGGGGCGGGCCACCTAGAGGGTGTCGCCCTCTCTCTGGCCAAGAGATGCGGGCGGGTTGGGGAGGTGTGATGGAAGAAGGAGGTGGGTAAAGGATGTGGAGAGTTAGGAGATGGGAGAGGATTTGCGTCTTGTCTAAGTGCTGGTATATAAGACTTTATTGATATTTTGGTGAGTTTTACAATGCAGACTGATGGATGAGGTGATACAATTCTTAAAGATGAGTATGATGTGCCTAAGTCGGTCGGACGTAGGGTCCGGGGTAGCTATGGGAGGTTAGGAACTGGAGGGTGGTGGTGATGTTATGGAGAGATAGAATGAGGAGGCGAAGAAGGTCGTATGTTTGGAGAGGTAGAGGGATGGGTCCAGTTGGGAGAGGGAACGGAGTTTGTTGTAGATATGGGGGAACACAGGGGAGGGTTGGCTGGGGGCGGCGGTGTGAATTGATCGATGGTTGGCGGTTTCGTGGGGGTAGGGGTGGGGAGTGGGAGGGCTCTACTCGATGGCGGCGACCATAGACTTGTGCGCCGGTACTGATGAGGTGCTGGGCGTCTTCTTTACTGGGCATCTGGAGGCGCATCATGAAAGTAGGTCCATGGCTGTTGTAAATTCTGATGGCTCTAAGTACATTGGCTCCAGTTTTCCGTAGTTCTTGGATTATGTTTTGCTCGGTAACTTCTGGAGATATCCCACGTAGTACACAGCTGAAGACGGCTGGTGGGGGCGTCTGTTGTTGGTTTGCTGGTGGTGAGACTGCGGCGTCCGGCGGAAATTGCAGTGGTGGGGTGGCTGGGGTCTGCTGGGATGATGACATTACTGGGGATGGGTGGGAAGTTGTGACGGTGGTGAATATGTCTGGGGAGGGGGTACAAGTTGACGGAGTTATGGTTGTGAGGGTAGTTGTTGTTGTTGTTGTTGTTGTTGTTGTTGTTGTTGTTGTTGTGGGTAAGGTTGGTAGGGGCGATGGGGGCACCTGGATGATGGGGATGTGATAAGGGTCGGCTTGTATTTGGTTCAGGATGCATGGGGGGGTTGGCACCACTGCGTAGGTTTTATTATGGATGTTTGCTCCGGTGGTGAACAGGCGGCGTTGGGCTGCTTCTCCTTACAGTTGGACTAAAACGTGAGTAGATGGTGCTGCGGTCTGACCGTCCTGTAGTCTGAAGGCGTTGAGAACTGGAACGTCGTCTGCTTGGAGGTCTTCAAATATGTGATCTTCGGGAATGTGGAGTTCCACGCCAGGGATGAGGCAGTAGGTCATGATGAGGATAGGCGACTGCCAACTAGGCGTCTGCCTGTTTGTGTTTATAGTGGGCCGACTGAGTGAGCTATTAAAGATGATGGCCACCCAGCCGAAAAATTTCGGGCGTGTGTTATGTGTGTTCCCCTCTCCAACCAGAGCAGGTGTTCCTGGGCAGAGCCTGGACCAAACTGCTGCTGCTGCTCGCAAGTTTTCATTCCCCACCCTGATGGGGTGGGGCGGGCCACCTAGAGGGTGTCGCCCTCTCTCTGGCCAGGAGAGATGACGGGGTTGGGAAGGAGTGAAAAAAAGAGGGAGATGGGGGAAAAGGTGGTTTGAATAAGTAAAGGAGACGGGATAAAGGAAGTGTAGGTTCTCTGGCGCTTTATTGACAGATTTACATTGTCTGTGTATATTGACAAAGTTGCATACATATATACAGAGCTTTATGGATGTTTATGAGAGTTACATGAGCGATTTTACACCCAGGTTGCGGATGGTGATGTGATGAAGTGACGGGTTTCGTGAGGTGGAGGGAGGATGTGGAGTGCTAGGATGTGATACAGGGATGAGAAGTTTACCAGGGAGGTGAGTAGGAGACTTAGGAGGTTGGATGGAGGAGGGGGTAGTGGAAAGATTGCAGGTGGGAGTGGTGGATAGTTGCTGGGTGAAAATGGTGGAAAACGGAAGTGTGGACTGGGAGGTTGCTGAGGGGTTGCAGGCCGGGGGCGTGTGCGGTGGCGGGGTGATTTATGTTGGTTAGGAGTTAGGGGCGGAGAGCGGGACGGTTCTATCCGGAGATGTCGACCGTTGAGGTATATCCCTTGGGTGATGAGGCGCTGGACGTCTTCGGGCGTTGGTAGTTGCAGGCGTACTAAATATGTAGGGCCATCATCGTTGTGGATCCTAATGGCTTTCTTCACCGGGATTCCTGCTTTGTGGAGTTCTTGGAGGATAGCTGTTGGTGGTAGGTTAGGTTCCACGCCACAGGCAACACAGCTGTATAGGTTGTTCTGGCTGGGCGGTGAAGTTAGCGGTCGTACAGTATCTGGTGTTGGTGGTTGTGTATTGTCTGCTTGAAGTGCTATTGCTTCATTTGGCGGCGTTGTTACTTCTTCCTGCGGGCCCTGAGCGTGGGAGGGTGGGGGGTGGTATGCCATTATGGGAGAGGGGTGGGTAGTAGTTGTGGTGGTGGTGGTAGGGGCGTTGGAGGTAAAATGAGAGGAGGTGGAAGTAGTGGTGGTGACGGTGGTGGTCCGGGAGGTGTAAGGAGAGAGCAACTGCTGTGGGTGTGATGTGCCAGTAGGGGCGGTGGCTGTGGCGTGCTTCTTCATTAGCCGGTCGAGTAATTTCCCTGGGGTATCTTGCACTCGATGCAGTTGTCCTTGGATATATACCCCATTGTCTAGAGCGTTGTAGACGTCCTCGAGCACTAGATAATATAATAGTACTTCTCTTGTTGGTTTGTCGAGATGATAAAGTCGAGTGGCAGCGTAGACGCCTGTGGGGCGAAGTTCCGTAAGGATGTCATCTGTTGGAATTGCTGGGTCAATATCGTGGGCAATGCAAGTATAGTACATTATGGGGAGGGCCGATTTCCTCTTGGTGTCTGGCCAATTTTGCTTTTTTGGGTCGGCTGGGCGCGTAATTAGAGATGTGGCGCCACCCGGCCGAAGAAAAATGTTTGGGGGGTGTTTTGAGGGCTATTCAGTCCACTTTCAGAGTTTGGAGATGTGATCCGATCTCCCTCCACTTGTAGAGGATGCTTCGTTTTGAAGGGAAACCAGAGCTACCAAACTGCTGCTGCTGCTCAAATGCTTTCATTCCCCACCCTGAAGGGGTGGGGCGGGCCACCTAGAGGGTGTCGCCCTCTCTCTGGCCAAGAGATGCGGGCAGGTTGGGGAGATGGGACGGAAGAAGGAGGTGGGGAAAGGATGTGAATGTGTAGGAGATGGTGAGGTGCTTTATTAAATCAAGGGGTTTACAATAGGGAGTACAGAAAATTTTTAACAGTGGTGTTACAGATTTACAATTTCGTTTGTGGCATGTTACAAAGATTATGCACTGCATTATAAACATGTAGGGAAGCATGGTGGGGTAAAGAAATAATGCAAAGGCTGTGGGACTAGTGAGGGGTGTGTGAGAGGGGTGAAAGAGTGGGCTAGGTTGTGGAAGATACAAGAGAAATGATGCAGTGAAGTGAGTAAGATATGGAGGGGGTTTGATAGGGCTGGTGGTGGGGGAGAGAGATCGGGTGGAGGCGGGTAAAAACGGATGTGTGGACTCGGTGGAAGGAAAAGTGGCGCTGGCCGGGGACGGCGACGAGGTGTGGGAGGTCGGGTGGAAGTTTGGGGAGAAGAACGAGAGGGTTCAATCTGATGAAGGCGGCCGTGGAGATGAATTCCGTTGTCGATGAGGTGTTGGGCAGTGTCCGGAGTCGGTAGATGAAGTCGAACAAGGCACGTAGGTCCTGAGGCATTGAAGATCCGGGTTGCTCGGCGCACTGGTGTTCCGGTCTGGCGAAGGGCTTGGATGATGGTATCCGTGGATAAGAGCGGGTCCACTCCTCGAATGACGCAGGTGTAAGCTGACGATAATGGTGGCGTCGTGTCGGTGTCAGGTTCAGATGCTGCTTGTTGGCTTGATGGGGTAAGGTTGGGAGGGGAGGTGATAGTAGTTGTCATTATAGGGGTGGGATGGGTAGTAACCGAAGTGGTGAGAGAGTTTGTGATGGGCTTGTGAACAGAGGAGCTGGTGGTGGTAATAGTGGTGGTGGTGGTGGTGGTGGTGGTGGTGGTGGTGATCGTGGCGTTAGAAGTGATGCAGAGAGAGGACAATGGTTGTGGTGGGGTGGGGTAGGGAGATGACGTAAAAGCAGCCGTAGAAGCATCAGATGTAGGAAGATCAGATGAGTAGTCCGGTAATTGTTCAAGAACTTGGCTAGGAGTGGGTTCCACGCGATGAAGACGACTGCGAATATGGGCACCAGTGGCGAGAAGATGGTCACGGTCGGTCGGAGAGGTGAGAAATAGTAGGACCTCTGGTGCTGGAGCGGAGCCTTCGTAGAGTCTGGTTGCGCTGTACACTCCTGTCTTGCGGAGGTCGGAGAGGATGGTTTCTTCTGAGATGGAATGGTGGACGTCCAGGACAATACAGGAGAACATTGTCTATAGCCGACTTCCAACTAGGTGTCTGGCCGATATGCTTGTTGGGTCGGCTGGGTGCGATGGTAAAGTTGTGACGTCACCCGGCCGAATCAAAAATAATGAGGAGAAGGATCTTGAAAGAGAGTCCCCTACCAAACTGCGTGGCCTCGCTGTGTTAGCAAATCAAGTTTGCTAACCTGCTAAAGGAGAAATCATTTCTCCGTTCAAAAAATGCTCCCCCATTGGAGATACAATGTCAAAAATTGCTTTCACAGCCGCAGATCTTAAAATCACAGCAATAGAACCCGCTTTTGGGTGGTTAGGCCGTGTGCATTATGCAGAGTTTCGTCCAGACGTGCCATTTGGACTCATCAGCTGGAATGGCACGCCCCTCCAGGACTCTGCTTAGCAGTAGCAGACCAAACTGCTTTTTTTTTTTTTTCACATAGTTGGTTCATTCCTCCCCACGTAGGGGAGGCGGGCCGCCAGCTGAACATTGCAGCTCTTTGGCCAATAGGGAAGAAATATTACATAGAATTGCAAAACATAGAGAAGTATGTGTTGAACATACATATAGAATCAGAGTATATCATATCGCAATGGATAACTGCAAGCAGAGACTTGTAATACATAACTGTAGTGGAGAAAAGCAACATTATGTAGATATATAGGATAAGTGATAAGGAAAAGGCATGACGGATAAGAGGACTAGAGAAAAAGACCAAGGTGTGATAGCAATAAAGTTATGTGATAGCACGGTTAGTGCCTTTGGATCAGTTTGAGTAGTACAAAAGCATGTTACATAGTTTATGCATGTGCAAAAGGTGCGGTCGGTAGGAAGGGGTAGGAAGGGTTTGGGTAATGTTGTAGGAGAAGATAGTAAAGGGTGGTGGTAATATTCGTAATGGAGGTGGCAAGAAGTCGTAGAAGGTCAAAAGCAGGGTATGGTAAAAGGGAAAACTGTGGGTGGAAACCAGGAAGGGGAGGGTTTGTCGGTGGTGGGGTGGGTGGCGGCGAGGGCGTAGGAGAAGGAGGAGACGTGAAACGGGTAGAGCCAGCAGGCCGCGGTGGGGAGCGAGAACGCTCCACTCGATGGATTCGTCCTCGAAAAAGAACGCCTGTAGTGAGAAGATGGTCGACGTCAGCAAGAGAGGCGAGACGAAGGCGGACCATAAAAGTCGGGCCATCAGTGTTAAAGATCAGAAAAACCCGTCGGACAGGGACACCCTCCTGTTGTAGTTCATGTAGGATATCCTGATCCAAGACGTCGGGTGCAATCCCACGGACGACACAGCTCGGTGAGAAGAGCGGCTGAGGGGCCGGCGTCGAGGGTTCTTCAGTTCCTGGGGAGACGGGTGGAGCTACGATGTTGACATCCAGGCGATGAGCAGCAGACGACTGGGAAGTAGTTAGGGTCGAAGTGCAGGAGGTCGTGGCTGTGGACATGATAGGGGAGGGGTGACTGTACGTAACAGTAGAGGGAGAGGTGGACGATACGCAGGAAGTGGCGGAAGAAGGGGAAGGATGAACGGAAGCTGTGACAGTAGTGACGGTAGTAGTGACCAGAGTAGGGGAAGGCAATGGAGAACAAACGGAGATAGTGGTAGGCGGGGCAGAGAAGGGAAAGTTACGGATAAAATCAGTATCGGAGGCGAGTTGCTCTAGGATGTGGGCCGGAGTAGGGAGAACTCTATATCGTTTATAGTAGAGGTATAAATAGCCGGAGTAGATGGTGCACCTCGCGAACCCTGGTGGACGAAAGAAGACCACGATATCCGGAGAAGGTTGGCCCGATGAGGCATCTTGTAGGCGTAGGACCATAGTTGTAGGGGTATTGTTATCACACAGCCATTGGCGAATTTCAGATGGAGAAAAGTCATTGTCCACATTCTTGACGAGACAGGAATTGGATAGCATGTTGAGGGAAGGCGACAGCCAACGAGGCGTCTGCCCATGTGTTTATTCTTGGGCCGACTGAGCCGCAGCAAGAAAGAGCGCCACCCAGCCGAAAAAATGCGTGGACATGCGTAGTACGAGGGATGATCGACCAAACTGCTGCTGCTGCTTAAATGCTTTCATTCCCCACCCTGAAGGGGTGGGGCGGGCCACCTAGAGGGTGTCGCCCTCTGTCTGGCCAAGAGATGCGGGCGGGTTGGGGAGATGTGATGGAAGAAGGAGGTGGGTAAAGGATGTGGAGAGTTAGGAGATGGGAGGGGAATTGCGTCTATTCCTAAGTATTTATTCTTTATTGAAGTGAGAATACAGTTGTGATTATGTCAAAATGAGCTGTGAACAAAGAGGAGAGGGGTTATACAAGGTGAGAGGAAAATAAATGAAGGGCAAGGGTGTTATAAAAGGAGGAGAAGCTAACAAGCGAAGTTAGAAGAAGGCGAAGGATATCAAAAGAGGGAGGTGGGGGCGGGAAGAGATAAGGATGAAATGATGGAGGAGGTGGTTGGGGAGGTGGGCCCGGCCGGGGACTACTTCGAGGTGTGGAGGGATGAGATGAAGGTTGTGGAGGTGAGCGAGATGGTTCTATGCGATGATGACGGCCGTTGAGGTGGATCCCGGTGGCGATGAGGCGTTCAACGTCTTCAGCAGTCGGCAGATGAAGGCGGACGAGATAGGTGGGTCCAGCGGAGTTATAGATCCGAAAGGCTCGGCGCACTGGTATCCCTGTCTGGCGGAGTGTTTGGATGATAGATGCTGATGGAAGACTGGGCTCCACACCGCAGACGACACAGCTAAAGGTGGTAGTGCCGGTGGAAGGCGGTGGGACCAATGGTGGCTGTACCAAGTTGCCAGGAGTATCTTGATGGGAATATCCCTCTTCAGATGACGGAAGTGATGAGCGCTGGGGGTGTGTGGGGTCAGTGGAGGGAGGTAAGGGGAAAGGAAATGTCATGAGAGGGGAAGGATGAGTGGTAACAGTAGTAGTGATAGGAAGGGAAGAGGAGGTGTGAACTGAGGTGGTAATGGTGGAGGTAGCAGTGGTTAGAGTAGTGGCAGAGGTAACAGGAGGGAAGGACAAAGGGGGCGGGGGTGAGCAGTAGGGAGGTGGTGTGGTCGTAGCGGGCGGATCGATGGTTCCAGGCGGAGGGTCGTCGGTGTCCGGTAGCTCAGCCAAAAGATCCTCTGGAGTAGGTTCAACTGCATAGAGATGGTTGTGGATGCGTGCGCCATTCTTGATGATGGTAGAGACGTCGGCTGGAGTGGATAAATAGAGAAGTACATCGGATAGTGGTTGAGCTTCGTCGTCGACTAGCCGGCAGGCACCATAGGCACCTGCCGGACGAAGAGCAGCGAGGACATCTTGGTCTGAGAAGACGAGAGGAACGTTGCGGGCAAGGCAGGTGTAGAGCATTGTGGGAAGGCCGACCTCCTACGTGGTGCCAGCCTATATGCTTTGTTGTCTCGGCAGGGTGATAAGTAAAGTTGAGCAGTCACCCGGCCGAAGAAAAAATATACGTTCCGTTGAAGCAGAGGAGAGCAGTCGTCGTGTCCCCAACCAGAGCTCTTGAATGTTAAAAGCCTCTTGGAGATCCCCCGACCAAACTGCTGCTGCTGCTGCAGAGCTTTCATTCCCCGCCCGAAGGACGGGGCGGGCCCCCTAGATCGTGTCGCGATCTCTCGGGCCGGGAGATGTGGAGAGAACAGTGGGATGTTTGAAATGAAGAAGAGGGAAAAACGGTGTGAAAATTTGGATGACTGGCTATACGGATTGAGATTTATACAGGAGTGTCGAGAAGGAAGTTTCGTGAAGTGTAAGGTGGTAAAGTGTTGAAGCGATGTGATAGAGGACAGTTGTGAGGTGTCGGAGATGTTCAAGGGTCGGTGGTGGTGGGAGGGAGATATTAGCAGAAGAAGGAGTTGGACGGACATAGATAGAGCGTTGGAAGGGAGGATGATCAGGCCGGGTATGGCGACGAGAGGTGGAGTGGTGATATCTAGGGCGGGGAGGTGAACGAGAGGGTTCGACGGGATGACGACGGCCGTAGAGAAGTGCTCCGCTGGAGATCAGGTGGGCGACGGCTGCTGCACTGGAAAGCTGAAGTCTGATTAAATACGTCGGACCGGTGGAGTTGTAGATACGGAATGCCCTCTTGACGGGTATGGCTTGAAGGCGAAGTTGTTCTTGAATGTCGGTTGCCGGGATGAGTGGGCTTACGCCGCGGACGACGCAACTGAAGACTTCGTTTGTAACTGATGTGTCTGACGGTGTTGGAGGTTGATGAGCGGCTGCTGCTGTTACGACGGACAGTGGTGGTGGTGGTGGTGGTGGTGGTGATGTCGTGGTCGGCAAGGCAGATGTAGACAGCGTAGAAGGGCGGGTGAAGTAGCGGGGAGGAATACGTAATAGTCGAGGTGGATCAACAGGAGGTAGCGCGGGGAGAGATGTGGATAGAAGCGGCGATGAATGGGACGACGTAACAGTTGTGATGGAAAGCGAGGAAAAGGTGTGAGCAGCGGTCGCAAAGGTAGTGGTGATGGTCGTGGTGGTGGTCGTCATGGTGGTTGGTGGTAGGGAGGCTGACATCCAACGAGGAGTCGGCCTATATGCTTTGTTGGCTCGGCGCGAGTGGAAAGTAAAGATGTGTAGCCACCCGGCCGATCAAAAATAACAGGAGTGTCTTCTGCGACGAGTTGTGGAGTTCACTTGAGGTTTACCCAGATTTGAGATCCTGGAGAGAAGAAGCCCGACCAAACTGCGTGGCCTCGCTGTGTTAGCAAATCAAGTTTGCTAACCTGCTAAAGGAGAAATCATTTCTCCGTTCAAAAAATGCTCCCCCATTGGAGATACAATGTCAAAAATTGCTTTCACAGCCGCAGATCTTAAAATCACAGCAATAGAACCCGCTTTTGGGTGGTTAGGCCATGTGCATTATGCAGAGTTTCGTCCAGACGTGCCATTTGGACTCATCAGCTGGAATGGCACGCCCCTCCAGGACTCTGCTTAGCAGTAGCAGACCAAACTGCTGCTGCTGGAAAGCTTTCATTCCCCGCCCGAAGGACGGGGCGGGCCCCCTAGATCGTGTCGCGATCTCTCGGGCCGGGAGATGTGGAGAGAACAGTGAGATGTTTCAAATGAAGAAGAGGGAAAACGGTATTTAAATTTGGATGAATGGCTACGGGGCTGAGGTTATGAGGGTGTGCGGGAGGAGTGACATGTTTAGAGGAGGGTACCAGGCTGTAAATGGAAACTGAGGAGGTGCAGGGTCGCCGTGATGTTATAGAGGGAGGAAGTTAGGAATCTCAAGATGTCGAGTGTTGGAGCTGATGGGGGGAAGAAACTGATTGATGGGAGGGGAGGGTAAGCGGGTGGTGGGGGTCGATATGGAGGGGGTGGCCGGGTGTGACGACGGGCATTGTTGGAGTTATGTAGAACAGGTTGGGGTGGTGAAAGAGATGGCTCGACTTTGTAGCGATGGCCAAAGATGTAGACTCCATTGGCGATGAGATGGTGAACGTCGACGGCAGTAGGAAGGTGGATACGGACCATGTACGTCAGACCGGAGGTGTTCTTGATCCTGAAGACTCGACGGACGGGTACGCCTTCTGCTCGAAGTTGTTGGAGGATGGCTTGTTCTGAGTGAGCAGGATCCACTCCACGGATCACACAGCTATACATAGTGTGGCGGGACGGTGATGACTGCGATGAGGGTGGTGCTTCTTCGGCGGCGTTGAAAGACGACGAAGACGACGGTGCTGCAGACGTTGCGGGAGGCATGTATGAGGCATGACGTTCTTCAGGTGTTGAAGGAAGAGGGAGGGAAGAAATCATTATGGACGCAGGATGACTGGTTGTAACCACAGTGGTGGGAATAGGGGAGGGGTTGAAGGTTGATGTTGTAGTGGAGATGGTGGTGGTAGTGGTAGTTATCGGCGACGTAGAAACGGCGTGTGATGTTGGCTGGCTTGACGGCGTAGATTCCACTTGGTGCGATGGCAGCTGGTAGGAAGTCTCCTGTGGTGGCGCGACCGTTGCAGGCGGAGTAAAATTAGTGGCTATGAGCTGATCTATGAGTGACACAGGAGTAACTTCCGCACGATGGAAGATGTGATGAATATGGACGCCGTTGTTCATGAGGCGGCAGACGTCTTCCTCTGTGTGGAAATATAGAAGGACATCTGGTGACAGTCCGGAACTGTTTCGTAGTCTTGTGGCCCAATGAACTGGAACGCCTGCCTGGCGGATTTGTTGGACGATGTCGTCATCTGAGAGAGCGAGGTGGACGTTACGGAGTAGGCAGGTAAGCATGGCGGGGAGGCCGACTACCAACTAGGTGTCAGCCAATATGCTCTTTAGAGTCGGCGAGGTAGCTGAGGTAAAGATGGTGAGCCACCCGGCCGAAAAGAAAAATTAAGGAGTAAGGAGTAGCTTTGATGTTCCACTCGGAGATGTCGCTCCTAGCGAGAAGTAGAGAAAATGGGGATGGACCAAACTGCGTGGCCTCGCTGTGTTAGCAAATCAAGTTTGCTAACCTGCTAAAGGAGAAATCATTTCTCCGTTCAAAAAATGCTCCCCCATTGGAGATACAATGTCAAAAATTGCTTTCACAGCCGCAGATCTTACAATCACAGCAATAGAACCCGCTTTTGGGTGGTTAGGCCGTGTGCATTATGCAGAGTTTCGTCCAGACGTGCCATTTGGACTCATCAGCTGGAATGGCACGCCCCTCCAGGACTCTGCTTAGCAGTAGCAGACCAAACTGTTGTTGTTGTTTAAATGCTTTCATTCCCCACCCTGAAGGGGTGGGGCGGGCCACCTAGAGGGTGTCGCCCTCTCTCTGGCCAGGAGAGATGACGGGGTTGAGAAGATGTGAGAAAAGAGGGAGGTGGGTAATTTGATGTATGGAATTAGGAGGTGTGTGCGGATAGTATTGAATGATCGGAGATGTGTGTAAGGATTAAATATTTAGAGGAGAGTGCAATGATTGACAAGTTTTAGGTGAGAGGGCTAGGATGGAATTGAAGAGTTAGAAGGTGTAATGTTGTGGTTATATTGCATAAGGAGGTGGTGAGGAGTCTGAGGAGTTCAAGTTGCAGGGGAGGTTGATAGAAGAAGTTAGGTGGAGGTAGGGGTGGACGGACGGGTTGACAAGGTTGAAATGAAGGACTGGCTGGCCGGGGGCGACGAAAGGGAGTGTTGGAAGTGTGACGAAAAGGTTGGGGTGGGGAACGTGAGGGCTCCACTTTGAAGCGACGTTGAAAGATGTAGGCACCAGTGTTGATAAGTTGTTCCACATCATTGGCGGTGGGAAGGTGAATGCGGACCATAAAAGTAGGGCCGGAGGCGTTGTAAATCCTGAACGCACGACGAGCGGGGATGTCTGCTTCCTGGAGTTCTTGGAGAATTTCCCGTTCTGAGATGGTAGGTTCTACGCCGCGGATGACACAGCTTGACATAGTGTCCAGAGGTGGTGGTTGCGAACGTTGCGACGATGTTGCGCCGGCTGTTGTGGTGTCGTCTGGTGGTGACATGGCAGGGGAGTCTAGGATGTTGTCGGGAATTTGCTGGGAACGAGGTTGTACAGAAGTCAGGGTAGAAGAGAGGGAGGATATCATTACAGGGGAAGGATGGCATGACGTAACGGTAGTAACAGGAATATGGTGGCGAGTAGTGGCTGACATCGTAGTGGTCGCGGTGGTAGTAGTAGGTGGTGTATGATGAGGGGGAAAGGAGGGCGATGTTTGTTGTAGCAGAGGCTTGTGGTGAGGCGCGTTGACGACAGGCAATGTGGTGGGATCTGCTGTAAGCTGGGCTAATATAGGCTGGCTGGTAGGCTCCACTAGGTAGTATCGGTCGTGAATAGACACTCCCGTGTCAAGGAGGCGCTTCCAGTCGTCCAACGTAGGTAGATAAAGAAGAACCTGCGATGATGGTGATGAAGTTGAGGCATCCAACATCCGGTGGGCATCGTGGACTGGGTAGCCAGCGGTGCGAAGGGCGTAGCAAATCTCTTCTTCGGATATGGCAGGATTAACATCGGGGATGACACAGGTGCGCATGGTGTGGGAACGGCCGACTTCCAACTCGGTGTCAGGCCTATATTCTTTAGAGTCCGGCGGGGAGCTGAGTTAAAGATGTAGAGCCACCCGGCCGGCAACAAAAAATAAGGAGAGTCTTCAGAGATTTTTGAAACCAGCGCTCCTCGAGAATGCGGCGGTGATGATGGTTGACCAAACTGCTGCTGCTTCAATGTTTTCATTCCCCACCCTGAAGGGGTGGGGCGGGCCACCTAGAGGGTGTCGCCCTCTCTCTGACCAGGAGAGATGACGGGGTTGAGAAGGAGTGAAAAAAGAGGGAGATGGGGAAAAGGTGGTTTGAATAAGTAAAGGAGATGGGATAAAGGAAGTGTAGGTTCTCTAGCGCTTTATTGGCAGATTTGCATTTGCTGTGCTTTATTGACAAAGATACAATATATTAGATACAGAGCTTTACATGACGGTGTGACGGAAAAGATGGAGGGCTAGAAGATTGTAAAAAGAGGAGAAGTTAAGAAGGGAAGTGAGGATAAGGTTGAAAAGGTCCGGGTTGGGTAAGGGAGGCGTAAAGTAGTTGAGAGGTGGTGGAGTGGTGAGATGAGGACGAGGAGATTGGGGTGATGGAACGGGCCGGGGACGGCCGCGTGGCGTGGGCATACGGTGCGATGGGAGTGGAGAAGAATGGGAGGGTTCAACCCGATGATAGCGGCCAAAGATGTGGATTCCTTGATCGATGAGGCGCTGAACGTCGGCGTGCGTCGGCAGCTGGAGTCTCACCAGAAATGTGGGACCGTCGGAGTTATAAATACGGGATGCTTGCTTGACAGGTACTCCTGCCTGGCGAAGTGCACGTGTGATGGCAGCAGGCGGTACGTTAGGGTCCATACCGCGCAGAACACAGCTGTAAGTTGAGGTACGATCAGATGGCGGTAATGGCGAAGATGGATGTGCCGCATTTTCAGAAGGATCGGTAGAAGTTCCCTCGGTAGATGGTGGTTGAGACGTTTCCTGGTGACTTGTCTGCTCAGAGTTGGGAGGGAGAGGAAGAGAGGTCAGGAGAGGAGATGGATGGGACGAGGTAGTAGTAGTAATAGAAATGATGGGATAAAGTTGCGTAGAAGTAACAGTGATAGTGGGAGTTGTCGTGGTAGGGACCGGTACGGTAGGCGAAATGTTGGGAGAAATGGTAGTGAGGCAACCAGAAGGCGATGGAAGTGGGGGTGGATTATATGGAGGAGGCAAGCGAGTGGCAGGCGGAGCAGGTGTTTGAGCGCTGATGTTTGCTGGGGTAGGCGATACTCGATGACGTCTGCGCTGGATAACCACGCCGATAGTTTGGACAGAGTTGCATGTACTGGCAGAGTGGAAGTGAAGAAGTATCTCCGGTGCGGGAACAGAGCCGTAATAAAGACGAGTGACACTGAAGACACCGAGCGGGCGAAGTTCATTAGCAATGTCTTCAACCGATAGAGCTGGGTCAACATCACTGACTAGGAGAGTATACATGGCTGGGGATGGCCGTCAACCCAACTTGGGGACAGCCGATATGCTAATTGGCTCGGCGAAGGACGAAGTATAGATGTGGCGTCCCCTCGGCCGATCAAAAATAAAGGATGAGACGAAGAAGCGATGCGTGCTGTGTAGTGTATCTCCTCGCCTCTTGCACTCCTGTGTTGTCGACAGAGCTTTTCTTGGACCAAACTGTTGTTGTTGTTTCAAAGCTTTCATTCCCCACCCTGAAGGGGTGGGGCGGGCCACCTAGAGGGTGTCGCCCTCTCTCTGGCCAGGAGAGATGACGTCGTTGAGAGGAAGTGAGAAAAAGGGGGAGATGGGGGAAATGCGGTATGAGTAAGTAATGGAGATGAGAAGAAAGGACGTGTCGGTTGTCGATGGCTTTAGTGACAGATTTACAAGGACAGATGGGCTATGTGCGAGGTGTGGAGGTTAGAGCGGTGTGCTTGGGTGGAGATGAAAGGTTAGAAGATTGAGGGTAGCGGTGAGATTACAAAGGGAGGTATGAGGGTGTGCGGGAGGAGTGACATGTTTAGAGGAGGGTACCAGGCTGTAAATGGAAACTGAGGAGGTGCAGGGTCGCCGTGATGTTATAGAGGGAGGAAGTTAGGAATCTCAAGATGTCGAGTGTTGGAGCTGATGGGGGGAAGAAACTGATTGATGGGAGGGGAGGGTAAACGGGTGGTGGGGGTCGATATGGAGGGGGTGGCCGGGTGTGACGACGGGCATTGTTGGAGTTATGTAGAACAGGTTGGGGTGGTGAAAGAGATGGCTCGACTTTGTAGCGATGGCCAAAGATGTAGACTCCATTGGCGATGAGATGGTGAACGTCGACGGCAGTAGGGAGGTGGATACGGACCGTGTACGTCAGACCGGAGGTGTTCTTGATCCTGAAGACTCGACGGACGGGTACGCCTTCTGCTCGAAGTTGTTGGAGGATGGCTTGTTCTGAGTGAGCAGGATCCACTCCACGGATCACACAGCTATACATAGTGTGGCGGGACGGTGATGACTGCGATGAGGGTGGTGCTTCTTCGGCGGCGTTGAAAGACGACGAAGACGACGGTGCTGCAGACGTTGCGGGAGGCATGTATGAGGCATGACGTTCTTCAGGTGTTGAAGGAAGAGGGAGGGAAGAAATCATTATGGACGCAGGATGACTGGTTGTAACCACAGTGGTGGGAATAGGGGAGGGGTGGAAGGTTGATGTTGTAGTGGAGATGGTGTTGGTAGTGGTAGTTATCGGCGACGTAGTAACGGCGTGTGATGTTGGCTGGCTTGACGGCGTAGATTCCACTTGGTGCGAAGGCAGCTGGTAGGAAGTCGCCTGTGGTGGCGCGACCGTTACAGGCGGAGTAAAATTAGTGGCTATGAGCTGATCTATGAGTGACGCAGGAGTAACTTCCGCACGATGGAAGATGTGATGAATATGGACGCCGTTGTTCATGAGGCGGCAGACGTCTTCCTCTGTGTGGAAATATAGAAGGACATCTGGTGACAGTCCGGAACTGTGTCGTAGTCTTGTGGCCCAATGAACTGGAACGCCTGCCTGGCGGATGTGTTGGACGATATCGTCATCTGAGAGAGCGAGGTTGACGTTACGGAGTAGGCAGGTAAGCATGGCGGGGAGGCCGACTACCAACTAGGTGTCAGCCAATATGCTCTTTAGAGTCGGCGAGGTAGCTGAGGTAAAGATGATGAGCCACCCGGCCGAAAAAAAATTTTGGATTAAGGAGTAGCTTTGATGTTCCACTCGGAGATGTCGCTCCTAGCGAGAAGTAGAGAATCCTCCTGACCAAACTGCTGCTGCTGCTTCAATGTTTTCATTCCCCACCCTGAATTGGTGGGGCGGGCCACCTAGAGGGTGTCGCCCTCTCTCTGGCCAGGAGAGATGACGGGGTTGGGAAGGAGTGAAGAAAAGAGGGAGATGGGGGAAAAGGTGGTTTGAATAAGTAAAGGAGACGGGATAAAGGAAGTGTAGGATCGCTTGCGCTTTATTGACAGATTTACATTGTCTATGCGTATTGACAAAGTTGCATACATATATACAGAGCATTATGGATGTTTATGAGAGTTACATAAGCGATTTTACACCCAGGTTGCGGATGGTGATGTGATGAAGTGACGGGTTTCGTGAGGTGGAGGGAGGATGTGGAGTGCTAGGATGTGATACAGGGATGAGAAGTTTACCAGGGAGGTGAGTAGGAGACTTAGGAGGTTGGATGGAGGAGGGGGTAGTGGAAAGATTGCAGGTGGGAGTGGTGGATAGTTGCTGGGTGAAAATGGTGGAAAACGGAAGTGTGGACTGGGAGGTTGCTGAGGGGGTGCAGGCCGGGGGCGTGTGCGGTGGCGGGGTGCTTTATGTTGGTTAGGAGTTTGGGGTGGAGAGCGGGACGGTTCTATCCGGAGATGTCGACCGTTGAGGTATATCCCTTGGGTGATGAGGCGCTGGACGTCTTCGGGCGTTGGTAGTTGCAGGCGTACTAAATATGTAGGGCCATCATCGTTGTGGATCCTAATGGCTTTCTTCACCGGGATTCCTGCTTTGTGGAGTTCTTGGAGGATAGCTGTGTGTGGTAGGTTAGGTTCCACGCCACAGGCAACACAGCTGTATAGGTTGTTCTGGCTGGGCGGTGAAGTTAGCGGTCGTACAGTATCTGGTGTTGGTGGTTGTGTATTGTCTGCGTGAAGTGCTATTGCTTCATTCGGCGGCGTTGTTACTTCTTCCTGCCTGCCCTGAGCGTGGGAGGGTGGGGGGTGGTATGCCATTATGGGAGAGGGGTGGGTAGTAGTTGTGGTGGTGGTGGTAGGGGCGTTGGAGGTAAAATGAGAGGAGGTGGAAGTAGTGGTGGTGACGGTGGTGGTCCGGGAGGTGTAAGGAGAGAGCAACTGCTGTGGGTGTGATGTGCCAGTAGGGCCGGTGGCTGTGGCGTGCTTCTTCATTAGCCGGTCGAGTAATTTCCCTGGGGTATCTTGCACTCGATGCAGTTGTCCTTGGATATATACCCCATTGTCTAGAGCGTTGTAGACGTCCTCGAGCACTAGATAGTATAATAGTACTTCTCTTGTTGGTTTGTCGAGATGATAAAGTCGAGTGGCAGCGTAGACGCCTGTGGGGCGAAGTTCCGTAAGGATGTCATCTGTTGGAATTGCTGGGTCAATATCGTGGGCAATGCAAGTATAGTACATTATGGGAGGGGGGCCGACTTCCTCTTGGTGTCTGGCCAATTTTGCTTTTTTGGGTCGGCTGGGCGCGTAATTAGAGATGTGGCGCCACCCGGCCGAAGAAAAATGTTTGGGGGTGTTTTTAGGGCTATTCAGTCCACTTTCAGAGTTTGGAGATGTGATCCGATCTCCCTCCACTTGTAGAGGATTCCTCCCTGGACCAAACTGCGTGGCCTCGCTGTGTTAGCAAATCAAGTTTGCTAACCTGCTAAAGGAGAAATCATTTCTCCGTTCAAAAATGCTCCCCCATTGGAGATACAATGTCAAAAATTGCTTTCACAGCCGCAGATCTTAAAATCACAGCAATAGAACCCGCTTTTGGGTGGTTAGGCCGTGTGCATTATGCAGAGTTTCGTCCAGACGTGCCATTTGGACTCATCAGCTGGAATGTTATTCAAATAGTTATTTCATTCCTGCCCGGTAAGGGGCAGGCGGGCCACCAGCTAAACATGTAGCTCTTTGGCCGGTGAGTGAGTACATACATAAAAGTAGAATTTTGAAACACATACATAGAAGTATGTCTCGTACATACTGAAAACAAAACATAATCAAATACAGATTGAAGCAGAGAAAATAAAAAACATAAACAAGTATATAACAAGGAAATATTATGTGATTTCTTCCATGTCAGTCTATTTTTCATTGATTTCGATTGGCACACAAAGTATAAACGCACAACACATCGTACTGAGAGAGAAATGTCTTCAGTTCATCGAGCTCTGGTGGAGGACTCTCTTTCAAGATCCTTCTCCTCATTATTTTTGATTCGGCCGGGTGACGTCACAACTTTACCATCGCACCCAGCCGACCCAACAAGCATATCGGCCAGACACCTAGTTGGAAGTCGGCTATAGACAATGTTCTCCTGTATTGTCCTGGACGTCCATCATTCCATCTCAGAAGAAACCATCCTCTCCGACCTCCGCAAGACAGGAGTGTACAGCGCAACCAGACTCTACGATGGCTCCGCTCCAGCACCAGAGGTCCTACTATTTCTCACCTCTCCGACCGACCGTGACCATCTTCTCGCCACTGGTGCCCATATTCGCAGTCGTCTTCATCGCGTGGAACCCACTCCTAGCCAAGTTCTTGAACAATTACCGGACTACTCATCTGATCTTCCTACATCTGATGCTTCTACGGCTGCTTCTATGTCATCTCCCTACCCCACCCCGCCACAACCATTGTCCTCTCTCTGCATCACTTCTAACGCCACGATCACCACCACCACTATTACCACCACCAGCTCCTCTGTTCACAACCCCATCACAAACTCTCTCACCACTTCGGTTACTACCCATCCCACCCCTATAATGACAACTACTATCACCTCCCCTCCCAACCTTACCCCATCAAGCCAACAAGCAGCATCTGAACCTGACACCGACACGACGCCACCATTATCGTCAGCTTACACCTGCGTCATTCGAGGAGTGGACCCGCTCTTATCCACGGATACCATCGTCCAAGCCCTTCGCCAGACCGGAACACCAGTGCGCCGAGCAACCCGGATCTTCAATGCCTCAGGACCTACGTGCCTTGTTCGACTTCATCTACCGACTCCGGACACTGCCCAACACCTCATCGACAACGGAATTCATCTCCACGGCCGCCTTCATCAGATTGAACCCTCTCGTTCTTCTCCCCAAACTTCCACCCGACCTCCCACACCTCGTCGCCGTCCCCGGCCAGCGCCACCTTTCCTTCCACCGAGTCCACACATCCGTTTTTACCCGCCTCCACCCGATCTCTCTCCCCCACCACCAGCCCTATCAAACCCCCTCCATATCTTACTCACTTCACTGCATCATTTCTCTTGTATCTTCCACAACCTAGCCCACTCTTTCACCCCTCTCACACACCCCTCACTAGTCCCACAGCCTTTGCATTATTTCTTTACCCCACCATGCTTCCCTACATGTTTATAATGCAGTGCATAATCTTTGTAACATGCCACAAACGAAATTGTAAATCTGTAACACCACTGTTAAAAATTTTCTGTACTTCCTATTGTAAACCCCTTGATTTAATAAAGCACCTCGCCATCTCCTACACATTCACATCCTTTCCCCACCTCCTTCTTCCGTCCCATCTCCCCAACCTGCCCGCATCTCTTGGCCAGAGAGAGGGCGACACCCTCTAGGTGGCCCGCCCCACCCCTTCAGGGTGGGGAATGAAAGCATTTGAGCAGCAGCAGCAGCAGTTCATCGGGGGGGTAGCTCTGGTTGGACCGGGATCTCCAAGAGGCTTTTAACATTCAAGAGCTCTGGTTGGGGACACGACGACTGCTCTCCTCTGCTTCAACGCAACGCATATTTTTTCTTCGGCCGGGTGACTGCTCAACTTTACTTATCACCCTGCCGAGACAACAAAGCATATAGGCTGGCACCACGTAGGAGGTCGGCCTTCCCACAATGCTCTACACCTGCCTTGCCCGCAACGTTCCTCTCGTCTTCTCAGACCAAGATGTCCTCGCTGCTCTTCGTCCGGCGGGTGCCTATGGTGCCTGCCGGCTAGTCGACGACGAAGCTCAACCACTATCCGATGTACTTCTCTATTTATCCACTCCAGCCGACGTCTCTACCATCATCAAGAATGGCGCACGCATCCACAACCATCTCTATGCAGTTGAACCTACTCCAGAGGATCTTTTGGCTGAGCTACCGGACACCGACGACCCTCCGCCTGGAACCATCGATCCGCCCGCTACGACCACACCACCTCCCTACTGCTCACCCCCGCCCCCTTTGTCCTTCCCTCCTGTTACCTCTGCCACTACTTTAACCACTGCTACCTCCACCATTATCACCTCAGTTCACACCTCCTCTTCCCTTCCTATCACTACTACTGTTACCACTCATCCTTCCCCTCTCATGACATTTCCTTTCCCCTTACCTCCCTCCACTGACCCCACACACCCCCAGCGCTCATCACTTCCGTCATCTGAAGAGGGATATTCCCATCAAGATACTCCTGGCAACTTGGTACAGCCACCATTGGTCCCACCGCCTTCCACCGGCACTACCACCTTTAGCTGTGTCGTCTGCGGTGTGGAGCCCAGTCTTCCATCAGCATCTATCATCCAAACACTCCGCCAGACAGGGATACCAGTGCGCCGAGCCTTTCGGATCTATAACTCCGCTGGACCCACCTATCTCGTCCGCCTTCATCTGCCGACTGCTGAAGACGTTGAACGCCTCATCGCCACCGGGATCCACCTCAACGGCCGTCATCATCGCATAGAACCATCTCGCTCACCTCCACAACCTTCATCTCATCCCTCCACACCTCGAAGTAGTCCCCGGCCGGCCCCACCTCCCCAACCACCTCCTCCATCATTTCATCCTTATCTCTTCCCGCCCCCACCTCCCTCTTTTGATATCCTTCGCCTTCTTCTAACTTCGCTTGTTAGCTTCTCCTCCTTTTATAACACCCTTGCCCTTCATTTATTTTCCTCTCACCTTGTATAACCCCTCTCCTCTTTGTTCACAGCTCATTTTGACATAATCACAACTGTATTCTCACTTCAATAAAGAATAAATACTTAGGAATAGACGCAATTCCCCTCCCATCTCCTAACTCTCCACATCCTTTACCCACCTCCTTCTTCCATCACATCTCCCCAACCCGCCCGCATCTCTTGGCCAGGGAGAGGGCGACACCCTCTAGGTGGCCCGCCCCAC
Source organism: Anabrus simplex (assembly GCF_040414725.1). Lineage (NCBI taxonomy): Eukaryota > Metazoa > Arthropoda > Insecta > Orthoptera > Tettigoniidae > Anabrus > Anabrus simplex. The sequence goes on along the minus strand of NC_090270.1, from coordinate 158,866,051 downwards.
CCCTTCAGGGTGGGGAATGAAAGCATTTAAGCAGCAGCAGTTCATCTTGACGTACGATACGAAAAACACTATGGTGGAAGCAGAAAGAAATGGACGTACACTAGTGGAACAATGAGGACGCGAAAAACACAGAATGATTGAAAATGAACACGGATAGAGATGACACTGGTAGTGTCGTAAAGCACTCAGACACAGATATTGGAGGCCGGTACCACTGCCGCGAGGAGCATCGTAATATCCAGTAAAAGAAAAGTCAGAATAAAAAGGCAGTGGGACAGAGGGGGAAGTTACGTGATAGGGGTGGGGAAAAGGTAAGAGATAGCAGGAGAGCGGTCATTATTAAGGATAGCGGTGACAAGAGGAGAAAGGTTGAGGGCGTCTTTAATCGCAGAGTGATTGATGGCTAGGGCAGATTGTAAGTATTTGAGACGAAGATCATGGACATGAGTAAGGATGGTGGGGAAAGAATAAAGAGGTTGGAAGTCAGCAGAAGGGGTGTCAAAGGGGAGATGGTATGCAATACGCATAGCATGTCTGTCAAGTTTAAGCAAGGTCACGTATTGTTGTCTGTCAGCTGTGAGCCAGGTCAAGGAACTGTATGTTACGACAGGGCGAATAAAAGATTTATAAACTGTGAGGATTTGGGAAGGACGGAGGCCCCACGTTTTACCAGTGAGAATACGAAGGGCTCGGAAGCGTTGAAGGGCACGTTTGTATACTTGTGTTAAATGATGTTTCCAATGAAGGTTGTTCTGGAATTGAATACCAAGGTAGATTAGGGTATTAGTTTCTGTTAGTGGAGTATTATACAACGTTAAAAGAACTCGGTGACGGGGTCTAGTGAGGCGGGATTTTTTCCGAAATACAATAAATTGGGTCTTGGTGGGATTAACAGCAATATGCCAGGCGTCGAACCAGGATTCTAGAACGGAGAGGTAGGTCTGTAAATAACGGGTAAGAGTAACAGTAGTAGGTGTAAGTGCAAGGATAGCCAGATCATCGGCATATTGATAGAGTCTTAAAGGGGGGTCGGGATGTGGGATATCATAAGTATATAAAATATATAAAAGTGGGGAAAGTGGGGAACCTTGGGCTACGCCCGCAGTCATACGAAAGGAATAGGAACGGGTACCACGGATGAGGATCTGTGCTGATCGATGTTGAAGATAGTTGAAAATAAATCGAATGATAGTGATAGGAATGGGAAGATGGCGTAACTTAAAAAGCAACCCAGCATGCCAGACTGAATCAAAAGCCTTATTCACATCGAGGCAAACTAAAGCGGCAGTTTTACGGGGGCGAAGATAGGCATTGAGAGAAGAGGATATGTGAAAGAGGTGATCGTGAGTGGAATGATGGGATCGAAAACCGGCTTGAGAGGATGGAATAAGACCTAGAGAGTCGAGATAGGAGGAAAGTCTCCTACTCAGAATCCCTTCTAGGATCTTGCTGAGGACAGGGAGTAAGGAGATTGGGCGATAAGACCGAATGTCAGATGGGAGTTTATGGGGTTTTAGGAATAGGAGAAGATTGGCGTTACCCCAATGATCGGGGTACGCGCCTGTATAAAGAATGTAGGTGTAAATAATGCTAAGAAGATAAAAAAGAATAGGAGGGGCTTCTTGAATATGACGATATGAGATGGTATCGGAGCCAGGGGAGGTGTTTTTCCGATGTTTCAGGAAAAGCCGGATATCAGTGGGTGTAATGGGAGCATTTAATGGATGAGTATAATCAACATGAGAAAAATGGAGGAATGAAGGTTGAAGTTCAGGGAGGTTAGGATCAGAGTAAGCAATGATGGTAGGTTCGTGAGGATGATGGAAATTAGGGGCGTGGGAGGGGGAAAACACAGTTTGATAATAGTCAGCGAAAAGATTAGCCTTGTCTTGGTCAGTTTGTGGATGAGTGGGGGGATGTGTAATAGGGTAGCGAGGAAGAGGGTTGGTAGTTTTGGTTAGTTTTCGAAAAGTCGTCCAAAAACTTCGAGGGTCGTGATAATCAGCTAGCTCAGTACACTTGTCCATCCACATTTTACGTTTAATAGCTTTAATATATGAGCGCGCGTGGCGTAAAGTTCGGCGGTGTTGTTGGAGCGTAGTAGGGTCCTTGGTTCGAGTATATGCAGTAAAGTAGTCATGAGCTAGCTGCAATAAGCGGAGAGCTGTGGGGGGTATAGGAGGTTTAGAGGGGTGGTAGGAGTGACGAGGAATATGAAGAGAATCTGCGGTAAGGATAGCTCGCTCTATTTTAGAAATTAGGGCGAATAGAGTGGGAATATTAGTAGGCGGTACAGCATCACTGAGTAAGTTAGTGAGAGTAGTGCGATAAGTATTCCAATTAGTGTGATTGAAACGACGAGTAGGGGGAGGGCGAGGAGGGGGTAAGGTCTGACGGGGAAGAACACCAGGAAAGGTGAGAAGGGCTGGGGCGTGATCGCTACCTATAGAAACGAGCTGCTGGATGGTGATAGATGTGGCAAGGGAGGGAGAAAGAAGGAGGACATCAGGGGTGGAATTATTGGCTGGGAGGGTGTGGAAAGGAAAATGGAAGCGCATGCCCCGGAGAGACGTACATAAATTAGTGAACTCGGAGATTTGAGTAGGGGTATATGAAGTAACATTAAGGTCTGCAACTATAATATATTCAGAAAATGTAGCGTCTATGTATTTAATAAAATCAGAGGGAATGAAAGGTTTAGACGGTATGTAGATAGTAGCTACCGTAATGGTTTTCTGAGGAGTAATTACTTCGAGTATTAGATATTCAGAGAAATTAGTAGGGAAGTGAAAGTAGTGCTGAATAACAGTAAAATCCCGTCTGACGCCGATAGCCACGCCACCACGGCCTTGAGTCGGACGATCAGCGCGATAGAAAGTAAACCGGGGAAATTGAGGCATTTGGGCCGGCGTCAGAAATGTCTCATTCAGAACAAAAATATCCGGGGCATACAATGAAAGGGAGGTGTCCAGCAGCGGCCGATTGGACTTAAGAGATCTTATGTTGGCATAGTAAAGCTTCAATACGCTAACGCATAAAGTGAACAGTACTTAGGGGAAAAATGCAAAATGCATTTTATTCCCCGAGTACGCCACGTCGACATGAGTGTTCAAAACCAATCGAGCCGCTAGCTGGATCTGATTTAGGATGTGTGGGCGATGGAAGGGGAGGACGTTCTGTAACACCATCGTAATAAAACGAATGATGTTCTCAGAACTCGGAGGGAGGAGGAAGGAGGAAGAGGCAGGGGTAGGTAGGTCTTGAGATTGAACAGGGACAACGGTTTCAGGATGATCAGGTTCAGGAGCAGGTTTGGAACGACATTTATAACTGAAAGCAGGATGATTTTGATTACAATTAACACATTTTGGATTCGACTTATTGGGACAAGCATGAGTAGGATGCTCCTCACGTGAACAGATGGCACATACCTCCGGATGAACACATGGTGTCCCTGGGGCGTGGTCGAACCTCTGGCACGTCCCGCAGCGGATCTTCTGAGGTGGCGATGTTCTGGAGGGTTCCACCCGATGGCGCCGGGCGTAGATCATGGCTTAGTCACGGAGCAGGGCGTCGAGCGTCGAGACGTCGCGTGATAGAATGCGAACCAAGGAAGTGGGTCCTTGAGCGTTCCGAATACGGATGACTCGGTAGATGTGGTGACCCTCGAGTTGGAGTTGAGCAGCCACCTCATCGTCGGTGTAGTCTCGGTCGACTCCATGAGCAACCACAGATAGAATTGTAGCTGGTCGGGTGGGCGGTGCAGGACGTTGTGTTGGACGCTGTGTGGTGACATTAGTGGCCCGTGCATGTCTCCCCAGTTGATGAGCTCCGATGTTATTCATGAAGTGATGGTAAAATGATTGGCAGGTTTTAAGATTATAACCATCTCTCGACCGTTGGATTTCAAGTTTATAATCCTGAAGATTGGGCGTAAATTTTGCAATTAGTTGATAGATGCACCTGACGTTGGCCTTGGTGATGTCCAGATTTGTAAGCTTTATCAGATAGAAAGGCGGTTGAACAGTTGGCTGGAGCGTTGGAGTAACAATACTGCGCTGGCGAATATTAGGTGGTATTGCTGGGTTTTGTGCCGCCTGAGCATAACTACGTACATGTGCAGGCATGTACGTTGCAGGTTGGTCCAACAGGTTGGGCAGTTGGTGGGCGGTCGATGGTCCAGGGCCCAGCAAATGAATCCCAAGGTCCGTTCCAGAAGATTCCAGACGAGCATGAGATCCCGGTGAGGTTTCGACAGAGCCTGGAGAACGTTGTATCAGGGATTGTGTCGGACAAATTCTTTTCCTTTCTCCATCAGGACTTCCAGAACCAGATTCCGATAAACGACGAGGTTGTTTGGTTTGAGTAGTTTCCATGTCCTTTGGTGGCGACCTGGGTGAACGTGATCGCGTTGGTGATGGCGGCGGTGAAGGAGTCATCGCGTAACTTCCAGAAACTTCTTGATATGTAGACGTAAGACTGTCGACGTGTAGAGATTCCGGTCCGATCATATACTGTAGACTGAGAGCGTCGAGAGCTGGAATGGCACGCCCCTCCAGGACTCTACTTAGCAGTAGCAGACCAAACTGCGTGGCCTCGCTGTGTTAGCAAATCAAGTTTGCTAACCTGCTAAAGGAGAAATCATTTCTCCGTTCAAAAAATGCTCCCCCATTGGAGATACAATGTCAAAAATTGCTTTCACAGCCGCAGATCTTAAAATCACAGCAATAGAACCCGCTTTTGGGTGGTTAGGCCGTGTGCATTATGCAGAGTTTCGTCCAGACGTGCCATTTGGACTCATCAGCTGGAATGGCACGCCCCTCCAGGACTCTGCTTAGTCTGGACGAAACTCTGCATAATGCACACGGCCTAACCACCCAAAAGCGGGTTCTATTGCTGTGATTTTAAGATCTGCGGCTGTGAAAGCAATTTTTGACATTGTATCTCCAATGGGGGAGCATTTTTTGAACGGAGAAATGATTTCTCCTTTAGCAGGTTAGCAAACTTGATTTGCTAACACAGCGAGGCCACGCAGTTTGGGGGAACTCTCTCCTCTGATTTGGATTGCACCGAACTCCGTCGCACCTTCAAATCATTTTTGCTCGGCCGGGTGGCTCACCATCTATAACTTAGCTTCCCGCCGATTCAATCAGCATATTAGGCCGACACCTAGTTGGTAGTCAGCCTCCCCAGCACCATGTCCAGCTGCGTGCTCCATGACATCGATCCCGCTCTCTCTGACCAGGACTTACTTGCCAAACTCCAAATGGCACACGTCCCAGCCCGAAGCGTCTCAAGGATACTGCAAGACTTCGTCCCTACACGTCGGGTCCTGCTACATCTCCACTCAGCTGACGCCGTTTCACATTTTCTCGCCAGCGGAATCTACTTGGACAGCCAGATCCACCGAGTGACATCTTGTCCTTCGTACTTTGCCAACGAAACACCACCACAGTGGACTCCGTCCCAACCATCTTCCTCTCATTTCTACACAACTCCCATCGCCACCACCACCAGCACCACCATCACCACTACCATCGCAACGACCAGCACGCCCTCCATCCCTCTCTATCCTTCTGTCCCGGTCACAACTGTTATAACATGCCATCCTTCTCCTCTCATGACTTCTTTCCTCCCTGTCTGCCCTAGCCCTGAAGGACCTCAACACCTGAACCAACCCACTGAGACATCTCCGTCTACAGCTGCAGCACTGCCTTCGTCACCACCATCTACGCACGCCGCCGACGCAGCAGCCTCCGCCGCACCACCATCCACGCAGTCCTCATCGACCTGTCACACCATGTACAGCTGTGTGATACGCGGAGTGGATCCTGCTCTCTCAGCTCGAACGATTCTCCAGGAACTTCAAGCCGAAGGCGTCCCAGTTCGTCGCGTCTTTCGGATCAAGAACTCCTCCGGCCCGACGTATATGGTCCGCATACACCTTCCAACTGCCGAAGATGTCCAACGACTTATTGCCAATGGAGCTTACATCTATCGCCATCGTCATAAAGTTGAGCCCTCTCTCTCCCCACCTCAACCTATTCGCCAACGTTTCAACCCACCATATTGCCGCCCCCGGCCAATTCCTCCTTTCCAACCTAGTACACCCGTTTGCCCACGCCTTTCCCCACCTAATTTCTTCCCTCCACCACCTCCAACGCTAGATATCATCCGACTCCTCATCACTTCCCTTAACAATATCACAACAATTCTGCAACTCCTCACATTCCATTTCCACCCTGCTACATTCATTTAAACTTCACTCCTCGAGCACAATTCCTATCGTTCCCATCTCCCCAGCTAAGAAGACCCACCGTTACTTCCTCATGAATATTTACATCGCTATCCCCATCTTCCTCTTCTATCACACCTTCTACTTCTTTTCCCTTCTCCCGGCCCGAGAGATCGCGACACGATCTAGGGGGCCCGCCCCGTCCTTCGGGCGGGGAATGAAAGCATTTAAGCAGCAGCAGCAGTTTGGGGGTAGGATCCTTCTCGCGCAACTCGAAACTTGACTGCCTTATTCTCTGCGCATCTCCAATTACTTTTTCTTCGGCCTGGTGGCTCACCAACTCTAACTTTGCTGCCTCGCCGAACCCAAAAAAGCATATCAGGCTGACACCAAGATGGAAGTCGGCCTCCCCACTCTGTATATCTGTCTCGCCAGGAATGTCAATCCAGCTATCCCCGAAGAAGAAATTGAAGCAGACCTCCGTGCGATTGGCATCCACCATGCCATACGATCTTCCGCTGGCCCAGGACCATCAACTGATGTGCTACTCTATACTCCATCTGCAGCTGACTTCTGGAATGCTGTTGATAATGGCGTTTATATCCAAGGCAAGCTCCATCGAGTAGAAGAAATTCCGGCAACAACTACGTCAGCCCAGCCAACTGCCTATACCACAGCCGAGCCTACAACTACGCCATCACAGAAACCACCACAACTACAGACTTCGTCAAATTTCTACATCACTCCCATTACCACCACCTACACCACCACGACCACCACTGTCACCTCGACCACTCCAACATCTACCCTCCGTACTTCCCAGATCGCTGTTACAACAGTTGTCCCATGCCACCCACCTTCACTAATGACCTCTTCACTCCTCACTTCGCCCTTCCCTTCACATCCCTATGTATTTCCTGGAACAACGAATACCACAGTCGACGCACCGCCTTCGCCAGCTTCACCCAGAACAGCAGCCTCCGCAACATCATCGCCCTCGCAGCCACCAACAACTTCTCACAGAATGTCCAGCTGTGTCATCCGTGGAGTGGACCCGGCTCTCTCCGAAAGGACCATATTTCAGCAACTACAAGCTAAAGACATCCCAGTCCGCCGAGTCTTCCGCATCAAGAATGCAACAGGGCCAACATTCATGGTACGCATCCATGTCCCGAGCGCCACAGATGTTCAACACCTCATTGACCACGGAGCTTACATATATGGCCAACGTCATCGAGTAGAACCGTCCATCTCTCCCCCTAATCCTGTCAGACAACCCACCAACAATTCTCCCCGTCGCCCCCAGGCAGCCAACTTCTCACCTAGTCAATCTGTCAGTCCACCTCCTCACCCATATAGCTTCTTTCCTTACCCACCTCCGCCACTCCATCTCATCCGGTTCTTAATATCTTCCCTTCATAATCTCACTACGTCCTTGCATCTCCTCACCTTTCAATGCTATCCTCACAATCTTCTCTAAATTTCAATCCTAGCGAAAATCCCCTAAAATTCGCATATCCGTAGCCCACCTCCTTAAATTTGTCACATCGCTCCTCCCATCTCACTCATTCCTTGCTCCTCACAGTTATCGTCGCTCCCCTTGGCCCGAGAGATCGCGACACGATCTAGGGGGCCCGCCCCGTCCTTCGGGCGGGGAATGAAAACTCTCAAGCAGCAGCAGCAGCAGTTTGGTCTGCTACTGCTAAGCAGAGTCCTGGAGGGGCGTGCCATTCCAGCTGATGAGTCCAAATGGCACGTCTGGACGAAACTCTGCATAATGCACACGGCCTAACCACCCAAAAGCGGGTTCTATTGCTGTGATTTTAAGATCTGCGGCTGTGAAAGCAATTTTTGACACGAAAATACGTTGTTCAACACTTAATTCAGAAGTCATGAATGCACTATACTAATAAATTACTGATCTGTAAGAAACAATCGTGGTGTACAACGAACGGAATCTTATCGGAGACTAGCTGAGACCTTGATATCACTAGGTGAGCCATATGGCCCAGGTGGCTGTCACATTATCCACTCACACAGAAGCGGCACAGAGAATAACCAGCTACTCGACTGAGGCTCACGTTGTAGATCCACATGAACTAAACTACCTCAGGCCTAATGATGAGTTGAGTGAACACTTCTCAAAATCCCCTAGCTCACCGGTTGTAAAAATGTTGTTTGGCATGTCACAAAATAAAGTAAAAATATGAAATCCTGAAATGAGAAAAACAGTGGGTAATTTGTGGGAGAGAATCCCCATTAGTAGTTAATCAACGACTTTCGGCAAGCGGTGTGGCTCTGTATTTAGCCGAATTTCGAAAGTATTCTTTATATCCAAATTGCTGAGCTGAAGAGCTCACGTGATATAGCTCTTGCCTTCTGAATCCAACTCGGTAGCTTTGAGCGTGGCTCAGTCCGGTGGTATTTGAAGGTGCTTAAATAAATCAGCCTCGTGCCAGTATATTTCTGGCACGTAAATACTCCTGCGGGACAAAATTCCGGCATCTCGCATCTCTGAAAACCATCAAAATGCCATTAGTAGGACGCAAAACCAAAATAATTTTTATTACATTTCTTTTTGATGCAAATGTACGTGCTGTTGACACTGCATACTCTGTGAGCAACAAGATCTTCTTTATGTAGTTTTAAGTAATAATATAATATAATATAATATAATATAATATAATATAATATAATATAATATAATATAATATAATATAATATAATATAATATAATATAATATAATATAATATAATATAATATAACCAAGGACCAGATAGAACAGGATTTGACCAAGTTAGTTCAATAACATAAACGCTGAAAAGCATTTGGTCTTTCAGCATATGCAGTTTCATTCTCTTTCAAACACTCCTTCTGGTTGCTAAACTTTTTTTTGTCAGACATTGTATATTGCACGATCCAGTTCCTTTCCTAATTTTCACCTTGATGACGATGCCACCTCCTCAGCTGTGATTAGCAAAGCAGCTCCAAAGATTGATTGGTAAGGCTTCCTATTTTTGAGGCTGCAGAAACTCTTCATTGCAGATGTGTCAGCAAAGTAATACAGCCATCGTTTGGGGATAGTTTTGTGATTTTGCTAGTGGTTTAACATTGCAATAGCATGTATGGAAGGTTTACACCGATTCTACGCCTCGGAAGGTATCAGCCATGGATTTAAGTAAGGTATAACATTGTACAAGCAACAGTCAAGGTCAATATTATGATGTGTGTTCCACCAGATCATACAAATCAATCTTTCTCCTTATTAGCTTACTGTATTTGTCACTCCTTCGTGTTTATCAATAAATTTGCACCTGTTATGTATATGGTAAAGTATGGAAAACCATCTTCAGGTCTGCCAATGGTGGGGTTTGAATCCGTCTTCTCTCAAATCCAAACTCACAGTTGCGTAATCTGTACCTTGCAGTCAAACACACTTATTGATTGGGATAGCTGGTGGATTCCATATTTTCCACGGCATGACCACTGTACAGAAATAAACTACAGTGAGACTTGACGAGGTAATATTGCTGGCCTTTGGCCACAGGGGTCCCGGGTTCGATTCCCGGTAGGGTCGGGAATTTTAACCATCATTGGTTAATTTCGCTGGCACGAGGGCTGGGTGTATGTGCCGTCTTCATCATCATTTCATCTTCATCACGACGCGCAGGTCGCCTACGGGCGTCAAATCAAAAGACCTGCATCTGGCGAGCCGAACATGTCCTCGGACACTCACGGCACTAAAAGCCATACGCCATTTCATTTCTTTCCCAGTTAGTCTAGCTGTTCATGTAGTTTCATGGAGCAAAAGTCCTTAGTGACAGCAACTGCTCTCGTTGTTGCAAATTCCAACACGCAGAAACAGTCAAGGATAACACTATGATGTGTCTTCCACGAAGTCTTAGAGATGAACTCTTCTCCATTTCATCGTTCCACAGTGTTCGTTAACAAATTTCCTCCTGTCCTTGTTAACCCCAGAGTGTTTGTTGCCACCTCGCGAATCTGTTCCATTACATCATTCTTCATTCTATCCACTAATTGATTTGGCTTCACATCGAAGCAGTTGTCACCTCATTCCCGTCAGCACTTATTCTCCATCATCCTATACCTTCAGGTCCATTCTTTGGAGTTATAAACTACTTCATTTGACTCATTCAGACATCTACCACAAGCAAATGACACTGAGGAGGAGACTATCATATGGAAAGGCTCAAGTGTCAGTCAGCATTATGCTGACAAACCATCTAGTAATCAATCTGAGTTGCGCGACGACAACTGGTATAAGTGGCTAGATGAGTTTGTCTTTTCTACAAGAAAATGCTGATCACAATTATGTCATTAGCCTCTGTACAGTACCTAAAATAATATAGTCATCACCTCACACACTGAATCAATACCGAAGACAGTGTTCATATCAAGACTGTCCTGGAATTCCTCCCTCATCTTTGTCTTGGGGAATGTAACGATGTGGGCAGTAAAAAATGTAAACTTGTCTCTTCATCCTGGCATAGTGCAGCTTTATCCAAACACACTTTCAATGGTTGTAAACTAACTGAAAATATCCAAAGCTTGTTTCCATTCATTCGACCCTGTCAGGAATGGAATGAATGAAGCCCCATCTAGCGGCCATGATAAGAATTGTGCCGGCTGCCGAAGCCTGTCGCACTCTTTTGGGGCAATGATTAATGAATGACAGATGAAATTAAATGATTTTGGTGAGTGTTTCTGTAATGGAAGATGACAGAGAAAACCGGAGTACCCGGAGAAAAACTTTCCCTCCTCCGCTTTGTCCAGCACAAATCTCACATGGGTGGCCGGGATTTGAAACACGAAACACAGCTTTGAGTGTCCAGCACACTGCCGCCTAAGCCACGGAGGCTGTTAGGTAAACTAACTGCATGTATGAATTTAAACACAGCCCTCCTGCTAATCTTGAATTTCTGGCAGTTCCAGGAATCAAACCCAAGCCCCAAAAGACAGTAGTCATTAGTGCTAATTGTTACAACGATTGTATTTGATTCAATTTCAATGGACATGAACTTGTCTGACACTCACTTGACAATATGAGCTTGTCTGCCTCACTGTTGACACTCATGATGTTACCAAACTGGTGACCGACTATAATGCCACACCATTTCATGCCTCTAGTTCTATGATAAATGACCTTGTAGCTACTCCCAATATCTTTTGCTTCTTTTAAAACCACTCCACTGGGTCTCTGAACACAAGTAATGTCAACAAATCTGTTTTTCAGAGATTCAGCTAACTCTATGGCAGCCAACATTCCAATATTTACCAAATCAAGTCATAGTTAGGCTAGTTTATTTAATCCGCCCCCTCCTTAGACAGGTAGCCCCTGCCCCATTTCTCATATCACTCAGGCAAAAATGGTGTGTGTTACTTCTCTTTGAGACATGTAACAGATACAACGGTACGAAACCTCAAGTGATGTATCATTTCACCTGTCGTTAACATATTTTCTATCTAGCCATGTTTCTATTTGACTGCCCCCAAACATGGGAATTAGATGCCTTTTGAGACTTCTCTTAAACTGGAGAACAGACGCTGCATAGTGTATCTCCAGTGGCACTTCATCTACTCAGGACCATAATTACAACTAATGGAGCCTATTCACCCAAAGCCATTGGTCCATTTAAAGAGTCGAGCTATTTCTTGCTACCCACCACTCGGCATATAGTGGCTGAATTAATAGTCTAAGCCATTACTGCAACAATACATTTAAAATATTGTAAATGCACTACCAATTGGGAAGACGTGCTACTAATACAATTTTCGACAAATTTACAAATTACATTTTCTGCTAGAAATACCTACAGCTATCAATTTTTAAACAAATCAAATGTGATATAACTTGGTTGGACAAACAGCCAACTGGGAAAACTAAGTAGCACTGTAGACCAGATAATTTTTGTTTCGGGCCAGAGTGAGGATAAAGAAGATACTTTGAGGAAGAGAAACTTACCTAGGAAAGATTCGAAGGTTTCGAACCCCTTTGTTTGCAGCCATGAAGTTGGTTTTCCATGCTTCCCATTTTCACACCAGGTGATTGCCAGAGTTGCACCTTATTTAAGACCACGGTCACTTCCTTCCCACTCCTAACCTTTTCTTATTCCATAGTCACCATGAGATCTATCTGTGTTAATGCAACGTGAAGCAGATTGTAAAAAGAAAAGGATGCAAAAAGTCACAACATTTGCAAAATTTAAAAAATAAACATTTTGACATCATCAGTCCTCAGCAATAACGGTATGTGGACATAGAGAATCAAATTTTAATCTTCTTCAACCTTCCTAACGAAAACCAACTCCATGATACAGTAGCAACAGACCAGAGTTGGGCTTAAGCAAGCAGAGACAGCGGATGTGCTGAGCGGTTAGTGTCGAGACATGGGCATTTCAGTGGAACAATGTCGAGCGGTAATTGGAAGATGGCATTGGAGTATGGAGAGAAAAGTATTACGGAGAATGGAGAGCAAGGGCGATATGGAAAGTATGAGGGAAGTGGCACTGGTGGCAGCAGTGGTGGTAGTTCTACTAATCATTGGGGGCGTGGAATTGAATCCAGGCACTAGTCCAAGTGGTGCCATCGGTTGGGATGAAATTGAGGCAGATATGTAGGTGGTTAAAGAGGCTTGCCGAATGGCTCAAGTTAAGGAATTGTTAAGGGAACAATCGAAGAAGATTAATGATAGGAATAGGTCGATTCAAGATTTAATGGATTAGGCAACGTCCAAGGTGGAAAGTAATTCGGAAGAAATGGTGCTACTGAGGAAGAAGGGGTGGTAGAGGTGGCTAAGATGAAGAAAGATGAAGCAATTAATAGTCAAGAATTTACGAGGAAATATATTTTTATTAATGATGTTCAAGAGGGAGAGAAAGATAATAAAGTGGATTCAGTGTATAAGATGGTCGAAGTGATCCTAAATAAAGTGAAGATTAACTTTAAGGCCAGGTTATTATCTACCTTGATGGCCGATATTGTGATGAGAAATGCAGGGAATCTGCAAGGTAAGAAAGTGTGTGTGAAAAGAGATATGGAGAGTGAAGGACATAAGAACATTGTAATTTTAAAGAAGCACCTAGTGATAGCCAGGAGTCGAGGACTAAGAGCATACATTAGGGGCCAACGGCTTGTGGTGGGTAAAGGAAGATGGTCTAGAACTTGGTCAATGGATAAGCTACAGGAAATAGATGCAAAGCTTAAACAGGAAGGGTGTCTGGTGACGAGATAAGGGGAATGGAAGATCACAGAGCGAACGGATGGCCACAACGAGACAAGAGGCTGTGGCATGGAAGAGGAGAAATTCCAGGACGGCACAAGTGCGGATACGAGAGGTCAATGTTCAGTAGTGGTAGGGGAAAGTGAAGAATCAGCGAGTGTCGTCGACAATGTGCACGTGCATAGAAAAGGTGAGGGAGCACGAGAAGAAAGAAAAAGAAGCGAGGCCTGGGGCGGAGGAAGAAGTTTGAGTTTTAAAGACCTGTGGGAAAAGAAAAATAAAGGTCAGGAGGAAAAGCCGGATGAAGAGCGTCATAAAATGCTTAAAAAAAGACGGAATTGAAGTGGAAAGTGAGAGGGCGATAATAACAAGTAGTAAATAAAGTAATGTGACAGAGGGGGGTAAAATAAAGGAGGGAGGGGAGAAGCAGGGGAGGAAAGTTTATATCTAGATTGGAAGATAGGTTTTGTAAACAGTGAAGGCTTGCTAAGTAAGGTGGGAAGTGAAGAAGTGATAACATTGCTAGAAAGTTTCGATACTGTGTCGCTGTTAGAGACTTGAAATAGTGAAATAGTGAAGATGTTAACGTGGAAGGGGTTTGTTGTCAAGAAGAAAACAAAAAAGGAAAGAGAGAATGAAGGGGGATATAGTTGTTTCAATAAAGGAAGGAATTGGTGAATTGATTGATGACATTGAAAATGAGATGGAAGGGGTGTTCTGGATCAGGTTTAATATAGGGAGAGAGAAAGAAAGAGAAGAAGGTGTGCTTGTCTTTTCTATATTGTCACCCTAAGGGTTCGCCATTTCCTAATGAATTTTTTTGAGGATATATTTTTGGAAATAAGTGTCATTGGGGAGAAATATGAGGAAGACGGGATGTTGTTGTTAGGTAACTGGAATGCTAGAATAGGTGACCTATGTGCAACATATAGCAAAGTGGGTAAGGCGATGATGAGGGGAATGAGGCGTAGTGAAGATAAAGAAAGGAAAATGTATGGGTTAAATTGCTGGAATTATGTGCGGTAGATAACCTGTATAGTTTGTACGGCTGGTGGGATGAGGGTAGGGAAGGGGAAGTGACGTAAGTTACATCTCAGCGGGAAGTGTTATAAACTTGGTAGTTAGTTCGGAGGATATGTTGGAGAGAGTAAAGAGGATAGAAATTGGAGACTGGGTTCAATCCCAGCATGCCCGGGAAGAAGTGGGAGGGAGGAAGAGGAAGGAGTGAAAAGGAGAGGTATACAGAAGGGTAGGAGATATATTAAATACTAGCTGATGTACCCGTGCTTCGTTACGGAATACTACATTGTATACAGAATTCTAGGTTAGGTAGTGTACACCTTGTTGCGTGGCTTTTAACGTTACCCTAGAAACGCGACGGGGAAGTCACCAAACGTCTTTCCTCATATGAAGACTGGGTTAGGGAATTTTCATTGTAAAGGTAGGCCCGCTTGCCGACCATCAGTCACAATCAGGTTGGGTAGTTTTCATTATAATGCCAGTCACTCACTCTCCGCCTGCTCTTCTACATCCTCAGAAAAACTGTCTTCGTGGTTTTCCCAAGTGAAATGAACATAAGTCATTACAATGACGCCAGTAGGAATGGCGCGACCAAGAGCAATATGAAATACTCAATCAAGTGAAAAACCACGCATTCTCTCACTTTTAACGAAAAGTACTACGCTGCCGATCTAACATTCCAAAGTTCCACAGCTGGAATGATCAAGCTGCAGACAGCGTTGATCCGTGAACACTCTTCGTCTTTTTCGGGAAGGGGGGTGTCGAATAGTGGAGAGTCCCAGGGCAAATCTATGCCCTTTTTAATATGATTCCTAGGAGTACCCGATGAGTCGGAAAATATCATTTCATTACACTGGCGGCGGAAAAATCTATCTGACTTAGCAGTAAATTATTCCTCCAAGCCAGAGGAGAAAACACCTCTTCATTGCTAATTTGGAATAAAATGAATGTATAATTTAATAAAAGTGAAGAGGAAAACTCTTTTCTTAAGAAAGGGCTCTTTTCAGGATTGAATTTTGAATTGTTTAGTGAATTGTGGTGCTATAATTTGGAATAGGCCTAAATTGTAATTCTAGTCCAGGTCATACTACTTTGGAGGCATCGGGAAGATTGAACTCGCCCCACATACAGAACGCGCCCTTGTGCACGATGCAACATTGCATCAGGGTATAGCTTCATAAAAACTAGCGTCATTCGGCGGCGTCGAGTGAGCATGAGCATCACGTCTCTTTGTGTCTCGTTGGTGTAATCAATGCAGCCTATCTCACATGCAAAGGTGTACTAAAGGTGTATGTGGTGTCTGTGTAAATAAACCTGTTATCCATGAGGGCTAATTTATTTATGTAAACGATGTGGAGCCGCCTACAACCAAGACTCCATAAATGGTGACTCCGTGTATAGAGAACACGCTCTTCCCATAACCTATCTTGGACCACGTGCTTCACCATAGATCACGGTATGTTACCACACTTTATTTCAAAGAGGCATTATACTGTTTACTTCATTGGAATTACCACGTCTTCCGAGTATGAAAACAATTTGACAAACGACAAAAACAGTCGCCATATCGTTACGGTCGTCGGTGATACTCATCGCTTCAGTCCGCACGCGGCAACTTTACGCCACTTCTCTTTGTTACGACGCATCTGCTACTCTTCGAGAACGCAACATTTCATCTAAAAACTTGTATGTATAAAACCTACGTTTTACTTGTTCCACAATATTGCAAAATTATGCACAACATAAATTCGTTGTGAAGCTGTACGAACATTAGAAGGAAATCTATACAAGGGACAGTACCTAGTTTTCTTACCACAATTACAATCCTGGGGTTAAATCTATGTAGGTAGGTAATCCAGAAATCTTTTGTGCAATTTTCCTTTATTTCTCTTTTTGATAATTAAGGCCTAAGATACAGACTACTCCACAATATAGGCCTACCTTATTTTCTGTTCAAACAAGTAAAATTACTTTAGAATAGCCTACTCATGCATTACAACTGACTGAATGGTTGTACTTTTATTATTACATTGTAATCGTGCCTTTTAGTGGTTTCTAAGTTGTTAGATTACAGGTATAACACACAATTGCATTATAAGGACATTCCTCAAGACTTAAAATGGACATTGGACCCATGGTTTATGCTTAATGTGTTCATATATAACCAAAATCAATGTGTAATATCTGCAAGATTACTTTGTTAACTTATAGTTTATATGTTTGTGAATATATTATCATACGCTAGGCCTACCTGTATAATATTTAGTTTCCAGATAACCTATAAGATTATCTGAAGCTATTTGTAAATTTGTGCTTGTGTTGCTCATCCTCACACATCTTCATTCACTTACAAACACAACTACACGTCATACCGCTGACTACTTCTTTGTAATCTTGTCCGGTATTTTCAGAATTATTAAGTTAGGATTTCACTTACATTTACTCAAAGACTTGTACATTTGCCAGTGTTGGTTTAAAATACTTATAAATTTCGTCAGTGAATTTACTTATGTGGAAGGACTTGTGTTTCCGTCAGTGGTCACTCAAAGACTTTATGAATTTCACCAGTGATTGACTTTAAATATATATTCAAACTTCCAAGTGAATGGACTTGTGTTTTTCATTCGAGTTTAGGCAAAGACTTGCACATTCGCCAGTAATGAACTTTGAGTTTAACTATAATTTCACAAGAAGGGACTTGTAGTTTTCGTTGCCAAAAGTTATTCAGGGACTCTAAAATTATTAATACCACTCATATCGTTTTAGGAGTGTTGGAACTCTTGATGTACAATTATCAAGAACTCTGCTTATAAGTTGATCATCCAAGGTTTTCATGGACTCAGTGCTACTAGTGACCTTGGGAACATCAATCCTCTCAGTCTCATTGGGCTGAGGTTGTACATGCCTATCTACAACATCGCCTGGATCACCGGGGTTCAACCCGGACCTCAGAGTTCGAGACATCTCTACTTGCCGTCAATCCAGACAGTCCAGCTGCCTCTGTCTGGAGTATCTGGAGTCCCTGGAATCCCTGGAGTCTTCTGGAACGTGCTTCAACCAGCTTGGCTTGGTGAGCTGGAGAACCCGAGCCATACTATTGGAATACGAGGAAGACAATCCATTTCTACTTAGAGGTGATGTGCAAATTCCTGACTTATTTGAATAAACTCTTGTGCAATCAGAGTCAAAGTTTTTCTGTAGATAGGACCCTACCTCCTGTACCGAGCCCTAGCTACAATTAATCCAGTTTTTCGCCCTGAGAACTGTATTCATGCTACTTTAAAATTTAATCTGAGAGTCGGGCTCTTTTACTGGTACAGTATGGATGAACTTTTTCATTCATTTCAGTACATGATGACGATGATTAAAAAAAGGAGCAAACTGCATGAATAAAAACAAGGTCAGAACTGCATCAACTTCTTTGTAAAGCATAACATACATAGTATAATATATTTCATAATCAATAAATATTTTGTTTAAATTTAAACGTTGCAGGAGACTTTACAATTTTGGAAACATGCTACCTCTTCGCAGTGAGCTGCTAAGGAGTACAGCAACCTTGTCAGCAGCATAACCAAGACTGTTGTAGTTGATTGCTTAATTTTGTCAATAAATATTTAATTGAATTGAAAATGTTGTACTTATTGCAATTCTTGGCCTCCTTACACCTACTCATTCCATCTATAAAGGCTTAAGTGAGTAAACTTCATAACGGACAAATATAAACATACATAACCATAATAACGTCATCACTGCAAGTTAAAAAATGAATAATAGCACGTGCTCACTCCTGTCATGCGTAAAGCCTTAAGTAAAAGATCGTGTCTCCATAGTTATGCATGTTTAGACTTGTCGGATAGAGAAAAAACTATAAGCTCACCTCTTACGCCCCGCCGGAAGAGGAGAATGAGAGCGACCATGTCCCGTCGCAGGAGGCCATAAGAACCTATGTATAGCCGCTATCATGCGCAGTAGACACTTGGGCAGCTTTCTTCATAAGACGCGTGTATAGCCGCTATCTTGCGCAATCACCCCTGGGCCCGCCATATTCCGCATAACCTCTAGGCTAGCTTTCTCCACAAGAGCCTGTGTATAGCCGCCATCTTGCGCAAGCGCCCCTAGGATGTCTGCATAAGTCCTAGCACTCCCCTGACCCACCATTCTCCATAAGAGCCAATGTATAGCCACCGTTTGCGCAGTAGGCTCTAGGCTAGCTTTCTCTATAAGAGCCTGTGTATAGCCGCCATGTTGCGCAGTACTACCCTGAGCCACCTTTCTCCATAAGAGCCTGTGTATAGCTGCCATCTTGCGCAAGCGTCCTAAAGCCGTCTCATAAGAGCCCATGTATAGCCGCCATTTTGCGCAGTAGGCCCCTCGGCCTTCTCATAAGAGCCTGTGTATAGCCACCATCATGCGCAAACTTCCTTAGGCCGTCTCATAGCCGCCATCGAGCGCAAGCGAACTTAGCCCGCCTTTGTATAGCCGCCATCTTGCGCAAGTGCCCTAGGCCGTCTCATAGCCGCCATCTTGCACAAGCGCCCGTCGGCCGCCCCATAAGGCCAGGGGCCATCATGCGCAAGCAACCCTGGGCCGTATCATAAGAGCAGCCGCCATTTTACACAAGCGCCCCTGGGCCGCCTCATAAGAGCAGCCACCATCTTGCGCACTAGCCCTCGGGCTGTCTCATAAGAGGCTATGTATAGCCGCCATTTTGCGCAAGCGCTCCTAGACTGTCTTTGTGTAGCCGCCATCTTGCGCATTTGACGTAAGGAAGGGCAACTGCCCGTAAAATTAATGTTTGGCTCCTCCATGTGTTTAAGTGTGAGGTTAGACTCGCCCTCTTAGGCGTCGGGAAGGGCATCTAGCCGTTAAAGTGAGGATAGGTCCCTCAAGGTAGTGACTGTGATTTTAGGCTTGCTCTCTTATGCAAATCCGCAAACTCGACATTGAACACCTACTATACTAGAGGCCAATGAGCTCGGGTCAGAAACCGCATACCTGAGATCTCACTACACTACTAGATCTCGTGTGCTGACTCAGCAAAATATATGCTAACTCTATGGCTTAGAACTCTCACGGCTCCACTACTGTAGTTTGTAGTTATTTTCCTCAACGAGGGTTTAAGGGTCTGTGTGTGAGATTTTCTATTCAGGCTCAGTGGCTATGTGATTGTGTATTCGAGAGAGATAGATCCCTTATCTTATGCTAACAACATGGCGACCCTATCTCTTTACTACAGCGTTCGTTTCTAGTGATGTGAACATTACAGTAGACAATTCAATGTCTCTAGTGTTCAAATCTATAATCTTGAAAAGTTGCAATCAAACTTTCAGTGTTATAAGCACTATTCTGTTGTAAGTGTCGAATAAAAGGCGTCCAGGTGGGGCTCTGAAATTAAGTGCGTCGAGGGTTAGCGATAACAGATATTCACATTAACTACTACACTGCAGAAGCGAAAATGGCAATTGATACATTCCTAGCATTTGCTTCGTATTTATTATGAGCTAGTACATGAGGCTGGGTTCGATTCCTAGCTAGGTTACCGGAAGTTAATCCTTCGAGCTTATACCTATCTACTATAAATGTTAGTAGTGATTATTGTTTTCTTCAAAGGTAAGTGTATGTGTATTTTCTTCAATATAACCTGAGATTAAAATGTGTTCTGTGATAGTAGTAATTTTTATGCATTTGTTAAAATTCTAGACACTGTCGGGTATCGAACCCGGGACTTCTATGACTAAAGGTCAGCATGCTAACCCATTTCTTATTGCACACGACTGTGGTTGTTATAAATTGTTTGTTGGATGTAGACGTAATGCCTTATCATAACCTCACAATGCTCTTCGATGGAAAAAGCGGGTATGTGTTACTACCACCTACCTTCCTTTCTCACATGTAAGTATCTCAGATAACCAAAATGTAATTGCTGTGTCTGAGCGTAGTGATAAAATGTATGTGTGTAAAGGCTACCTGACTGCATTTGCTTATCCTACAAGCAAAACCGTATTTTTGCTTGTGTTCGTTTTTACGATAGAGAGTGCTGCGTGTGAATAACGTTAAAGAATATATCGATAAACGGATAGAACGGGGGTTCGAATCCATGGTTTTTTCCTGAAGATTTATTATTTTAAATCTGGCCTCCGATTAACAACGTGTTATATCTTGTTCAGGAGTTGAGGTCACGCATCGGATTGAGACGTGAAGCCTTAGCAACGGTATAGCAGGCTCCTTCCGAGAGGTAGGGCATCTGTCCGTAAAATTGTGAGGAGGAGGAGGAGGGATTGAGCTGACCTCTGTAACTATCAGGAGGAGGAGGAGGGATTGTGCTGACCTCCGTAACGTTAAACTGTCGAGAAGAGGGGAGGAAGAGGAAAAGGCAGAGGAGGGAATGAGCTTACCTCTGTAACTGTAAGAAAGAGGAGGAGGGATTGAGCTGACCTCCGTAACGTTACGCTCTCTAGAAGGACAGCTAGCCTTAAATCTAGAATCCTTAGGCCCCTGTGTCGGGGGAAGGGACATGTCGAGAAGGGCAGCTAACCATTAAACTATATTCCTCTGTATTTAGGCCCCATATCTATGATCCGACAAGATAATAGCAGTAAGAGATGGTGTCGGTTAGGGGATATTTCGGGAAGGGCAGCTAGCCTGAAAAGTAGGCCCCTCTAACGTAGTGTCGGGAAGGGCACCTTGCCGTAAAGCTAGGGGCTGTGTAGTAAGGTCCCTATTTGTTCCACGCCTGCACGTGGTTAACTCCTGTCAAAATAAAATCCGCGCACACAAAAAGCACGTGGCTTTGTGACATCAAGATAACAGCAGTGATGTTAGGGTTGCTCAAATCCGCGTCAGAACAAGTGCACGTGGTTATGACTTATCAAGATAGCATCTATCATCTTGACAGCTCTTCAAATTCCGCGCCCCACGTAGTTAAGATGGCAGCAGTGAGGGTAGGCCCTCTTTAGATGGCAGCAGTGTAGGATAGCCACGTTCACTTGTTCAACAAGTGCACGTGGTTAGGACCTGTCAAGATGGCAGCTGTCATCTTAACCGCTGTTACTTATTACAAAATTCGCGGCCATGTAGTGAGTTAAGATGGCAACAGTGAGGTTATGCCCTGTCAAGATGGTAGCAGTGAGCTTAGCCACGTTCACCCTTTCAAAATTCCGCGCCTACTTGTTTTGAACCCATCAATATGACAGGGTTTCAAATTTGGCACTCTCCATGTCTTTAAGATGGCAGCAGTGAGGTTAGGCCCTGTCAAGATGGTAGCAGTGAGGTTAGCGTCGTTCACTTGTTCAAAATTCCGCGTCCACGTGGTTAGAACCGGTCAAGATGGCAGCTCTCATCTTGACAGCTGTCAAGAGCACGTGGGTTTTAAATTGCGCGCTCTTCATGTAAGATGACAGCAGTAAGGTTAGTCCCTGTTAAGGTGGTATCAGTGAGGTTAGCGACGTTCACCTGTTCGACATCCGCGCCCACATGGTTAGGACCTTTTACCTTGGCAGCTATCAAAAGCACGTGGATTATGAATTCCGCGCACTCCGCGTGGTTAGAATGGCAACAGTGAGGTTAGGCGCTGTTAAGATGGCAGCATTAAGGTTAGCGACGTTCACTTGTTCAAAATTGCGCGTCCAGTTCGTTAGAACCCGTTAAGATGGCAGCTGTTTTCGTGACAGTTGCAAAAGCACGTAGATTTCAAAATTTCGCGCCCTCCGCGTGGTTAAAATGGCAGCAGTGAGGTTAGGCGCTGTTAAGATGGCAGCAGTGAGGTTAGCGACGTTCTCTTGTCTAGAAAGTGAGATTAGGGTCCGTCAAGATTTTAGCTGTCATCTTGACCGCTGTCAAAAGCACGTGACTTTGTTTTACAAACAATAGCACGTGGCCGGACAGGTGGTCATGATGGCATGGGGTCAATGACCTTGATCTGGGTCAATGACCTCGGGTGCTGACTCAGCAGAAAAAACGCTGACGAGGTGACTATCCATCCCCTTAGTCCATACTACTATCACACAAGCCGAAAAAAAAGCAAAACTCCAAACTGAAAGTCAGGCTACCAGTCGAAGCGTAGGGAGGTAAACGTAAGAAAACGTTTGGTACAGGTCTTAACCGTCTAACGGAAAATGTGAAGTCAGACAGATATATATTCCTGGCCTAAAAATGTTTGTGTGCAGGGTCCGAAAGGGATAAATCTAAAATTAGTTTTGACATAAATATATCTTATGGATGGTGGTCTTCTGTTAATTTGCGTCACGATTTTAGTGGTACAAAAATGTGCAACGCTTTGTTACCTAGCAACCGTGCAGGCTGTGTTGTGAGCAATTTATGGAATGTCATGTCTGAGAGAATTGTAGTTCTCTTATCAAAGCGGCTTCATCTTATCATACTCTAGAGAATTTTTTATTTCATCCGTTGTAGTTTCATAATCCCTGATTCAGTTTCCCCCTGTCGATGCATTAAATCCTGTATTTGTCAACTCCCAATTGTCAATTACATGCACATGTATGGTTCGTTAGATGCAAGTAAATTTATCGTTATCGGTTTGAGTTTAATTTATTGAAAGACATATTTATGTGATTTTGATATTTCCAAAGGGAAATATGACAGCGTTTTCTATAACTTTCCTTGCCTTTGTCATAGGTTTATTTTAATTTTAATTACACAAAATTTTGATAACCGTATAACACATACCGTACTCTTTAAGTCCTTTACAAGTCTGCTTCACTCCATGGGAGTTCTAAATCACTTTACATTCTTTTACATACTGATATACACTCTAATTATACAGTTCCTTAATACTTAAACGGCATATTACGTACATACTCAACTTCACTCTACTAATATTTTTGAAAATTTTGCATCCTTTGATAGGGACAGATACACATAAACCTTTAACAACCATGTGCTGCAGCTCTCTGATGATATTTGGACAAGTAACCAGTCGAAATTTAAAAAGAATTATATTTTGTGTGTTTGTGTACTTTTGTCACTTCAACCAAGATGAAGAAATGGTTAATGACTCAACCGGTTAAAAATCAAAGACTCGAAACAGACAGTCAGGCTACCAGTCGAAACGTAGTGAAACGTACGCAAACGTTTGATATAAGTTTTAACTGTCGAACGGAAAGCTACAAAGAAATATGTTCCTGGCCTACACATGTTTGTAGGCAGGGTCCGAAAGGGATAAAAGAAAGGAAGACCCTCACTTCTCATAAACAACAATACCACACACTCGTTACCATGGAAAAGTATCTAGAAAAGTAGCTAATGCATAATTTATACCAACAAAATTTAGTGCGTGATCATCTAAATCTATGAAAGGCAGACTTTGAACAACCTGTTATCATCATAATCGAATTTCCAACATGGTATGTTTATAATTGTGAGATTTGATTTTGTGTTCTGATCTCATTTCAGATGGTAGAAGGAATATCTCTGTAATAGCAATATGATAATTGCAGTAAAAATGACCAGGAATATTCAAATACGGTACTATACTGTATTGTTGTAATGCCATTATATATGAAGTTATAGTAGTATACTGTAATATAAATAGTCAATATTTGATTACACCTCAACATAGGTGTTCGTTGTTCTTTGTACAACGACATCTGATACAGCCTGAAATTTTAAATGGAGTGACCGTCTTTATAATACGATTCAATTAATTTTGAGGCTGTTACGAAGACGATCCGCGAAAATGTACAGTTTCACAAAGTTCGGAACTGAAATTTCCTAGACGGAGAAATACGCAAATGATATTGTCACTACCTTGTCACTAAGCTGGTCGCGGTTCGAATCCCGGCCAACGTATGTGAGATCTTTGAAATGGAAAGGCCCCTCCTTCTCTTTCGTATACCTCCCGTGGCTATGTTCATGACATCAACAGTTACGTAAAACAACAATCTTGCTTCCTTTGATCGAATATCCTTAAGTTGGTAAGGACTTGGAATACATCCACAGATCTTTTGCTGCCATAAGAGGCGACCAAAAGAGACAATCTCACGGGAACTAAACTTCGTGGCTTGAACCGACGACCAAAGGTCCCTTAACTGAAAATGGCAACCTTTGTTTTGCAAGTTGCTTTACTTCGCACCGACACAGATAGGTTTTATGGCGACGGTGGACGGAAGGGCAGGAAAAGACGGAAGTGTCCATGGTGTTAATTAAAGTACAGCGCCAGCATTTGCTTGGTGTGAAAATGGGAAACCACGGAAAACCATCTTCAGGGGTGCCAACAGTGGAGTTAGAACCCACTATCTCCCGAATACTGGATACTGGCCGCATTTAAGCGACTGCAGCTATCGAGCTTGGTAACTGAAAATGGCATTGCACCCCCTTACATGCTTCAAATTCATCACTTCCACTTTTCCAATCAGACCTCACTTGGCCAAACCCTGGTATCTACCACATTACGATGTGAATTGCATAAAAGCTTCAGAACACTAAAATACTTTATTCAACACTTAATTAAGAAGTCATGAAATGCGTTAACGAATCAATTACTGCTATATAAGAAAGAAGCGTGGTGTACAACGTACAGAATCTTATCGCAGACTAGCTGAGACCTTGATATCACTGGGTAAGCCATATGGCCCAGGTGGCTCTCACATTATCCACTCGCGCGCACAAGGCACAGAGAATAACCGGCTACTCACTGAGGTTCACGCTGTAGATCCACATGAACCAAACCACTTCAGGCCTAGTGATGAGTTGAGAAAACATTTCTCGAAATCCCCTAGCTCTCCGGTTCTAAAAATATCTTTTGGCATGTGACAAAAAAGAAAAAAATACGTAATCCTGCAATGAGAAAAGCAGTGGTATTTTATGGTAATTTGTGGGAGAGAATCCCCATTAGTAGTTCATCAACGGCAATTTCGGCAAGCGGTGTTGCTCTGTATTTAGCCGAATTTCGAAAGTCTTCCTCGTTTCTGAGTTGTCGGGCTGAATAGCTCAGGCGGTAGAGTGCTGGCCTTCTGAATCCAGCTTGGTAGCTTTGATCGTGGCTCAGTCCTGTGGTATTTGAAGGTGCTCAAATAAATCAGCCTCGTGCCAGTATATTTACTGTCACATAAATACTCTCTGCGGGACAAAATTCCGGTTTATCGACACCCCTAAAAGTAGTGTTTTTTTAGTTTTCTGCAGCTACCACCACTACCCTTCCCCTGGGAGGGGGCCTACACCACCCGGAATGTGCTGACTAAGAGTCCGTGCTTAACCTCACATGACCTTAACTAGAGCAGTTGGCTTAGAGTTCACACTTAACCTCACACGATGTTACACTGGCTACGTGTTCAGGCTTTCCCTTACAGGTCTGTAACCGAGCTCGATAGCTGCAGTCGCTTAAGTGCGGCCAGTATCCAGTATTCGGGAGATAGTAGGTTCGAACCCCACTGTCGGCAGCCCTGAAAATGGTTTTCCGTGGTTTCCCAGTTTTCACACCAGGCAAATGCTGGGGCTGTACCTTAATTAAGGCCACGGCCGCTTCCTTCCCACTCCTACCCCTTTCCTGTCCCATCGTCGCCATAAGACCTACCTGTGTCGGTGCGACGTAAAGCAACTAGCAAAAAAACAGGTCTGTAAGTTTAACGCCCTTAGGTCTGGGGTCGAACCCGGGGTCTGCGAGGTTAAGTCTAGGCACTTCATGTCTGTTAGGTTAAGCTTACCCTCTTAGCCATAATCACGGTGGCTGATAGGGTAAGCGTACACATTTGGCATCGAACTTGGGCCTGTAAGGTTAACGCCCTTAAGCGTAAGCCAGAACCTGTGGTCTGTAAGGTTAAGTCTGAACACTTAGCCAGTGTAACATCATGTGAGGTTAAGGATGCACTCTAAGCCAACCGCTCCAGTAAAGTCATGTGTGGTTAAGCACGCACCCTTAGTCAGCATATTCAGGGTCTTGGAGGCCTCTTCCAAGGGCCAAGTGGTGGTGGTGGCCGCAGAACACTAAAAAAATCCACTACTTCTGAATACCATCAAAATGCCACTAGTAGGACATAAAACAAAAACATTATTCTTATCATATTTCTGTTTTGATGAAAATTTACGTGCAGTTGATACTGAATACTATGTTAGCAACAAGATCTGTTTTACGAAGTTTTAAGTTGACAACTAATATAATCAAGGAACGGAGAGAACAGGATTTGATCAGGGTAAGTCAGATAGAAACGCTGAAAGTGGGTAACATTTCACAAGTTAGAAAAATAATGACCGGCTCAAGTAGGAGACCGTGGTCCTCAACCTGATCTCTCAAGTAGACGTCCTCAGGAAGTTACTTGTTGTTGTAGTTGCCTCTTACGTTAGGTATCGGCTACCACGTATGTATTCTGTGCTACGACCCTCAGAGGGAATGTAGCACCAAAAGACAAAAGTTTCATTTCATAGAGGTTGAAAGCCTTTGTTGGCTTGTCGAATGACCCCAAGGGGTATGCTAAAAGGTTTACCTCCCCCATCCCGTGGACGAAACACCATCAACAGCGTCAGATGTACTCATTCCACATAAACACTGCGAAGAGGTTTGGAATTGAATCTAGGCTTCAGGCCTCAAAGTTGTGATTGTAAATCATCATCTCTCCTACCCTTCCAGCCACATTCTAAAATTTTTTGTTTCCACCAACACAACTCGAACCAGCTAACCACGTGTCAGATCATGCAGACTTGGCGTCTTAACCATCATAGTCACCTGGCGGGCAGTGATGGTGGTGGCGATTACTCTTTAACGAGGGAGTACAACCTGTCTTAAATATATTTACAAGGCGAAACGGAAAAAGTATGGACCTTCGAAGAATTAAGGTTTCGGCAAAAGAAATGGAAGGGCAACTTCTGGCTCGGTGAGGAAAGCAACGGGAAACTACCTCACTCCTCATTTCCCTAGTACGCCTCTTCAGTGATGCCTAGGCCATCTATGACAGCTGATGGCGGAGCTGTTGAGGATCCAACCAGCCTTCGGGCTGAGGACTAAACAGACACACACACACACACACATTCATGACCATGAGGAACCAGGTGCATTATACCCGTCAATATAATCAGTACCGTAAGAAATATATTGAGAAATCAACATTACCTTTTGATTATAATGAAGACAACAGTGCATCAAGCTGTTGGTTACGAAATAAAATTGGCTTTATTAGGTAGCCTACTTCTAACATTGGAATCATGGTTTTATAACCTGTCTACACGATGCATATGTATGCCTATATTCGTATACACTTTCACAATCGGCTTGATCAACCTGATGAGATGATTTTCTGGATATTAGCTTTCCAGGGTAAGGTCCACAGAGTCTCATTCACGCCAACAGGGAAGAAACCGGGAAGTCAGTGCAAGTGCCACGCAATACAGTATATTCTTCTACTTCGTCACCTAGGACTACGCGGAATCAACATTTTTCGACTTTCTTTTTTTGCTCAGTAGTTCTTCATCTTCAACGACTTCGCACGTCTCCAGTCCTCTGACCACACCGATCGTGTGGGTTTCCTTTCTTGTTCCTCAAATCCCCGTGTTTGAATGATATTTTGCATTTCCTTTCGATCTTGCAGATTTGGCTATCCTAATTCAGTGAGGTCGTTCTCTAATAATTTGTACCACTTTGGTCTAGTGGCTTTGTTTTGTAGAAATTTGTAAATTTGATGTGAAAGTCTGTTAGGGCTCATTCATTCCAAATGCCCTGCAAATTGGATTCGTCGCATTCGAATTGCATCTGTAATTTTGGAAATATGCTTTTATATTTCACTATTAGGCTTAGGGTAATGAGTTCCGTTTATGATTCTTGGTCCTACGATTTTTCTCATGATTTTCCGGTCTTTATTTGTAATTGTTCCTTTAATCCCTTTTGCTGTACTGTAGTTTTAAAGTTTCCGCAGCGTAGAACAGTAGCGGCGATTAGTTTGGGGGGCGACGGGGCACGTGCCCCCCACTTTGTAGAGAGAAACCTTACGTTTTCATTCCATTTTAGCCAGCTGAAACTAGGAACCATGCGCATTATTAAAAAATCCATTTGTACTGTACAAGCCCTGTTGTCTTATGAGGTAATTATTTCGTTTAATTCCTTTAATTATTAACAACATTATTAGCGGAAATACGCACCAAATAATTTTCATCGTGACTAACCGACCTGCATAGCACCTCAGCAAATAGCGGAGACTCGCGCAGCAGCGTACAATATGTTCTGCGAGAAAGGGTAGCAGGGGACATTTTTTGCCAAGGCCGTGGAAACTGAGGTATGATTCACCCGCTTGCCGTGCGCATTCGTCAGTCTGGCGTCTCTTTATTGTCTGTTAGTCTCTTAGTGTGTAGTCAATTACTAAATGATTTTAATTGTATAATCTCGCGGTAACTGTATTTAATTGTAATACGTGTGTAATACTGTTCCTTTGCTGAAAGTTTTACTATATACCGGTAGCATTGAATCAAAATCTGAAAGAAACTATTATTACCTCTCTGTTGAAATTATCTCAGAGAGCATAAAAAACTGACCATTTTGTAGTTTTTTCTTAAAGGTTTTAATATTTATACCCCGCCCGCCCTCCCCAAATCCCTCGCAAAACCAGTTACTTTTTTTTTGTCTGTAAATATTTTGCCCCCCCCCCACTTCTTATTCTCAATCGCTGCTACTGGCGTAGAGTGCTTCTGGTTTAACTACTGTATTGTTATGTCATATCTTATTGTTCCATGAAAGACATTGTTTATTGTAAACGGTTCTTGTTAGTTGGAATTCTTGAAGTTATGGACTTCCTTTCATTACAATTTTCTGCAATCCAGTCACCTAGGTGTTGGAATTCATTCACTCTTGAGATTTTGTTTGTACCAATGATAAGTTCTTGTGGTGCATCTTTGATGTATGATATTTGAAGTCCGATTTTTGCTGCTTGTTCTTTTTGAATATCAAGTTGCTTTTGTGCATCTGGTATGTGTTTGGCTATAAGTGCCATATCATCAGCAAAGGATAGATAGTCAATTTTTATACCTTTATCCTTAGGTCCTAAATGGGGAGATGGTGCGCCTGCTTTCTTCCAGTCTCTGACAACCTTTTCAAGACCACAATTGAAAAGTAATGGAAATACCCCATCCCCTTGTCGCACTCCTGTGTTTATTCGAAATTCCTGACTATATTCGCCCATAAACTTTACTTAAGCTGTAGTTTCGGTAAGCGTTTCCTTGATAATATTTCTTGTTATTTGATCTACAGTAGTATAAATTCTAATAAAACATTAAGGAGTGATCATCGATCTATACTGTCATATGCTTTTTTGAAATCAACAAATATGATCACATAGTTTTTGCTTTCTGTGGCACGGAAGTATGTTATTGTATCCCTTAAGTTAAGAATTTGCTCAACGCACGACCTTCCTTTTCTAAATCCAGCTTTGTATTCATCTAATTCTTGGTCCAGTTGATGCTCTGCACGGTTCAGGATTATAATTGAAAGGATTTTATAGTTAACCTGAAGGAGAAAGATTCCTCGAAAATTATTTGGATCAGTCTTACTTCTTTTTTTATGTATTGGGTGTATGAAATGAAATGGCGTATGGTTTTTAGTGCCAGGAGTGTCCAAGGACAAGTTGCAGATCTTTTGATTTGACACCCGTAGGCGACCTGGGCGTCGTGATGAGGATGAAATGATGATGACGACGACACATACACCCAGCCCCGTTAAAATTCCCGACCCTGCCGGGAATCGAACCCGGGGCCCCTGTGACCAAAGGCCAGCGCGCTAACCATTTAGCCATAGAGACGGACTATTGGGTGTATTATCGCTGTTTTCCAATCTGTAGGAAGTTTTGGTTCGCCATATTGCCAGCAGAATTTCATGAACTTTCATGATCAAATTTTCTCCTGCATTTTTCCATAATTCTTCCACTATTTGGTCCTGCCCTGAAGCCTTGTTATTTTTCAGTGATATTATTACTTTCTTAATTTCCTGGACACTCGGTGGGGTTGAATCTGTGTTACTTTGGGGATAGTTGAACATAAACTTCTCTTGCGGTGTTTCACAATTAAGTAATTTAGAAAAGTATGTTGCCAGGATTTCACAATTAGCACTGTTAATGAAGGGGATTTCTCCATGTTCATTGGCAAATTGGAGTGATGGTGGCGAAGATTTGGTTAATTTCTGTTTAAAAGTTCTGTAATAATTTCGTGAATTGTGTTTCTTAAACGCTTCTTCTATAGTTTGCAGTTTTATATCTTCACTTTGTTTTCGAACTTTTCTTATAGATTTTGTATCTTTCTAACATTTTCAACATTTTGAAATGTGGTTAGACTGTTGTTGCATGACCAATTATTCCAAGCTTGTTGTCTTAGTTGTATGACCTTGTCGCATTCGTCTGTCCACCAAGCATGATTTCTGGTCCTAGTTAGTGGTGCTCTTTTTTCTGCTGTTTGTAGAAGTCCTGTTTGGAGTTGTGAACAATTTTTCTGCTGCTCTCTTAAAGTTTTCATTATGTTTAATGTGTTCTACGTCATAATGTCCGGTTCCATGGCTAAATGGTTAGCGTGCTGGCCTTTAGTCACAGGGGTCCCGGGTTCGATTCCCGGCAGGGTCGAGAATTTTAACCATAATTGGTTAATTTCGCTGGCACGGGGGCTGGGTGTATGTGTCGTCTTCATCATCATTTCATCCTCATCACGACGCGCAGGTCGCCTACGGGAGTCAATTCAAAAGGCCTGCACCTGGCAAGCCAAACTTGTCCTCGGACACTCCCGGCACTAAAATCCATACGCCATTTCATTTTACGTCATATTTCCGTTGAGGAGCCCGATTTGTAAATTTTCTTTTTTTCTGAGATCATGTCAACTGAGAATTCAGTAGGATAATTATCAGATTCCAAGTCTAATCCTTTGAGGACTTTGATTTTCATGATTTATGTTGTATTCATGCGGGAGATTAGGACGTGTTTCAGTTGATATTCACCTAACAAAGGGTTAGATGAAACCCAAGTCTTAGTTTTGGAAGGTTTTTTCTTGAAGTAGGTTGATTTTAAAAAATAATCATTTATGCATATATCAATAAGTCGTATGCCATTCCTATTAGTATGTTATGACCGGACCATTTACCAACCCAGCATCTATATTTCTTTACGGATTTGGGCATTGAAATATCCCATGAGTACTTTAACATGATGTTTTGGTATTTTCTGTAAAATATGATCTAAAGGGTGCCAAAATTGTTCTGCTTTATCAAGCTTTTCTTTGTTAGTAATATTAGTTGGTGCATGTCCATGAATCTTTTTATACATA
This sequence comes from Anabrus simplex, assembly GCF_040414725.1. NCBI lineage: Eukaryota > Metazoa > Arthropoda > Insecta > Orthoptera > Tettigoniidae > Anabrus > Anabrus simplex. The sequence goes on along the minus strand of NC_090270.1, from coordinate 158,834,320 downwards.
TAAATGAATGTTTGTTTGCTCGTATTCTATAGACTCAAAAACTATTGCACCGATTTCTCTGAAAATTTCATACTTGTTCCTTATTGCTCCTGAGAGGTTTACATAAATGGTTTGACATCTTAAGTCCTCACCATTCCCCAGATTTAGGCCTTTTGGCACATCACAATAGGCTAATATAGGCGAAATATCGAATTTGTCGTACAAAGACGTGACAAAGTTCATTTGAAGCCTCGCGATGCGAGGAACAAACCTCGGTATGTCCCTACGGGACCCAAAAACCACATTTTAAGGCCCTAAACCCAACCGTTTTCGAGATATTGTCACCTCCGTACCCCGGCTCAAGGGATTCCCTGAAAGAAGTGATCCGCCGTAACCGTTAAATCAAGGATTCTAAATGATCGAAATAGAGCAATATTAGTGTTGATCCATAGTTTTGAGGGTCGCTGAGATGAACTGTGACCAAATGATATATGTAATGGAGGATTTTTGGATATTCCGTCGCTAAGGGACTGAAAAGGTTGGGGGGGGGGGGGGATTTGTGTATGAATTGTTTCAATGAGCATATCTATATCTCAAAAATTTAAAAGTTTACAGACGTAAAAATTGATATTTAGAATCTCCTTTGAAAATAAAGGAACATCTATTTTTTTGTTTTGGAAAATCCCTTAAGGGGAGTGAAGCAAGGAGGAAAAGGTGTTGTATACCTTTAATGTGGATACTTATATATATATATTAAAAAAAGATGTTGCAGACGTGAAAATTTGTATTTGGAATCTTCTTTAAAAATAAGGATTCATGCATTCTTTCGTTTTCGGAAAATCACTTAAAAGGGTGAAAGAGCTGAAAAATTATATAAATTATTTGTATGAAGATACTTATATCTAAAAGAAAACTAAAAATAGAGAAAGATATTGTTTGTTTTCGAAAATCGACTTAAGGGGGAGGGTGAAAATAAGTAAAAGTTTTGAATTATGTTTATGAGGATGCTTATATGTCAGAAACTGAAGATGTTACAGACGTGAAACATGGTACTTTGAATCCCCTCTAAGAACAAAGAAACGCGTGTTTATTGTTTTCGGAAAGTCCACTTAAGGGGAGAGGGTGAAAATAAATAAATTGAATTCCTTTTATGAGGATACTTACCGTATATCTCAAAAACTGGAGATGTTACAGACGTGAAAACATTTTTTGGAATCTCCTTTAAGAATAAAGAAACAAGTATTTTTTGTTTTTTGAAAATCCACTTAAGGGGTGGAAATAATTGAAAAGCGGGCGAAGTTTTAAAATTAGTACTAGTATATCTACAGAAAATATCTAAACGTAACATGTTACAGACGTGAACATTGGTATTTGGAAGCTTTAAAAGTAAAGAAACATGTATTTTTGTTTTGTTTTCGGAAATCCACTTAGGTGGGGTGAGGATGACGGAAGGACAGTAAAGGGGTTTATTTTTTATGGGAATATTTTATTTTATTTTGTGAAATACTTCCTCTCATGCAGAGGCTGCTTTGCGACAAAGCATACTTTTACATTTATTTTTAGAAGAGAAATAGATATACTGTACTTGAGAAATGTTACAGACGTGGGAAATGGTATTTGGAATCTGTTTTCAAAATAAAGAAACATGTATTTCGTTTGTTTTCGACTTGAGAGAAGACTGTTTCTCACATGTACAGTTCTATATTGCATGGTCATCTTAGCCCCAAAAGACAATATCTTAAACGTGATTTACAAAGAGTTTCTGGGGTAAATGAAACTCATTTTTTCTGTGAGCTTAGGCTATATTCTTTAGGGATTTTCAGGTAATGCCTTAGTACAATACCGAGAAACGATTACTTTTAACAAATTACGAAATCTACGTGAGTGAAGCCGCGGGTAACTGCTAGTTAGAGTTTTTTCCTGATTTTATAGTTAGGGTGGAAAGACTCCAGTTCCAAATTGTGAACAATTCGCCGTAATTCGTTCGTCCGATTTTCCTTTAAATATCCTGTAGTTTTCTGAATCGAAGAAGCATTCATCTGTATATCGTGATTCTTGAAATTCAGTAATTTTTATGTTTCGGTCTCTAGATTTATTTGTTACTTTTCAATCACCCAGCTTTCAAAAGGGAATTGACATTAAATGTCATTAGTCACATTCGTAATTTGGGTTAATTTTGACCTTACGGGGATTTGAGGAACTCCGAAGTACCTCCTTGCACACTTCTGTGGTCTCCTCAGAATCCGAATAGACCACATGCGGTTTTTCGGCCGAAAGATTTGACCCGCTGAGGTAATTAAGTTTAGAAAGTGCTTTCTTCATGTTGGTTTAGTTGGTTGAGTTTTTTGACTGGGGTTTCAGTCGATATACGCTCAGAGTTCCACTTCTGAGATCTTCTCCACTGCTGATGACGTTGTGGAATTCACTCTTAACCCTGAGTATGGGCCCTCCATATTTATAGCCCCTGGAGAGAGGGTGTCCCAGTATTTTGAAGCCCCCAGGAACTGGGCTGCCTGTTGGACCGCGGGTTCCTATTCCGAAGTATTTGAACCAGCCCACATTTTTGTGAGCCCCCTATCCGCCACCTGGGGGCAATACAGTATGTTATTTTATACACGCAGAAATGAATTTCAAAGAAACTTACCCGTGAAGTGATACGCCATTGAACTTTATGAACCTCTTTGTGTAGCCATAAGCTGCACAGGACGCTGGCATTTTCCTTCAGAGGAATATAGTAATTCAGTTTTTCGGGCAGCACCAGCAATGACAGCACCAAACAATCCAGCTTTTGCCAAACAGCGCTCTCGCTGAACTTCGTACGCGACATGGGCGCCAATTTTACCTCTAGTGGATAGGTACTTACACTATGTGAGCATTATTTTATTGGGTCATCCTGAAATAAATGAGGGTAATAAAACAAACGGAGCAACAAGTTAAGGTGTAGATTGGAACTAGCACACTCGTTCTCCATTAATCTGGCAACCGCTCTGTGTGCTTGATCTTTCTCAATAAGCTTTCAGGCAAAACTACTCGTACACTGCCTAAGATTTTATACATATCTATGGATACATTGTTAACACCAGCAGATTTCCCGTTCTTCATTTTTGATAGAGCCTGTGTTTTGCAGTTTCTGAGCACTGAGTTCACACGTTTATCGAGCTTTGGCATGACTGTCCGATATACCCTCTCAACACCAGTGGCGGCTCGTGGATATCAGCAGTGGGGGGCGCACCTTAGTTTCATAATTCCACAAATATCTCAAGTTCTTCAAAACATGTTATCAAGATACACAATTCGAACACTATACGGTGCAATGCATACGCAATTGTTTTGATTATGATGATGATGATGATGATTATTATTATTATTATTATTATTATTATTATTATTATTATTATTATTATTATTATTATTATTATTATTATTATTATATGCCTTCACTGGCAGGACTTAGTGTTTACAGTGCACTATGTCTTCTGGTATGGGCTAGAGCAATTTTGTTACTTTCATTGATCTGTCTCTGTCTTATCCTTCGCTTTGACAATATGAAAGTGACTAAGGTATGAGCGATGCTAGTAATTCCATTCCTTCTGCAGCCAGTCCCTGCTATGAATGGTGTGAAAATGTTGCTCATAGGGTCGGTTGGTGCGTGCATTTCAGTGGGCTTCGCAGACTGATATGTAACAGCAACTTCTGGCTCAGTGAGGAAAGCAATGGGAAACTACCTCACTCGTCATTTCCCTAGTATGCCTCTTCAGTGATGCCTAGGCCATCTATGACAGCTGATGGCAGAGCTGTTGAGGATCCAACCAGCCTTAGGGCTGAAGACTGAACATAGTAATAATAATAATAATAATAATAATAATAATAATAATAATAATATTTGCCTGTTCTTGTCCACCATCGAGTTATGTTTAAGAATAGTTTCATTGTAGTGATTACTTACACAAGACACGACATTGACTTCACCAAGCATTTCAAAGTCCATGGTACTATTGATATCACCCCTGTGGTGATCCATTTATCTCCTTTCCTAGAACGGGAGAATAGCGGGCAAGGAAAGCAGTAAAAGGTTTCTGAGATATCACTTCCACATATCCGCGAGTTCTTGTTATATACGTCAGGAGAACTAATTTGTCTTTGGAAAGCCCTATTTTCATTTTTCTTTGTCTCCGGTTTTTTCAACAAGAAGTCTGGTGTCGGCCTAAAACACTCCTTCAGTTCGACTTTCTTCTCGGTAGAAAGAGAAGAAAACGTTAGTTCTTTAATATGTTCGACGGTAATCATACTGTACGAAGTGCATACATAACACTACGCCTACATATAAATCACAACCTTTCTCCTAATTTCACCTTGTCACAGTCACATCACGGTCATTCACCAACACAAAGTTAAACATCGCGCTCTCCAGTGAGTATGGCCAACATGAGTCAAGTGCGAGGAGCCAGTAGTTACAGTCGTTACTCGTTTCGTTAGTTAATAATCCTAAAAATTACAAGACTATTTTAAATGTATACCGGCACATTTAACTCAGGTAAATGCCTCAGTAAAATAGTTCCTAGTTTTAGGAGAGAAATGGCATAAACTGACCCCTGTTAAATAGAAATCAGATCACCAATGTTTCGGGTAGGTTGGCTGCAACGGTGGGCCGCGGCAGAAACGCGCCGGAATCTCCGTAGAACAGCACATCTCTACTGCGCCTCTGATTGGCTCCCTCAAGGCCAGTCAAGCGAGACTCGGGAGTATTTGGTCCGCTGTGAGAGAGCGCCCTCCTGCGTAGGGCCAGCAGCGCATCGCGCCGCAGCACAGTACAACTCGCGCCCTTGATAATAATCTTATAGTAAAATATTTCCCTTGTTAACATTTAAGATTAAAATTCCCGAATTTAATGGAACCCCGTGGGGGGCGCGCGCCTTAGCGCCTCCCAAACGAGCCGCCACTGCTCAACACGCAAAATCTTCGTTTACTATTTTCTGGAAATACTCATTTCATCCTTGTAATATGTCTACTTCAGTCAATCAACTGATCATTCACCACTGATCTGTGTTTAGGGCTCTCGCCCAGGTGACAGATTCACTGCCTACTTCTTATCTAGTGAAGCGTTATTAAAACATTAATATTTTCTAATCATTTGTGGCACTACTAACCACGTATCTTCTCACCGCGTCTCCCTGAGAACGCGAAATTCATTTTTTTAGACTTACCTATGTGAAAACTGCACTGATTTTGTCTGCCATCTAATGCCTTTTCTGGGAACGGTAGCCAGTTAGCGAGCCTTTTCTGAAATAAGGTGTAAAGGCACAGATGCGAGAGTAATCTGAGGATATCCAATTACTTCCTTTATTAAGTCATTGCCTAGATAAAGCCGACTGCCGCTTTTCTCTTAATTCCCTTCTAGACGGTATTTTATGGAGTCGTATCTTTTCTGGCTGCAAATCACCTTGCCGAGATTGGGAAATGGTATACAACAGTTGAATTCTTCGGGGTAAGAATCTGAAGTTTCGGTTCTACAAAAGAATATACCTTGCTCACACGGAAAGGAACACGTACACCTTAAAATCACTTTTGAAATGACGTGATTATTTCATTTCACAGTTCTATACAAAATATTTGTACGAACGGAATTGACCAGACACGTTTACTCATTGTACGAAATAACTCAGCTTTTCACACACATTCATGCACCAATAACACAGTGCTACACCCACATTGACAGCGAAGAATGTGCGTCTACTACTGCACACTTACGGCGACTTGAAGAAATTACAACCTTATTCCAGAAGGTGATGGAGCCTCCGTGGCTCAGGCGGCAGCGCGCCAGTATCTCACCGCTGGGTTCCATAGTTCAAATCCCACTCACTCCATGTGAGAGTTGTGCTGGACAAAGCGGAGGCGGGACAGGTTTTTCTCCGGGTACTCCGGTTTTCCCCTGTCATATTTCATTCCAGCAACACTCTTGAATATCATTTAATTTCATCTATCATTCATTAATCATTGCCCCAGAGGAGTGCGGCAGGCTTCGGCAGCCGGCACAATTCCTATCCTCGCCGCTAGATGGGGGCTTTATTCAATCCATTCCTGACCTAGTCGAATGACTGGAAACAGGCTGCGGAATTTTTTTCTGAAGGTGATTAAAAGCTGTGGAGGATAGTGGATTCCTTGTGATAAGAATTGTGACGGGCAATCACAAAACAAACGTCTTCATGTTTAGACATTTTGGACAACCTGAAATATCCAGACGATATTATCCCAATCATACTAGAAACAGGAAATCAAATCCTTGTTTGCCGGTACTTCGCTCGTGTTGTTGAAGATAGGATGGAGTGTGACAGTTGCGTCAGCAACATCTCACTGCCTAGAGCTTTGACACCGCTAGATGGAACATTATGCATCAGGATAGGAGAGGAGCTCTATACCCAAAACCTTGTTTTGTTGCTCTGGTGGAATATCTGCAGGAGGTCGTTTAAGCTGCTGTGCACTATTGTCGAAGTCCTTCAAGCGTACGAGCGTAATACGTCTTCCTTTTTTTTAGAATGTGTTTTGTTACAGTGTAAGGTAAAATAACACCAGAAAACTGTTAGTAATATTATCCTAACCAAGTTCGTAAGACCTCTATTAACCGATATTGCTTTGACAAGAACAGAAAATGTACGGTACTACTCCAAACCTTCATCCCGGAAAATCTTTAAATTGTGACATGAAGAGGGCAACTGCGACTTCATACAGGTAATATTGCCGATATTTAATATTACTGATGTAATTTGCGAACTTCAGTGAACATTTATGACCATACTGCATAGTGTTTTGTACGCTGTCGCCATTAGAATAAGTTTGGAACATTGTGCATCTATGCCTGCCATCTAGCGGAGATATTTTGTCGCAGCCTATTCGCAAAAAGCCTCGAATAGAGCAGGCAGTATAGGAGGACCGAGATGGCGGTGGTTAAGACCAACAACAATTATTACTCGACCAAGGCGAGTGGAGTCCTGCACAGCACAGCGCCACTAGTAACGAACATTACGTCATCGCAGTACAGTCAAATACTTTAATATGTATTAAAGTATTTGGTACAGTCAGCCAAGGAGAACAACTGGAGCACTAACCAAGACCGACTACAATACTCAGACCTTAAGGCAGGTTTCACGGGCCATGCATAGTCCGTATGTGAACACGGTTATGAGTTTAAAGCAATAAATGTGAAATAATTATTTCGAGTCTGGTTGTGATCGTACTTCGTGATATTTAATACTGATAAAGACGTATTTGAGACGTTTGAGTCGCTAAGTAATTTTACGTGGAAGCTGAAAATACCTGGAGGTGTATTATGTCGTGTTTGCACATAGTATCGTATAGGTAATGTGTTTATGTTTAAGAGATGATCTTATAGAATGTAGTTGGTAGGGACCGATCGCGATGTGTATCTCTCTGTAAGTCAAAAACGGGCAATTCTTCGGGTATATCTGCCCTAAAGGAAGGATAAAAGGTTTTCGAGAGAAATAGATTGGGTGCATTCATCGCAAAAATTTTACTGTAGATAATGTAACTGTTGTGTGCATCAAACATATATATTTTATCCGTTGAGAATGGTGAACCAATTCGCATTCCTAGGAAATATTTTAAATTGACACCTGATAATTTTTCAACCGTATTCGACAATCAGCTTTTGCATAACAACATTAATTTACCTCAAGGAAGAAAGTACACTAAAGAGCGTGAAGAGCGATTGCCACAGAGAGTTTAAAAGTTGGTGTTAAGAAGAAAAAATGCCCTTACAATTTTTTTAAACCTGAATCCAATTGACTTCATTATATTTCTAAGCGTTTCGTCGCACCCTGTGAAATTAATTTTAGTAGTTACCGTAATGTTCGAACTTCTTTTTTTAAATCTCAAAATATTCCTGAAATGTCTTTATCCATATCGTCCTTAACCATATCGTCCAGTATAATTTTATTTACAGGTGGTTTGTCCTTTTTTGATGCGACCTAATTTTGCTCGTTCCACTTTCTTCAAGTTGGCTCTCTGTTCGTATGCTACATATTGTTTTCTTACTACAGCCGGTAGATGCAATAGCACGTTCAGTAGCATTTGTCACCGGTATTTTCATACCTTCCTTCTTCTCTCGAGCACAAAACTTAACGACATTGTAATTTACACGCTGAGCCTACTCATTATTGAAGATTATAATATAAATAACCGGAAATTATTCTCCATGAGAAACACTACAAGTAAAAACTTAGTTGCGTGCCTTGTGCCCCGACACAATACTACAATAATCAACAATACCAATCGTAACAACACACGATCATAGGGTAAATCATCCGAAGCTACTACAAAGACCCCCAAATTAGGCACAAAGAATGGGAAATTTATTCTTCCGAGGTCAATTCCACTGGCTCGGGTACCGTGTGCTATGGTGGTTTACAACATTCCTCGCACTCATAAACCACGCACGACAATAACCTGCAACACAATAACAGGCAGTTTACCACACACGACAGATGCAGCTCACCAAAGCGGAGGGTTTGGCTTACAAGGGCTGCACCAGGTTAACATTAACCTCATGAAATTAAAAAATAAAATATCCGTGCTTACTTATTTCGTAGCTTAATCGCTGTTAACGATGTCTATTTTTCATGTCAGTTCTTTGGAGACTTTTTTTCAAATGGAAGTGAGACTGTATTGCACCCGGATTTCAGAGGAACGTTATATATATAAACTGACTTGAGAAATTATAGTTTGCTATTCTTCCTTTCACAGAAAATGTATGGGCTTTGAAATAAAGATACGTGCATTACTGTACAATGAGGATCAAGGCCCTAAATAAGCCCCTCAACATTCTTAGTATTGCCTGCCTGAGGGCGTCAAGTCTATATGGTATGGCAGCATGGTTAGCCAGTTCGAATCCCACTGGTCGAAAACATTTTCATGGCCGGATTAATGGCCAGCAGAGTAAGAGAGGTGGTGGTACAATTTCTAGACACTACTCTTGATAGCATGCCAAATGCCTGGATTCAATTCACTTCTCCACAGTGTTCATATGGATTGAGGGCATATGACATTACTGATGGCGATTCGTCCATCTGATTGCGACGTTAAGCTTTCAGCAGGTTCGTTGGTGCTATTCGACAGCAGTACGCTAAGTGCCAGTACAAGATTTTTATCTTCCTGCTATCATGTATCACATATCACTCACGTATTTTATTTCATCTCATTAAATCCTCTCATGAAATTTACATCATAAAGGGCAAGCGGCCTTAAAAACTCGCTATGAAGGTTCATTTCACTTCACACTCGACATCGTAGAGAAACTGGACAAAATTAGGACACATTCATATTTTTTATTGTCTGTTGCCGGTACTTCTCGTTTAGGACGAATTCATTACCATATTATATACATAAATTTGCTAGTAGGATATCGTCGTACAAATTCAGATAGGTTTTCGAAAATGATGGGTTAGGAAAGACAGTGGGAAGAGAGCAGCCGTGACCTCAATTCATGTATAGCTCCAGCAATCACTTAGTGGGGAAATTAGAAACCCCAGATAATCATCTTCAGGACTGCTGAAGTTGAAGTAGAATCGCAGCATCTTCCGAAGGTAAGGTAACAGTTTTACAGCCCATACCACCAACTCATTCATTTATTACAGTTTACAGAATAGGGCGTATCTATTATGAATCTCGCTACTATTTCCATAGCAGAAGAAAAATGATTTGGCAGAAATTATACAACGTTCAAGTTAATTTATAAATGAATGTGTGTTTTCTACACCAAATGACACATTATGACATGATATAATCAGGTCTTGTACATTGATACAGTATGCTGAGAGAGAACTTATTTTATTTTAGAAGACAAACGAGTTCCCTTTTGAAAAAAACAGTCCGGCAGAAATAGAGAATTAAATATTCATTGGGTGGCCAAAGTCATGGAAGGCACTGATGTGATGTTAAAAACGAGTTTTTCCTCCGAGAGCCCTCAAAACGGCAGCAATACGGCGAGGTATCGACTCTACAAGGTGTTGAAATCGTTCTGGAGGGATCTGTCCGCACGCATCTTGGACTGTTATCCCCAGTTGGTCTTGTGTAGTTAGTGCGGGGTTCATGGAGTATCGACAGTATCCCATAAATGTTCAATTGGATTAAGATCGGGAGATCTGGAGGGCCAATCCATAGTCGTAACTTCGCTGGAGTGCTCCTCTAATCACCTGCGTGCCACCGCAGAGTAGTGACATGGCGCATTGTCCTGGTGAAACATGGCTAGTCAAGGTACTCTAGGGCCAGAAAGGGATGCAGATGGTCTGAAAGAATGTCCACATAACGTGCACCTGTCAATGCTCCCTGTTGCCGGAAAATAGGGCCTGATTGCGACCATGAGAATGCCGGCCAGACCAGAACTGAGCCACCTCCAGCCTGGACACAACCTTGTTAACAACCAGGATACGTAGCTTTACAGTGCATACTCCACACTCCCACATGCCCATCAGCTCGATACAACTGGAACCGAGGTTCATCGGACCATCCTATACACCGCCACTATTCCGTGGTCCAATGCCGATGTTCGCGGGCCCATGCACGTCGTTGAGCTCCGTGTTGAGGAATCAGCAAAGGGACACGAGTTGATCGTCGGCTGGCGAAGCCCATGCGGTGCAGTTGCCTCCTTACAGTTTTGATAGAAATAGGTCCCTGATTCACAACATTCAACTGGGTGGTGATCTGACTCACAGTAGACCGCCGAGCGCCCAGTATGGCTCTGCGGAGGAGACGTGATGTGCATTCGTTAAACACCCGTGATCTTCCCGTACAGAGGTTTACGCGGGTGGTAACATTCTCTCTGTGATATTGAAGATCCACCCTCGACACTGTTGACCTCGGAAACCCGAATTCGCGTGTAATCTCCACAATGCTATGACCCATGCACCGTGCACCGTGCGCCGATGATCACCCCACGTTCAAAGTCGGTTCATTCGCAACGTGTTGCCATCTTCACGACACTGGTGTCTGCTCAGCTATGCGGCAGCTAGCCGCAACGCTCAGGGGACATACACGGCACATTTCCCAATGGTACACCCCTTCCCATGACTTTTGCCCTCTCAGTGTATTTTTTGTATGTATTTTGCAACATTCTGTCTCGAGTGACAATCTGAACATCAGCATATTATAGAACAGGACAAATTTCTTCTTATTCTTCCTGTTGTTGCCAAAAGTTTGTGATTTTTCTGTGTTTATTTCCAGGCAGACTCAGTTGAAGATAAGTTGGATGAAGATTTCCTTTTCTACCTGTCTTTCACAAAATCGAATTTCGGTAACTTGATTGAGAAACAAGATGTTGATTTATGTCAGGTACAGTACACACAACTACAGTAATTTATGATAAAATTTACTATAGTATTTTAGCTTTAAACTTTCATTGGCCAAGAAACATTGCGATTGCTTGTAGATGAAGTAAATTACAATAGTTAAACATGTGTATTCCTGTCTGATCATAGAGACAATCTAGACAAGAATTGAAATAATACGTAACTGACTCTGCCGTTATCGGTAGTTAACAGAATTACAAGTTACTACAAGTCACCGTTAGAAAGTATAATAATATCTCATACCTACATTACTACGTTCACTCTAACCGGCTCCATAGCTAAATGGTTAGCGCTTTTGCTCACAGGTGATCCGGGTTCGATTCCAAGCAGGGTCGGAAATTTTAGCATTACTGGTTCATTTTGCTGGCGCGGGGGCTGGGTATATGTGTCGTCTCCATCATCACTTCACCCTCATCACGACTCGCAGGTCGCCTACAGACGTCAAATCAAAAGACGTGTACCTGGCGGGCCGAACCTCTCCTCGGACACTCCCGGCACTAAAAGCCATACGCCATTTCATTTACGTTAACTTAAACATGGATTGCGTTACTTAGCATCTGTCGCGATAGCTAATTGTTCTTCACAATTACCTGCTTTTTTTTTTATCTATGCTGGTATGTCATTGGTATTACGTCGATGTCTGGTCCCATGGATGAGTGATCAGCGTTTTTCACCTTCGGTCGTAGGTGACCCGGGCCCGATTCCGGGCTCAGTACGCGGAATTTCATCTTAAACAGTTAATTCCCTTGGCTCAGGGACTAAGGAAATTCCATACACCGCAAATAGTTTGGAACGTCAAAGATGCAATGCAAAAATAAGTTTACAGAATGTTGTTTATTGGATCACAGACACAAAACCTGAAGAAGTAAACTTTTCCAAACTCAATTTTTTTCTTATAAATATGTACCTAACGCAAATGAACAGCAATGGTGCAAAGCTTAAATTATTTATTTATTTATTTATTTATTTATTTATTTATTTATTTATTTATTTATTTATTTATTTATTTATTTATTTATTTATTTATTTTATTCCTTCTTCTTGCGTAGCCTTCTAAGGACCACGTTACAATTTCAATTCTTCCTCCTTAGTTGTTCTGTCCTTTTCTTCCAGTAATATTTCATTGTTTCACAGTGCTTCTTATTCCTGTCTTCAGTCCACTTTATGCCTGTTTTCCTTTCCTTCCTCCCTTGGAATCCTTCCATTTGTAAGACGTTATTCCTAAATTCCTTTCTTTCCAATAATTCTTCTTCTCATATGATGTTCGTTTCCAGGTCTTTCTTGACTTCTTGAATCCAGGTGGTGGTTAATTTATTTTTCCAAAGGTACTTGAAGAGTAGTAAGAGCGCAACGGGGATTCGCGGATTTTGTAAAAGAGAGCAAACCTAACCTCACAGTCGCCATCTTGGAGGGGCCACACCTCACTTTTACGCCCAGATGCCCTTCTCGAAGCCAACAGTCGCCATCTTGGAGAGGCCTAACCACACTTTTACGCCCAGATGCCCTTCCCCACGCCATCTTGAAGGGGCCTAACTACACAGGGCACAGTTTTACAGTCAGATGACCTTCCCGAAACCATCTTGGAGGGACCTAACTACACGGGGCTCAGTTTTACGGTCAGATGACCTTCCTGTCGCCATTTTTACCTCCCACCAGAGGGGGCACATATGGAGTAACCGCAGAAGCCTTTCCCGACGCCATCTTGGAGGGCCTAACTACATAAGGCACAGTTTTACGGTCAGATACCCTTCCCGTCGCCAATTGGCTCCTCCCACCACGAGGGCACATATAGCCTAACCCAAGATGCCCTTCCCGACACCGCCTTAGAGGGGCCTAACTACACTGGGCACAGTTTTACGGTCAGATGCCCTTCCCGTCGTCATTTTGATTCTCCCACCAGAGGAAGTACACATGGCCTAACCCCAGATGCTCTTCCTGACGCCATCCTGGCGGGGCATAACTACACAGGGCTTGGTTTTACGGTCAGATGACCTTCCCGTCTCCATTTTGATCCTCCCACCAAAGGGGTCACATATGGCCAACCTCCAGATGCCTTTCCCGGTGCCAACTTGGAGGGACCTAACTACACAGGGCCCAGTTTTACGGTCAAATGATCTTCCCGTCGCCATTTTGATCACCCCACCAGAGGGGGCACATACGGCCTAACCTTGTTTACGGCCAGATGTCCTTCTCGACACCATGTTGGAGGGCGTGCCTAACTACACAGGGCACAGTTTTTTACGAACAGATAACCTTTTCGTCGTCATTTTGATCCTCCCATTAGAGGGGACACATATGGCCTGACTAGTGTTTTGGCCAGATGCCTTCCCCCGCGGCATCTTGGAGGGACCCAACTACACAGGGCCCAGCTGTACGGCCATGTGCCCTTCCCGTCGCCATTTTGAAAGGGCCTAACTACACCGTCGCTATTTTGGCCCAGTTTTACGGTAAGATGCCCTTCCCGTCACCATTTGTGAGGAGCCAACCTACACCGTCGCCAACTTGGACACAGATTTACGGTCAGATGCCCTTCCCGTCACCATTTTTGAGGAACCAAACTACACCGTAGCCATCTTAACCCAGTTTCATCCCTTGCAAGATGCCCGTCCCTCCTCACACTCGTCATTTTGCACACGCATAGGTCCTAGTTGTCTTTTCCTCATGATCTAGACCAGTTTTACGGTCAGATGCCCTTCCCGTCACCTTTTTTGAGGAGCCTACCTACACCGTTGCCATCTTGGATGCAGTTTTACGGTCAGATGCCCTTACCGTCACCATTCTTGAGGGGCCTAACTACACCGTAGCCATCTTAACCCAGTTCTATCCCTTGCAAGATGCCCCTCCCTCCTCATACTCGTCATTTTGTACATACATACGGCCTAGTTGTCTTTTCCTCATGAACTAGCCCAGTTTTATGGTCAGATGCCCCTGGCAACTCTTCTGATTTAGCACAAGATGATCCTTCCCTGTCACTTTGGAGGAGCCGAACCGACGGACCTCTTGTTTCTTGGAAAAGTAAAACAATATTATTATTTATCAACCGCAATCATAATTTAAAATTACAATTCAAGAGCTATCTGATGGCGTGATGTCTACCCCCCGGTCTAGAAAACAATGAATGACGGCTGAGAGGATCTGTTATGCTGACTACACGACACTACATAATCTGCAGTACTTCAGGCTGAATAATTGATTAATTATCATTACATTTTATCGTTTCTTCTTTGCCACCTATCACCTCGTTTAGCAAGAGAATTAGGTGATAGGAACAAGAATAATCAATGAACACATGGACAAAAAGCAATTACAATTTTTTCATGCATGATATACTTACGTTATTGAAATGACATCAAACTGGCTAGCACGGTTTACCTTCTGATAAGACGTTAGCATTGATTTCAGCATTGTTTTACTTATCTGTTTCCATTTTACTCTTTTTGCGAGGTAAAGAAGAGGAGGGTGAGGAGGATGAATGAGGAGGGCGCAGTAAGGAGGAGAAGGTGGATTTTATATGTGTAGCTCGATTTTTTGGTACTGCATTTTTCATTTACCTTTTTCAGTCATCGATATCATGAACATAATTAGAAGGGAAAAGGAAGAGGTAAGGTTGAAATCATGATGAAGACAACACATACAACCAGCCCCCGTGCCAGCGAAATTAACCAATGATAGTTAAAATTCCCGACCGTACTGGGAATCGAACCCTGGACCCCTGTGACCAAAGGCCAGCACGCTAACCAATTAAAGTTAATAATCTATCAATCAATACTGATCTGCATTTAGGACAGTCGCCCAAGTGGCAGATTCCCTATCTGTTGTTTCCCTAGACTTTTCCTAAATGATTTCAAAGAAATTGGAAATTTATTGAACATCTCCCTTGGTAAGTTATTCCAATCCCTAACTCCCCTTCTTATAAATGAATATTTGCCCCAGTTTGTCCTCTTGAATTCCAATTTTATCTTCATATTGTGATCTTTCCTACTTTTATAAACGCCACTCAAACTTATTCGCCTACTAATGGCATTCCACGCCATCTCTCCACTGACAGCTCGGAACAAACCAGTTAGCAGAGCAGCTCTCCTTCTTTCTCTCAATTCTACCCAGCCCAAACTTTGCAACATTTTTGTAACGCTACTCTTTTGTCGGAAATCACCCAGAGCAAATCGAGCTGCTTTATTTTGGATTTTTTCCAGTTCTTGAATCAGGTAATCCTGGCGAGGGTCCCTTACACTGGAACCATGCTCTAGTTGGGGTCTTACCAGAGACTTATATGCCCTCTCCTTTACATCCTTACTACAACCCCTAAACACCCTCATAACCATGTCCAGAGATCTGTACCCTTTATTTACAATCCCATTTTTGTGATTACCCCAATGAAGGTCTTTCGTTATATTAACACATAGATACTTACAATGATCCCCAAAAGGAACTTTCACCCCATCAAGGCAGTAATTAAAACTGAGAGGACTTTTCCTATTTGTAAAACTCACAACCTGACTTTTAAGCCCGTTTATCAACATACCATTGCCTGCTGTTTAGCCATGGAGCCGGACGTTGCAGAGGTTAATCCTATGATACTGAGGTGACTAGATGGAGAAAATATTTAGGTTACCAGGTTACAAACAGAAACCGTTAATGAATCATAGTCACCTCAAAATGAAGTGGATAGTGAACCCAAGAGGGTAGCACACTCTAAATTCCCTGATTGCGTATAAGTTCCTTTGGCTGGTTTTGAAATTTACATTAAAAGTTTGAATTTTTTTATTTTAAAAAATTGAAGTTAATTAAAGATTGGGAACCTTCCCTCGAGCTAGCTGCTAAAACCTACCACTTAGTTAAACCAGGACTGCCATTACCTTGAGATGAAAGGCTACTTGATGATGGATGAGGCAACCCCGCCTCCCTGAGCCAACACACACACACACACACACACACACACACACACACACACACACACACACACACACACACACACACACACACACACACACACACACACACACACACACACAAGACTGGACCGATGAATAAGTGACTTGGTCAAAAATGTGCCAGTTTTTATACCCGAAAGGAAGGTTCTAGGGAGCTCTGGGCTAAGGCCCGACACGCCCCAATTCTTATTGGGTAATTAAATAAATACTAGACATACTTTGATTGCCTAAAAAATTAATATACAACATTTCTGTTGGCTAACATCTTAAATTGGAGATCGAAGTGTTGTAAACTTCAACATACCAAAAACAATGAATAATCAACTCAGTGTAGTAAACCTTAAAATAAAAAAATACATAATAATTGTAGTAGTCAATCTTCACACCAGAGGGCATCGCATAAATTTATAGTAGAGTCCTCTGTAAGGAAATGTTCAAACTTCTAGTATTAGTTCTTGCGCGTTTTAGTTGTAGATGGCATTCTTCAAGGCGCTTCATTTTAACACCACCTGGTACAGACTTCACCCCCCCCCCCCCCGAAAGTCTTTCGTCGCGGTGACTATTTATATTCTTGCTTGTTAGAAAATTTGAAGTTGAACTTTTACAGACAGAAATTTTCTTGATAAAAGTTCATTTATAAAAAATTATGTCAAAACAAGTCTTGAAGTCTTCCTGGAGCAGTAGAAGTCCGGGATGTAAGGTTCAAGTTTGACAGCAATGCGGCCGCCGCTGCCGATACCAGGGTGGAGGGTTCCTCTTTTTCCCCAAGTACCCTCAGATACAGTTCTCCCGCTACATTGAGAGGGGTAGCAATGGTGATGATCCCCACAGACCAGATATAGAGGCACTGCTCCCAGATGGGTAGGAGGTTAAGTTACCCCATCTCAGCCCTCGCCGGAGAGGATGGTGCTCCAGCACGCCGTTATGAAGGAGACTAGGCCAAAGCAGGGTGGGCCATTACCCCACGCTCGCCAGATGTTGAGACACGGCCGCATATGACAGAGAGTGCATTGAAACTGTCAATTACTTGGCGACAGAGATAGTTTTATGGAGAGCGAAAGTTTATCTTCTAATGTGCAGTTTCAGGTGAGGTGGGCGGCATTGAGGATGAGTGTGTGAATTGTGGGCTTGGTTTTGGAGGCGGAGGAAAGGTAATGACAGTCAGGCAACAGCAGAAAATGAACCGTACTATAGGGAAAGATTGTACAGGATTATGAACATCAACAAAATACTATCCTCAATGCCTATGGGAGGGGGAAGAAGGCCTCCCCATACTTCTTACAAGATGATTTAACTATTGATCTTTAATTACTAAGCTATTGATAAAGGAAATATTGCCGTGTTCTTACTGCCATAACTTAGTGGCCTATATTGCAAAAACAATAAATTTATACAGGTTTTATCTGGGATATATGCACCCTAAATATCGCCTCAGTGGCTGGGTTGCTCACCAAGAGTGTGACCGGTATCAAGAAATCCAAAATGATACATGGTCCATGAAATATGGGGGCAAGCTTGCCTGCGGGTACGAAATTCTTAACCATGACCTGATCTCCGGCCTTTAAGTTGGTGGGCCTCCATCCACGATCACAGTTCTCTCTAAACTTCTCATGAGAAGCCTTAAGGTTACTTTTAGCCTTCTTCCACAGTTCCCTAATATTATCGGGATCTGTTGTCTCTGGCGGTACCTAATTGAGGGAAGACAGATTAGACAGCGGTGAGTTGGGAACAAATATGAATATGAGAGAGGCAGGAGTGAACTTGTGGGACTCGTGAACGGCCGAATTTGGAGCAAAGGACAACCAATGCAGAGAAGTATCCCACCTAGAATGATTTTCATGATGAAAAGCTATCAAAGCAGATTGAAGCTTACGATGTTACAGCATATTTGGAGAAGCTTACCGGATGTACTTTCCGATTTCCGAGTTACCGATAGTCCGTAGCGTGTGTGGCCTTTCTGTAGCATGAGGCACACCAATACAGACGTGCTGTATTCACTGGAGTTCTTTAAGTTTTGTGATTTTTGAAATTAATTCGGCGTCGGATATTGATGACTGAACTTCTACTTCGTCACAAGAAAAAAAGCTATTACTTAAACCCGAGAAAGCAAAAGGGGAAAAATAAACGCGTATGTGCATATAATTCGAAGTGGGAAACCAACACTCCATATTTATTTCTAATCGACGAAGTAACGTCCGGCTCCATGGCTAAATGTTTAGCGTGCTGGCCTTTGGTCACAAGGGTCCCGGGTTCGATTCCCGGTAGGGTCGTGAATTTTAACCATTTCTCTGGCACGGGGCCTGGGTGTATGTGTCGTCTTCATCATCGTTTCATCCTCGTCACGACGCGCAGGTCACCTACGGGTGTCAAATCAAAAGAACTGCATCTGGCGAGCCGAACTTGTCTTCGGACACTCCCGG
This sequence comes from Anabrus simplex, assembly GCF_040414725.1. NCBI lineage: Eukaryota > Metazoa > Arthropoda > Insecta > Orthoptera > Tettigoniidae > Anabrus > Anabrus simplex. The sequence continues at coordinate 158,815,633 of NC_090270.1, read as the reverse complement.
CACTAAAAGCCAAACGCCATTTCATTGCATCGAAGTAACGTCCATAAGGCGTTTTGTAACTTCGCAAGAAGACGTTCAGTGTAACTCATGGACGTAGGGTCTTCAAAATAAATAGCACAAAAAAGATGAGTGATATCTGATATGTATTTGTCTATGTTTATTACTTCAGTAAGAGCACTCTTGGTCAGAAAAGATGGAAACTGGCAACAAAATGCTTTCGAAAATGTCACAAATTTTGCCGTTTTAAAATTGAGGAATGTCCCCCTATTTTGACTTATTGTCCCTCATTCATTCCTTCAACAGTTGGTCACTCTAGAACCAATAAACACTAAACAATTCATCCAGAGTCTTTCAGACAGAATGAGACCAGGATATGCACTTAATCAAACATGAAATGGCTAGTTGTTGAGAGACATTGCAGTAGGCTATATGATCCTACGAAAATCATTACTTGAGACTTGGGTTACGATGAAAATGAAGTGAGAAAAATCTGCACATCATATTTTAATGCAAACAAATCCTCTGCAATATTATGGTTAAGGATATTATGGTTAAGGATGGTTGTGATTATTGTTTTAAAAGGAAGTTCAGCTTTGCCACCATCCTATATTAACAATAATGAGAAAGAAAAAGGAGTAACTCCAATCCTTCAAAGAACGAGGGTATCGGAAAAAGCAAGGGCCACGAAGGGCGTCAAAATAAAAGGGCCGGTAGGTCTTTCAAACCTAATACCGTCAGGGCCGGAAGAGAACAAGGGTTGGCAAAGGAGGCCAGACAGGAACTAGTAAAGTGAGGAGCCTAACATAAGTAAATGGAGACAATGCCAGATTCGGCTTGGAGAATCGTCGTGGCCAACCCACGTTCCATAGATGAGAGACACTGTTCCCCCTTTTAATCGCCTCTTACGACAGGACCGGAATGGCGTAAACTTAAACTACCGCCCCAAACTGCACGTGGAAATTACGGAACTTGGCAGTCCACTCTGGAGTCGAATAATCCCAAATAACATGTTACCAGTGAAAGAATAATTTGCATATTCCGTTGATCAACTAGGGAATGTGAGCGAGTGTTCAGCTGGTTGAATAACAGATCGTCTCTATCTTAAGATAATAACTATTAATTACGGCAGTGAAGTCTCCATCCATGTGTACATTCCTCGAATACCCTCATAAGTTTATCGATTTAAGCCTGAAAAATATGTTGAATCCATTGTATTCAAACAGATACCAATTCCAAGTGCGTATTAGGTAGAAGTGTGATCACAAATCAAAAGAAGCACTTTAAAGTGGTTTTAATACATATCTGGGAGCAGGTCCAGTAGAAGAGTACCTACTGTGTAAGTAAAATAAAGTTTACCAAACAATTTATTATAGTCTTTAAGTATATGTGTGTGCATTAAAAGAATAGATTTGTTATTTCTCATCTCAAAACGTCTAGTATATGCCTCCTTTATGGCAAATTAAGGGAAGCTTGTTGTAAATACCTAGTTGTACACTACTAATTTTAGACTCCGCAGTGAGCTATCGTCCGGAATATGTCATGCCCTGACTCAGAACATAACCTGTGGAAATTTTGGGACTACAGCTTTGCATCCATCATATCCCCTGCCCCATCCTTCATGAAATTACTTTACAGACACTGTACTTTCAAGATGTGAGGAGATACTAGCCAATGAAACAAAACCATAGTGAATTAGGCATGTTTATGAGTATCTCAGTTGCTACGTTATTTGATGCATATGCTGTATCAACGATGTCAGAGGTTTAACAATCTGTAAGAGTGAGGAAACGACTCTTACATGAAAAGCAAATCAGTTCCCCTCTGAAAAATATGGGGGACCACGTTCATCCACATTCCCCTTACACTAAATCCCCGAAAAAGAACAGAAGGAAATTTATTAAAGTTATTCATGAAAAATGTTCTCACTTCAATAGTCTACTAGCCGCAGAATAGTAAAGTAACTGTAGATCTTTCTCTAAATTTCTGAACATTCTAAAGTTTTCAATTATATGCACTGTGGTATTCATGAACAGATAGATGCACAATATCTTTCCTGTAAACATTTCCGGCTGCATTCATTACATAAACAATTTATATTATCATAATTAAACCCATAGAGCTAGCAAATAATACACGATTAAACATGGAACAGTGCAAAATCATCGGCATAATCAACGTGCAGGCACGTGACTTGAGCAATATTATTTAGATACGTACAGATATCTTTAAACTACGGTATATGTAACTAGCAGGGGCGATTTCTCCGTGCATGCTACGCTTGCTGCGCAAGTGCAATATTTTTCTAAAGTAGGCGAGTTAAAAAAATTACAATATGTACCGTATCTGTAATAGATCTGCATTATACAAATCGCATGTTGCATTTATCTTGGCGAGTCTAGCGAGGCTTGCTCGTATCTTGGGAGCTTCAGCGGAGCTGTCAACACAGCGAGAAATGTATGCGCGCGCAGGTTTCTTCTCTCCAAGGCCGGTTGCAAGCTGTCACATTTGTAATGTGTAGTTGGAAGCTCTGGTCTGAGAGCTACAGATCTAGTGTGTTATGTCAGTGAGTAGTGTACTTAAGTTCCTGATCATCTATTCTGAATGATTTGACGTGCTGCAATGGGTTCCGAACCGTGCATTATTGACAGCTTGTTATCAAATCTATTTTCTCGGAGGACTATCCAAGAGAAAACTGACATTATTAAGAATGGTAGGCCCTGTCCGGCGCTGCCAGATTTAAAGACACGGCACAGGGAGAAAAACAGAGAATATGTACGTTCGTTCTCTGTATCTCAGCTATGTTGTCGATTGAAAAAGGATTGCTTGCAAAAATTAGATTACAGTCCTCTTTCTATGATGAAGTTATGGATGGTTTTGTAAAGAGAAGCCGCAGAGTAGAGTTTGTTTTCAAGTAGGAAGATCTAATGAATAGTTGCAGTTTTTCTGTGTACATAGTTTGACGTTTACTTCTTTAAATTATATAATCACTGGCTTGTCATAATTTGTTAATAATTATAAAATTTGTCTGATTGTTATTCTTTTGGCCATTCTTGAATGTGTGACGTAACCAGTTTGAATGCATGATTAAGATGTTCGTGTGATTTAGCGATTTTTGGGTTTATAAATTTTATTCATTCAGAACTATGCATGTCCCACCCCACCAACTTTCACGAATGGAAGAGCAAGCCTGACTTTCATGACCAGCATTCGCCCCTGGTAACTAGTGCCACATCTATACGGTATAGCCTTCCCAGTAAATTAAATACGAGAGAAGTGTACTTTTTCTTCCTTAGGCGTGGCTGCAGAAGCTGTGTGGAGAGACAGTATCTGGAGTAGAGGCAAAACGCTGTCGGAATGTGTATCTATCGCAACTTGTACTTAACATGCAAGAAGGTCAACTACGAGGACCCTTTTTGGAGCCACCCCCAGGTCCTGACGGCCAGCTGGCACCAGCTTCTAGTGTATTCGGGCCCGTGCAGCCGGATATTCAGGTAACGCACAGTATGCTCTTGTGCTTTTCTACTCTAGGTTGTTATATCCTTCAATGATGAATCTACAAAGTCTTTGTGAGTGAAATATACTTAAGTGGAATCCTATTTTAATATTTTTAAACAAATTAATTCTGGATGATTTTGTAGGCGTCCGGGATAACTTTTAAGGCTAGTTCTACTGTGTAGGGTTCAGGATGGCAGCCTGCAACTCGGAGACAGTCAGGTACAATTCCCTACTCGTCAAATAATATTATTACTGGTTTAAGGCTGGAACGGTGTTCACTCATCCCCGTGAGTTCAATTGATGAGCTGTTTCATATGAGTTGAAACAAGTTTGATAAAAGTTGGAATTCAGAAGGACACACTGGGGTAAATAGGGCCTGTACTAGAAATTTGAACAATTTACCAAGGGAGATGTTGACAAATGTCTAACTTCTTTGTAATCACTGAAGTAATGTATAATCGACAGCGAATCTGCCATCCGGGCGACAACTCTAAATGCATATCAGCGGTGACTTATGAAAGGTACCAGTCCCGATCAAAAAATTAAGCAATATACCTGAGTAAATCTTTACGCTGACCACGTAACAATCCAATATTTACAGGCTATCTGACCGTGCGGAAGTTATCATGCAGCCTAAGGTTCTGAAAGGGTTGTATGTGCTATGTTTGGTATAACTTATGGTTTCCAAGGAGAACAGTTTAGGATAAATTTCCATTTCGTGTGTGAATAGAAGGTATTTACCTCACACGTCTAATTTGAGTTTTGTGTCTCACCAGACATGAATTTATTAACAGAGTAGAGTAGTGAAATTGGTTGGTTCTGCGGCCACCACCACCACAGGCTCCCAGAGGCCTCCTCCACCACCACCACAGCCAGAGGCCTCCCAGAGGTCTCCTCCACCTCCCGCGGGAAATTTGAATTGGTAAACAAAGCTACGTGCTTTTTGACAGCTATCATAGACAACAACGCATCGCTAACCTCAGTACTGCCATCTTGACGGGCCTAAACCTCAGTGGTACCAACTTAACCTAACTAGCGCGAGATTTGAATAGGTAAACAAATCCACGTGTTTTTTTTGACAGCCACGTGCTTTTTGACAGACAACAACGTATCGCAAACCTCAGTGCAGCCATCTTGCCGGACCTAAACCTCAGTGCTACCAACTTAACCTCACTAGCGCGAGATTTGAATTTGTAAACAAATCCATGTGCTTTCTGACAGCTGTCATCCGCCATCTTTAAACTACAGAGCACCGTGCCGCCCTCTTTATCGCAGTAGCTGCAAATTCGTCACCTGTCATCGGCAGTGCTGCCATCTTGGCGGGCCTAAACCTTAGTGCTACCAACTTACCCTCACTAGCGCGAGATTTGAATCGGTAAACAAATCCACGTGCTTTTTTGACAGCTGTCATCCGCCATCCTTAATCTATAGAGCACAGTGCTGCCATCTTTAGCTACTTACCTTTGAAATGTGGTGGCGGATAATTTGAAAAATGCTTTTTGACAGCAGCCATCTTTAATCCAGAGAGCACCGTGCTGCCCTCTTTAGCTAGATACCCTTGAAATGTGGTGGCAGACAATTCCACGTGACAGCAGCCATCTTTGAGCACAGTGCTGCCCTCTTTGTGGTGGCGGGAAATTCTACATGCTCTTGTTTGGAAACAAACTCACGCGCTTTTTCTGACAGCCGTCATCCGCCATCTTTAATCAACAGAGCACAGTGCTGCCTTCTTTAGCTAGATACCTTTGAAATGTGGTGGCGGCAAATTCCACGTGATCTTGTTTGGAAACCAAGCCATGTGCTTTTTTGACAGCTGTCATCCGCCATCTTTAATCTACAGAACACCGTGCTGCCCTCTTTATGGTTACTACCTTAAGCACGTAGTAGCGGGCAATTTGAAAAGTTCTCTTAGCTATCATCCGCCATCTTTAATCAAGAGAGCACCGTGCTGCCCACTTTAGCTAGATACCTTTGAAATGTGGTGGCGGCAAATTGAAAAATTCCACGTGCTCTTGTTTGGGAACAAACTCATGTGCTTTTTTGAGAGCTACCATCCGCCATCTTTAATCAAGGGAGCACCGTGCTGCTCTCTTTATCTAGATACCTTTGAAATGTGGTGGCGGATAATTTGAAAAACTCTATGTGGTCTTGTTTGGTAACATACCTAGTGCTTTTTGACAGCTGTCATCCGCTATATTTAATCAACAGAGCACCGTGCTGCTATCATGCAGGCAATTTCGTCAGCTGTCATCCGCCATCTTTAATCTACAGAGCACCGTGCTGCCATCTTTATGGCTACTACCTTAAGCATGTAGTAGCGGGCAATTTGAAAAGTTCTGTTAGCTATCATCCGCCATCTTTAATCAAGACAGCACCGTGCTGCTATCTTTAGCTAGATACCTTTGAAATATGGTGGTGGATAATTTAAAAAAGAAAATTTTTACAGCAGCCATCTCTCGACGCAAATTGCACAAGATGGTGGCTATACATGACTCCTTAAGGGTGCTTACGCAAGATGGCTACTGTACTTAGGTCCTTATCAGATGCCCTTGAGATGCTTGCGCAAGATGGCAGTTATACATAGCTCCTTATGAGATGCCCTAGGGATGCTTGCTCAAGATAGCGGCTGCTCTTATGGGACGGCTTAAGGGTCCTTGCACAAGATGGCTTGAGACGCCCTAAGGATGCTTGCGCAAAATGGCGGACACAAGATGACGTCTATACACAACTCCTTATGAGACGCTTTAAGGGTGCTTGCGCAAGATGGCTGCCGCTCTTATGAAGAAAGCTAGCTTAGAGGCTAACGTGTCGTGCTAGTTCAATTCATTAAATTTAGGGCTTAAATGCAAAATGTTAAATATCTCGAAAACGGTGCACCGTAGAGCAAAACGGACAAACTTTTTCTGCCTAATACCGAGGTTCGCAGTATCAGGAACAAGAAAAACATAGTCTAATGATGAGATCAACGGTTCGATTCCTACTTAAGCCCTTTGGCATTAGCAGCTATCTAATTCTACAAGATGGTGGCTGCTCTTATGTGACACAAGATGGCTTGAGACGTCCTAGGGATGCTTACGCAAGATGGCGGACACAAAATGGTGACTATACATACCTCCTTATGAGACAGCCTAGGGGTGCTCGCACAAGATGGTGGCTACTCTTATGAAGAAAGCTAGCTTAGAGGCTACTGCGCAAGATAACGGCTGCTGTTATGCATGCGGTGGAGAGAAATTTGAAATTCTATGCGCTTAATTAATCAACAGAGCACCCTGCTGCCCTCTTTAGCTGAAATGTGGTGGCGGATAATTTGAAAAATTCCTTTGACAGCTGTCATCTTTAAACAATGGCGACTATACATAGGCTGTTAAGGCCTTATCATTCTCCTCCTCCTCCGCCTCTTACGTCACGGCATAGCTTTATATCGAACAAGTTTAAACCTGCATCGCGAAGGCAAGCGTATGCAGCGATAACATTATTGTGCATGTTTATACTTGCGAAACATAAGAAGAGTACAATCAAACGCTGTACTCGATACAACATGTGATCAGAACATTGATTGATGTGTTCAGAATACAAAATGAGTGATCAAGACTAGAATCGAACACTGTACTCAATACAACATGTGTTTAGAACATGTTACGGGGTACCCTTGTTCTAAGAAGGTCAGAATGAAACATAACAAAACTAGAATCGAACACTGTACTCGATGTCGTTAACTTCAACATGTGATCAGAACATTGATTGATGTATTCAGAACACAAAATAAGTGATCAAGACTAGAATCGAACACTGTACTCAATACAACATGTGTTTAGAACATGTTAGGGGTTACCCTTGTTCTAAGAAGATCAGAATGAAACATAACAAGACTAGAATCGAACACTGTAATCGATGTTGTTAATTTCAACATATGATCAGAACATTGTTTGATGTGTTCGGAGCAAAAGTACAATTTTAATTATTTGCTTAGTGTACAATCAAAAACTATGGAAACACACTGTGCACATATCACGTAGCTAACTCGCTCAGTAAACGATATTGCAAAACTACAACTTCAATGATTTGCCTAGTGTAAAAATCAAAAATCACACTGTACACATACTGCGTGGCTAACTCGCTCGTTAGACGATATAGCAAAAGTACAACTTCAAATGATTTGCCTTCCATCATTCGTCTTGTGTGAAAATCAGTCGAACAAGTTATCGCATAAACATGTAACATGAAATATCAGTCAATCTGTTGGCGTGAGTTGAAAGCATGTAGCTTATGCGGGAAGTAAAATTAAACAGAACGCTAGTGCTATAAGAAATACTCTGCTTACATTTAAGTGCCTAGCTGTTGAACAAGTTATTACATAAATATGTAACATCGGTTCAGAAACATATTGTTTCAATCTGTTGACATGGTTTACAAGCATGTATCTTGTGCAGGCGAGGGCTACTATGCAAAATGCTGAGCCGAAAAAAAATCGTGATAGGGCATTGAACCCAGTGGTTATGTCTTATCAGAAGGGCAAAAAGGATGAAAGGACTCTTCCTCCTCCTCCTCTTCATCCTTACCGCACATTCCTTGTAGGGCTAATTGGCTAAAGGGCTAATGGGCAAAAGGGCTAATGGGCTAAAGGGCTAATAGGCAAAAAGGCTAAAGGGCTAAAGGGGCAACAACCTCATCGACCATTATAAGCAAGAACGCTTGTACTTTGTTAAGTGTAGAAAATTAATCTTTATTGGTAAATGGTTTTATGTTCAGAACAAGGAATGAAACCTTGGGGTTACATCTTTCCTAATAAAATCCCCGAGGTGCGATGAGTTACGATTTCCTAACTAGTGTTTGGAACACTGAACTTTTCACGATGATAGCAGAGAGGTTAGCAATGTTCTGTTGTTGGATTTTAAATCCCGCGCTACAACATGCATAAGGTGGCAGCCTTGAGGTTTACCGGCATAAAGATGGCAAGAGTGAGGTTAGCAATGTTCTGTTGTTGGATTTTAAATTCCGCGCTGTAACATGCATAAGGTGGCAGCCTTGAAGTTTACCGCCGTAAAGATGACAGCAGTGAGGTTAGCGACGTTCTATTGTCCTTCAAAGTGAGGTTAGGGTCCGTCAAGAAGACAGCTGTCAAAATAGCACGCGGCTATTTTTACCAAACAAGAGCACGTGGTCGTGACCTCACGGTCAGGTAGTGTGCTGCTTCAGCATGCAATGTTCAATGTCTATACCTACGTAGTTAACACTCTTCTATGTTCACAAGATTTTTTACAGATAGTTATTCTTTATGCTTTAAGTTCGTGCACATACGTTATGTTAAGATTGCAGCACATGTACAAGCGATGGTCGCACGCTCGCGTAGAAGTTGTTTAGTACGATAGTTGATGTATGCATTATCAAAAGGTGATATGTACACACTTTTAAACCTTGCTATTCTTACTGCTACTATGTTCGCAAGATTTTTAAACATCGCTATTCTTTGTGCTTTAAGTTCGTGCGCATAGGTCATGCTAATGTGGCAGCACAAACACATGTGAACGTTGTACATTCTAGCGGGATGTGTTTAGTATAATAGTTGATGCATGCAAAATCGATAGGTGATGTGTACACGCTTAGAAACTTAACTATTCGTCGTGCTTTAAGTTCGTGCACATAAGTTATGCTATGATAGCAGCACACTCGTGCGGTAAAAAACAGTGGATGCATGCAAAATCAATAGGTGATGTGTACGCGCTGTTAAACGTTATTCTTTATGCTTTAAGCTAGTGCGTATAAGTTATACTAAGTTAGCAGCACAATCTAGTGGAAGAAGTTTTAGTACGAGAGTCGATGCATGCGAAATCGATAGGTGATGTGTACACGCTTTGAACTTGACTATTCCTTGTGCTTTAAGTTCGTGCACATAGGTTATGTTAAGATTGCAGCACACACAAGCAATGATCGCACGCTCTAGTGGAAGAAGTTTAGTACAATAGTTAATGCGTGCAAAATTGACAGGTGATGTGTACACGCTTTTAAACATTGCTATTCTTTGCGCTTTAAGTTCGTGTACATAGGTTAGGAATACACAATTGCGAACGTTGTACACTCTAGCGGAAGAAGTTTAGTACGATAGTTAATGCATGCAAAATTGACGGGTGATCTGTACACGCTTTGAAACATAACTATTCTTTGTGCTTTAAGTTCACGCACATAGGTAGCGGAACACAACTTCGAACGTTGTACACGCTAGCGGAAGTTTAGTATGATCGTTAATGCATGCAAAATCGATACGTGATGTGTACGCGCTTTAGAACATAGCTCTTCTTTATGCTTTAAGTTTATACACATAGGTTAGCAATACACATGTGGAATCGTTGTACACTCCGGCGGTAAAAAACAGTCGATGCATGCAAAATCAATAAGTGATGTGTACGCGCTGTTAAACGTTATTCTTTATGCTTTAAGTTTATGCACATAGGTTATGCTAAGATGGCAGCATAATCTAGCGGAAGAAGTTTTAGTACGAGAGTCGATGCATGCGAAATCGATAGGTGATGTGTACACGCTTTGAAACATGGCTATTCTTTGCTCTTTAAATTTATGGGTATAGGTTATGCTAAGATAGCAGCACAATCTAGCGGAAGAAGTTTAGTACGAGATTCGATGCATGCAAAATCAATAAGGTGTACACGCTTTGAAACATGGCTATTCTTTATACTTTAAGTTCATGCGTCTTAGTTATGCTAAGATAGCAGCAGAATCTAGCGGAAGAAATTTAGTACGAGATTTGATGCATGTGAAATCGATAGGTAATGTGTACACGCTTTGAAATATTGTTATTCTTTGTACTAAGGTCATGTGTATAAATTATGCTAAGATAGCAGCACAATCTAGCGGAAGAAGTTTAGTACGAGAGTCGATGCATGCAAAATCGATAGGTAATGTGTACACGCTTTGAAACATGGCTATTCTTTGCACTTTAAGGTCATGCGTATAGGTTATGCTAAGATAGCAGCACAATCTAGCGGAAGAAGTTTAGTACGAGAGTCGATGCATGCAAAATCGATAGGTAATGTGTACACGCTTTGAAACATGGCTATTCTTTGTACTGCAAGTTCATACGTATAGGGTATGCTTAGATAGCAGCACGATCTAGCGGAAGAAGTTTAGTACGAGGGTCGATGCATGTAAAATAGATAGGTGATGTGTACACGCTTTAAAACATGGCTATTCATACTGCTGCTCTGTTCCCAAGATTTTTAAACATAGCTAATCCTAATGCTGCTCTTAACGACGTAGAGCTAAGGATTGATTACGTGACCGTGATATCACAACCACGTGCTCTTGTTTAGTAAACATAGCCACGTCCTTTTTTGACAGTTGTCTTCTCGACAGACCCTAATCGCACTTTGAAGGACAATAGAACGTCGCTAACCTCACTGCTGTCATCTTTACGGCGGTAAACCTCAAGGCTGACACCTTATGCATGTTACAGCGCGGAATTTAAAATCCAACAACAGAACATTGCTAACCTCACTCTTGCCATCCTTACGTCGGTAAACCTCAAGGCTGCCACCTTATGCATGTTGTAGCGCGGGATTTAAAATCCAACAACAGAACATTGCTAACCTCTCTGCTATCATCTTGAAAAGTTCAGTGTTCCAAACACTAGTTAGAAAAACGTAACTCATCGCACCTCGGGTATTTTATTAGGTAAGACGTAACCCCAAGGTTCCATTCCTTGTTCTGAACATAAAACCATTTACCAATAAAGATTAATTTTCTACACTTAACAAAGTACAAGCGTTCTTGCTTATAGCGGTCGATGAGGTTGTTGCTCCTTTAGCCCTTTAGCCCTTTAGCCCTTTAGCCTTTTGCCTATTAGCCCTTTAGCCCTTTAGCCCATTAGCCCTTTTGCCCATTAGCCCTTTAGCCAATTAGCCCTACAAGGAATGTGCAGTAAGGAGGAGGAGGAGGAGGAGGAGGAGGAGGAGGAGGAGGAGGAGGAAGAGTCCTTTCATTCTTTTTGCCCTTCTGATAAGACATAACCCCTGGGTTCAATGCCCTATCACGATTTTTTTCGGCTCAGCATTTTGCATAGTAGCCCTCGCCTGCACAAGCTACATGCTTGTAACCCACGTCAACTGAATGAAACAATGTGTTTCTGAACCGATGTTTCATGTTACATATTTATGTAATAACTTGTTCAACAGCTAGGGACTTAAATGTAATCAGAGTATTGCTTATAGCACTAGCGTTCTGTTTAATTTTACTTCCCGCATAAGCTACATGCTTTTAACTCATGCCAACAGATTGACTGATATTTCATGTTACATGTTTATGCGATAACTTGTTCGACTGATTTTCACACAAGACGAATGATGGAAGGCAAATCATTTGAAGTTGTACTTTTGCTATATCGTCTACCGAGCGAGTTAGCTGCGCAGTATGTGTACAGTGTGTTTTTTATTTTTACACTAGGCAAATCATTGAAGTTGTAGTTTTGCAATATCGTTTACTGGGCGAGTTAGCTACGTGATATGTGCACAGTGTGTTTCCATAGTTTTTGATTGTACACTAAGCAAATAATTAAAATTGTACTTTTGCTCCGAACACATCAAACAATGCTCTGATTTTATGTTGAAGTTTACAACATCGATTACAGTGTTCGATTCTAGTCTTGTTATGTTTCATTCTGATCTTCTTAGAACAAGGGTAACCCCTAACATGTTCTAAACACATGTTGTATTGAGTACAGTGTTCGATTCTAGTCTTGATCACTTATTTTGTGTTCTGAATACATCAATCAATGTTCTGATCACATGTTGAAGTTAACGACATCGAGTACAGTGTTCGATTCTAGTTTTGTTATGTTTCATTCTGACCTTCTTAGAACAAGGGTACCCCGTAACATGTTCTAAACACATGTTGTATTGAGTACAGTGTTCGATTCTAGTCTTGATCACTCATTTTGTATTCTGAACACATCAATCAATGCTCTGATCACATGTTGTATCGAGTACAGCGTTTGATTCTACTCTTCTTATGTTTCGCAAGCATAAACATGCACAATAATGTGATCGCTGCATACGCTTGCCTTCGCGATGCAGGTTTAAACTTGTTCGATATAAAGCTATGCCGTGACGTAAGAGGCGGAGGAGGAGGAGAATGATAAGGCCTTAACAGCCTATGTATAGTCGCCATTGTTTAAAGATGACAGCTGTCAAAGGAATTTTTCAAATTATCCGCCACCACATTTCAGCTAAAGAGGGCAGCAGGGTGCTCTGTTGATTAATTAAGCGCATAGAATTTCAAATTTCTCTCCACCGCATGCATAACAGCAGCCGTTATCTTGCGCAGTAGCCTCTAAGCTAGCTTTCTTCATAAGAGTAGCCACCATCTTGTGCGAGCACCCCTAGGCTGTCTCATAAGGAGGTATGTATAGTCACCATTTTGTGTCCGCCATCTTGCGTAAGCATCCCCAGGACGTCTCAAGCCATCTTGTGTCTCATAAGAGCAGCCACCATCTTGTAGAATTAGATAGCTGCTAATGCCAAAGGGCTTAAGTAGGAATCGAACCGTTGATCTCATCATTAGACTATGTTTTTCTTGTTCCTGATACTGCGAACCTCGGTATTAGGCAGAAAAAGTTTGTCCGTTTTGCTCTACGGTGCACCGTTTTCGAGATATTTAACATTTTGCATTTAAGCCCTAAATTTAATGAATTGAACTAGCACGACACGTTAGCCTCTAAGCTAGCTTTCTTCATAAGAGCGGCAGCCATCTTGCGCAAGCACCCTTAAAGCGTCTCATAAGGAGTTGTGTATAGACGTCATCTTGTGTCCGCCATTTTGCGCAAGCATCCTTAGGGCGTCTCAAGCCATCTTGTGCAAGGACCCTTAAGCCGTCCCATAAGAGCAGCCGCTATCTTGAGCAAGCATCCCTAGGGCATCTCATAAGGAGCTATGTATAACTGCCATCATGCGCAAGCATCTCAAGGGCGTCTGATAAGGACCTAAGTATAGTAGCCATCTTGCGTAAGCACCCTTAAGGAGTCTTGTATAGCCACCATCTTGTGCAATTTGCGTCGAGAGATGGCTGCTGTAGAATTTTTCTTTTTTAAATTATCCACCACCATATTTCAAAGGTATCTAGCTAAAGATAGCAGCACGGGGCTCTCTTGATTAAAGATAGCGGATGATAGCTAACAGAACTTTTCAAATTGCCCGCTACTACATGCTTAAGGTAGTAGCCATAAAGATGGCAGCACGGTGCTCTGTAGATTAAAGATGGCGGATGACAGCTGACGAAATTGCCTGCATGATAGCAGCACGGTGCTCTGTTGATTAAATATAGCGGATGACAGCTGTCAAAAAAGCACGTAGGTATGTTACCAAACAAGACCACATAGAGTTTTTCAAATTATCCGCCACCACATTTCAAAGGTATCTGGATAAAGAGAGCAGCACGGTGCTTCCTTGTTTAAGGATGGCGGATGGTAGCTCTCAAAAAAGCACATGAGTTTGTTTCCAAACAAGAGCACGTGGAATTTTTCAATTTGCCGCCACCACATTTCAAAGGTATCTAGCTAAAGTGGGCAGCACGGTGCTCTCTTGATTAAAGATGGCGGATGATAGCTAAGAGAACTTTTCAAATTGCCCGCTACTACGTGCTTAAGGTAGTAACCATGAAGAGGGCAGCACGGTGTTCTGTAGATTAAAGATGGCGGATGACAGCTGTCAAAAAAAGCACATGGCTTGGTTTCCAAACAAGAGCACGTGAAATTTGCCGCCACCATATTTCAAAGGTATCTAGCTAAAGAAGGCAGCACTGTGCTCTGTTGATTAAAGATGGCGGATGACGGCTCTCAGAAAAAGCGCGTGAGTTTGTTTCCAACAAGAGCATGTAGAATTTCCCGCCACCACAAAGAAGGCAGCACTGTGCTCAAAGATGGCTGCTGTCACGTGGAATTATCTGCCACCACATTTCAAGGGTATCTAGCTAAAGAGGGCAGCACGGTGCTCTCTGGATTAAAGATGGCTGCTGTCAAAAAGCATTTTTCAAATTATCCGCCACCACATTTCAAAGGTAAGTAGCTAAAGAGGGCAGCACTGTGCTCTATAGATTAAGGATGGCGGATGAAAGCTGTCAAAAAGCACGTGGATTTGTTTACCGATTCAAATCTCGCGCTAGTGAGGTTAAGTTGGTAGCACTAAGGTTTAGGCCCGCCAAGATGGCAGCACTGCCGATGACAGGTGACGAATTTGCAGCTACTGCGATAAGGAGGGCAGCACGGTGCTCTGTAGTTTAAAGATGGCGGATGACAGCTGTCAGAAAGCACGTGGATTTGTTTACAAATTCAAATCTCGCGCTAGTGAGGTTAAGTTGGTAGCATTGAGGTTTAGGTCCGTCAAGATGGCTGCACTGAGGTTTGCGATACGTTGTTGTCTGTCAAAAAGCACGTGGCTGTCAAAAAACACGTGGATTTGTTTACCTATTCAAATCTCGGGCTAGTTGATAAATGATGATAGCTGTCAAAAAGCACGTGGCTTTGTTTACCAATTCAAATTTCGCGCGGGAGGTGGAGGAGACCTCTGGGAGACCTCTGGGAGGCCTCTGGCTGTGGTGGTGGTGGAGGAGGCCTCTGGCTGTGGTGGTGGTGCAGGAGGCCTCTGGGAGCCTGTGGTAGTGGTGGCCGCAGAACCATCCAATTATACTACTGAGTAGGATGCTTCAATTTTGTTCATTGGTAGATTCAACTCATTGAACTCTATCATGAAGGTACTTCGGTTCATGAAACTTTGCCATTCTGAGACTCTGAGTACATTATCATTATTTCAGCAAATACAGTAGAGACAATACGCGACACTCTGCGAGATATCGAGGGACAGCTATTGGAGCTCTCTCTAGCGAGTAGACCTGAAAACTACTGATTCTGTCATAAGAGCACGTGTATTTTTGTGTGAAGTTTTTGGTGTTATTTATGCGTTATCAGTGAGTTGACATATTTAAATAGTAGCGTGTGTCATTCCTTCATATCTCCTCTCAACATGAGGGGAAAGGTATGTGCTGTGTTTGGCTGCAGTAACTATGAAGTAGTTGACATAATAAATAGTAGCGTGTGTCATTCCTCGATATCTCCTCTCAACATGAGGGGAAGGGAATGTGCTGTGTTTGGCTGCAGTAACTATGAAGTAGAGAAGAATGCATGGTCGTTTTTCAGGTTCCCTCCTGACAAGAAAGTGTAAGTAATATTGTGTTTGCATATATATTCTTCCAGTGACAGAGATTTTTATAGTATTTCATAATCTTCTGACCTGCTCGACCCATATTTTAACTGGCTTAAAATGTAATACGCATATTTTATTGTACAGTGCAGCAGTTAACCTTCAATACCGATGTGTTGTTGTAGGTGTGATCTGTGGGTTTTGAAATGTCACAGAAGTGATTTGGATAAGGTGTACAAGAAAGAAGGGACGTTACGCTTATATACGAATTATAAGATCTGTTCAGATCATTTCCAGGCCAGCGACTTTAAAAATCCTCGACTATACAGCCAAGGGTATGTTACATGTTTACTCTAATTGTACGTAAATATTCCTCAAAGCATCACTATCGAGAACATTTTCATACTTTTCTTTCTTTTATCCCTCTTCTCAGATTAAAGCCGAGATTTTATAGATTTTCTTTCTGTTAGTAGGCTTCATGTTAAGAGGAAAATTGTCCAGCTATTAAATGTTAATTCATTGTATCACATATGTGTAAGGAATGTGCCGATATTTTTATTGACAAGTGTCTTAATGTAATGATACAGTGTTTTTAAATGAGAAAAAGACAAATCCAACCGTAAGAGTTCAGGCAGGAATGCTAAAAAAGTAATGCATAAATGAAAGATCAAGCCATTTCACAGCAGTCCATTTCACATCTTGTTTATATGTCTAATTTCAGTCTTTGAATAAAAACCTTTTAAATAATTCTTCATTCATTTATCCAGAATTGCCTTAGCAACATCGAAGTATATATCTCAATAACACTTTCTTTCTAGACGTAATTTATTTATCCATTCCCGTATATACATTTCCATTGATATTTGAATTTAGCGCGATTTTTAGGTCAAGTCACTAGGAGCGCCACCGTCGAATTGTCTCCCATTTTAGCAAGGCTAAATCCGAAAGTGTCGCGTATTGTCTCTACTGTATTTGGTTAGAGTAAGCTAAGGCAGTTTGCTATGATTGAAATATTGTCAAAGAATAAACAACCACCACATTGGCATATTTCCTCATTGACTAGCCAATATGATGATAAACATAGCATTAACGTTGGTAGGAATCAATTGAAATCAACAAGAAGTGGCATCGTCATTGATTTCTCACGAAGGTGGTCACCGTTCGAATTCCCGTCAAGGCATGCAGGCCCTATGAGCTGTAAAACCAAAACATTGTGGTTAGAATTACACGTAAAACTAGAAGTCGATCACGACATCAATTGACTTGACTTACTTGATTTATTTCCTGTTGCTTCTCCTGGAGCATAGGGCTTCCGTGAAACACTTCCATCTGTTCCTATTGTTGGCTAACCTCTTCACTTCATTCCAAATTTTTCCCACTGTTAGACATTCCTCGTCGATCGTCTTTTTCCACGTCTTTTTCGGACGTCCGCGCTTTCTAGTGCCTTGGGAGTTCCAGTAGAGCGCTGTCCTTTCAATGGCTCCAACGGGCTTCCTTAGGCCCGGTTATATAAAGACATCTGACCGGAGATCAGTTTAGAACTTAGTTCTGAAAATGAACTGAGATTACGGCTCGTCGCGTTGTATAAAACTGAACTTGGTTTAAACTTGTGTAGTTCAAATGTAATCGGAGTTCAGAAAAGTGGACGTTGCAACACCGCAAAACAAATGAAATACGAAACAGCTTTGCCCGTTGGATAATACTTAAATGGTGGGATTGACCTGGCCGTGACTGGCAACAAATGATATACGGAAATGCCGTTACAGTCGAAGAAGAAGAAGCAGATAATATTGTAATCTCGCGAAGTAAACATAGAATGTACATCATTTACGTCTTCGAACTTCGATCTTGTGAGCGAAGAAGTAGCCAGACATTCTCTTTGTAGCCAGGCATTAGGAGCTCGTCGTAAAATCAGTTCTTCTTCATCAGATGGAAAGTTGGAATAATCTGACATCCCTGTTAAAGTACAGAAAGAATATACACTGACTGACAGAGCAAATGCAACACCAAGAAGGAGTGGTTCGAAAGGGATGAAAGTTGGGAAAAAAACAGAGACGGCACGGACGAATAATTGATGTTTATTTCGAACCGATATGCAGGTTACACAATGCGCACGGCATCGACTCAGTAGGATGTAGGACCACCGCGAGCGGCGATGCACGCAGAAACACGTCGAGGTACAGGATCAATAAGAGTGCGGATGGTGTCCTGAGGGATGGTTCTCCATTCTCTGTCAACCATTTGCCACAGTTGGTCGTCCGTACGAGGCTGGGGCAGAGTTTGCAAACGGCGTCCAATGAGATCCCACACGTGTTCGATTGGTGAGAGATCCGGAGAGTACGCTGGCCACGGAAGCATCTGTACACCTCGTAGAGCCTGTTGGGAGATGCGAGCAGTGTGTGGGTGGGCATTATCCTGCTGAAACAGAGCACTGGGCAGCCCCTGAAGGTACGGGAGTGCCACCGGCCGCAGCACATGCTGCACGTAGCGGTGGGCATTTAACGTGCCTTGAATACGCACTAGAGGTGACGTGGAATCATACGCAATAGCGCCCCAAACCATGATGCCGCGTTGTCTAGCGGTAGGGCGCTCCACAGTTACTGCCGGATTTGACCTTTCTCCACGCCGACGCCACACTCGTCTGCGGTGACTATCACTGACAGAACAGAAGCGTGACTCATCGGAGAATACGACGTTCCGCCATTCCCTCATCCAAGTCGCTCTAGCCCGGCACCATGCCAGGCGTGCACGTCTATGCTGTGGAGTCAATGGTAGTCTTCTGAGCGGACGCCGGGAGTGCAGGCCTCCTTCAACCAATCGACGGGAAATTGTTCTGGTCGATATTGGAACAGCCAGGGTGTCTTGCACATGCTGAAGAATGGCGGTTGACGTGGCGTGCGGGGCTGCCACCGCTTGGCGGCGGATGCGCCGATCCTCGCGTGCTGACGTCACTCGGGCTGCGCCTGGACCCCTCGCACGTGCCACATGTCCCTGCGCCAACCATCTTCGCCACAGGCGCTGCACCGTGGACACATCCCTATGGGTATCGGCTGCGATTTGACGAAGCGACCAACCTGCCCTTCTCAGCCCGATCACCATACCCCTCGTAAAGTCGTCTGTCTGCTGGAAATGCCTCCGTTGACGGCGGCCTGGCATTCTTAGCTATACACGTGTCCTGTGGCACACGACAACACGTTCTACAATGACTGTCGGCTGAGAAATCACGGTACGAAGTGGGCCATTCGCCAACGCCGTGTCCCATTTATCGTTCGCTACGTGCGCAGCACAGCGGCGCATTTCACATCATGAGCATACCTCAGTGACGTCAGTCTACCCTGCAATTGGCATAAAGTTCTGACCACTCCTTCTTGGTGTTGCATTTGCTCTGTCAGTCAGTGTATATATATATATTACAAAATTGCTTTCTTTTGCAAACTTGAAACATAATTTAAAATAATTACTTATTGAAGCAGTATCATAAAACTAAGTAACAGCAACGTGTTTGTATTGCATTAGACTGTTGTTTATATGATATTCAACATAACCTCACTTCTGAAAAATTCGAGCGATCTTTAGCAATATCATTTAACTACTAGCATTCAAGATATTTATAGCTCACCTCGATTAAGGTATGGTATTCTTACGCAGATACGATACAAGGAATCTCTTCTCAAGTCTTCAGGTCTAGTTCAATGTTTAATATGATCTAGGTTCAAGGAGATTAACCGACGAGTGTTCGGCAGTCAAATCTGAACTTAGATCGAGAAGTGATGATCTTAGATTAGCGTTTATACAACGGAAATTCGACGTTCAACTTGACTGGCAGCCTTTTTTCCTCGTTAAAGTCAGATCAAATATTTTATACAACCGGGCTTTAAAGTATGTCCTATCCAGCGCCATTTTCTCACCCTTATCTGCATTTCAATTGGCTGCTGATTAGTTTCTTCCCATAGATCTTCATGTGATATAACATCCGGCCATCTTCTGTTGATGATACATCTTAGACAGCGTTTCACGAAGACTTGCAGTTATTTAGTCGTCTTTTGGGCAACTTTCCACGTTTCACAGCTGTAAAGCAGAACGGACATAACATTTGTGTTAAAAAGTCGTACCTTAGTTTTTCTAGAAATATTCGTGTTTTTCCATACAGGATACAACTGAACAAAAGTGCCATTTGCTTTCCTCATACGAATCTTAGGCCCGGTTGCGTAAAGACATCTGACCGGAGATCAATTTTGAACTTAGTTCTGAAAATGAACTGAGGTTACGACTTCGTCGCATTGTATAAGCCTGAACTCGGTTTACACATGTGTAGTTCAAATGTAATCGGAGTTCAGAAAAGTGGACGTTGCAATACCGCAGAACAAATGAAATACGAAATAGCTTTGCGCGTTGGATAATACTTAAATGGTGGGATCGGCCTAGCCGTGACTGTCAACAAATGAAATACGAAACTGCTTTGCCCCTTGGATGATACAGGTTGAATTGAGCTGGCCTTGACTGTCGACAAATGCACGTCGTTTGCAGCATGTACTGGAATTTCTTCATGTGCTTTTCTTGCAGCGAACACAGATGAATGGAAAACTGATATCAGACTACCCTCACTCAACCCTCGTTTCTTTATTTTGTGTGATCTTCACGGAATTAGGTTTGCGAAGCCTAGCGAGTCTTTCATTTTCACGACCTTCGTGGCCATTCTTTCTTTTTTTCATTTTTTGAAGGATCTATTAGTGTTAAGAAGGGGTAATATCCCAGTTGCAGTAGGGCTCGTTCGGTCATGTGTGGTTATAATACCACGTCAGGATAAAAATGTTGTCACATAGAACTCATCGCATGTCCGTTTTTCCTTTACGGTACCTGTTAGCTACGGCGATATTAACTTTAAAGAGGAGTTAAAATATAAATTTGTTCATAGTGCTTTTATGAACACAGCAGAGCGAATACGTAGCTGTCAGGAATAGGTGAAGCAACTCTGCATGTCAATAGCTAGCTCATGTTTCATACGTAGCTCGAATCGATCAGAGCATACCCCAGTTGGCAAATGAAGCACGTTTGAATACATTACATTTTCTCGAGAAGTACTTGGATTCATTTTCGGAATAATCACAGTGATGAACTCGTAATGTTTGTAGATTTAAGGCTAGGTGTAAAAAAAGTGTAGCTCCGTTTTTAAAAACAAAGTTAATAGCATTATCGTCCGCCTCTGTAGTGTAGTGGTTAGTGTGATTAGCTGCCACCCCCGGAGGCCCGAGATTCGATTCCGGCACTGCCATGAAATTTAAAAAGTGATAAGAGGCTGTAACGGGGTCCGCTCAGCTTCGGGAGGTCAAATGAGTATAGGTGGGTTCGATTCCCACCTCAGCCATCCTGGAAGTGTTTTCTCGTGGTTTCCCACTTCTCCTCCAGATAAATGCAGGGATGGTACCTAACTTAAGTCCACGACCGCTTCCTTCCCTACTACTTGTCTATCCCTCCCAACCTCCCCATCCCCCAACAAGGTCCCTGTTCAGCATAGCAGGCGAGGCCACCTGGCCGAGTTACTGGTCATTCTACCCAGTTGGATCCCCTGACCCAATGTCACACACTCCAGGACACTGCCCTTGAGGCAGTAGAGGTGGTTCCCTTCCTGACTCCGAGGGAAAAAACCAACCCTGGAAGGTAAACAGATTAAAGAAATAAATAGTATTATCTCAGAGGATACTGATGCTGTTCTATCTTGAACGGTTCATAATGTTATTAGCTGAACTTAGCTGAATAACCCTCCATATCCCAGTAATCAGACATCTGTAAAACACGAACGTAAGAAATTCATAGAGTTTATGTCGCAGAACTATGTTTCACTGCATTATACGAAGCGTAGTGTAGCTTATATGCGGGCAACAACTATAGTTGACAATGTATTAGCTTAGTCTTTTGTGTATTTTCTTATGCTTTATCGTAACAACAAATGTAATAATATCTTCACAATCAGCTGTTCTTGTATCACGAATAGAAAAAACTGCTTAAACTGAGATCAAAGAGTTTAATCGGAGAAATTTCTCCATTCAAAGTTAATCCTAGATCAACGCGAATTGATCTCGGATTAAAGTTTATACAACAAAAAATCCGAGTTTAGCATGAAACTAAGATCAATTTCGTCTCTGTTCCAAGATTAAATGGTTTATGCAACCGGCCCTTAATGTCTTCTTCTTCTCCTCCAGTCGTAGTAACCATACTCCCAAGATATATGAAGGAGTCTACTTGGTCTATCTCTTTATCATCTATAGACAATTTATCATCAATCTTGGAATTGACCCTCGTCTCCTTGGTCTTATTGATACTTATTTTAAGTCCAGCATCCTCTGCCTCATCATTCAATCGCTTAATCTTCTCTTCCATATCTCTGAACCGTTGAGCTAGTACGCAGATGTCATCTGCAAAAACAAAGTCTTCTAACCTGTCTTGTAAGCTCCACTGGATCCCCCTTTTCCGACGTCGATACACTCTCCTCAGCACACTATCCAACACAAGTAGGAAAAGCGTCGGAGAAAGAATACAGTCCTGTTGAACTCCCGAGGTCACATCTATTGGTTCAGTAAGATCACCCATATGCAGAACCTGACATTTATAACCCTCGTACATATCGTTTATAATATTCAGAATCTTTTGCGGTATACCATAGTCTTCAAGTGTTTGCCACATAACTTCTCGAAATCAATGAAAGTCAAGTAGAGTGTTTTCTGCCATTCTGCACTTTGTCCCAAGATGATTCTCAGAATGTTTATGAGACCGATACAGTTACGGTGTTTACGAAAACCAGCCTCTTCCCTTCTAAGGCGTAGTTCCACAACATTCTTCACCCGCTCTAAAATGATCCTTGAAAGCACCTTGCTTGGTACCGACAACAATGTACTTCCCCTCCAATCATCACACTTAGTAATATACACTTTCTTTGGTATCTTAACAATCAGGCCTTCCTTCCGTTCAGCTGGTAGCATTCTTCATTCCAGATCCTTTCCAACACGGGGTCTCAGTATCTGCTTCAAGTATTTCTGGCGCGATATTATCCATACCTGGTGCTTTTCCAGTTCTTATCTGTTTCAAGGCCTTCTCTATTTCTGAACAGGTTGGAGGATATAAATTTATCCTTGTGTCACTATCTACTGGTTCCATTTGTACATCAATTAACTGTTACTTAAAAAAGCTTGCTTGCTTGCTTGCTTGCTTGCTTGCTTGCTTGCTTGCTTGCTTGCTTGATATGAACGAGCCAATAATTGAGATATACACGAATATTGGCCTTCATTGAGCTGGTGCTCATCACTGTGGCAAACAACTGCCCCGATGTGTCAGAGGTAAAGTGTCCGAATCATTTGGTTGCGTCAGGTGAACGATATGAACGCATTCTTGTCAGACGACGGCCTGAAGAACAGATCACCAGATTCGTTAGCGGTTAAGCATGTGTAGGTAATAATCAAACAACGCGTGCAACATTACGGTCGTTTGGTAGCAAAGGTATAGACATGAACGATGCGTGAATGGTTATTATTAAGGACACATTAGAGCTCAGTTCAATTCTCTAACGGTTATCAACTAGGGAGAACGAGTTAAAGATTGCAGGGTCCCTAGATGAGTCCGGGCTTGCTTCTACTAGAGTCAAGCTTAGACAGTCTTCGCATCCACGACTGTCATTACCTTTCCCTCCCTATCGCCAATACCTTCATTCTTCGAAGGTTGGAATTCCTCAGAAGGGAGGGATAATGAATTAACCTGTTTCTTAAAAAAATCACCACACGACGACCGAGTAAATACTGCAGCCTGTACAAATCGGGCGTAGACATTCTACCGGTATGTATTGATTTGTTCTGCAGACCTTGGACATTTGAACGTGAAATGTTGAACATCTTTTCAAGTACCGGTACTTCAAAACAAAATATTCCGTGAAAATCAGTCTACTATTAGGTTAGATTAAATTTGCTTAGACGCATTTTTTCAGGGCGGATTAGGACCACCAGGCGTTCTCTTCCATCTAACTAGAAAAGGCCCATTTGCTTGATTACCATCCTGATCTTTATAAACATCAGGGTGCATTATTTATGAAATGTCTCAAACACATGTATATTTATATTACTTTTTGAGGACTTTACGTGTGCATACATTTCCTATTATTCCTCTATATATAACAACGAATGCAAATGGAAGGTGTTTGTAATGAACGTGTGCCCATCATCCGCTATATGCAAAGAAGCAGTTGAGCATGCACTGGCCTTCACCAAATAAATGCTGTCAGACCTTTCAGTCATTTCAAAGAAAATTTATTTATTTATTTATTTATTTATTTATTTATTTATTTATTTATTTATTTATTTATTTATTTATTTATTTATTTATTTATTTATTTATTTATTTATTTATAAGCCCTAACAATTCACCTCCGACGTCATAGACTAATAAAGATAATTATAATATCACAGTTCTAATCAAAAACGATACTGTATCTTAGGATATATTAGAAATATATATTTCAATGGTAGTATGAACTAATGTGAGTAATTAGTATGGCTCCCTTAATTCGTCGATCTTCGGTCTTGACCTCGTCATTGTGATTATTTACTCACCAGTTCTTCTTCATCAAAGGGGTTGTGCATTCGTTTAATTCCATTTACAAAGCCCATCTCCGTGGCAAAATGGTCAACGCACTGGCCTTTGGTTACAGGGGTTCCTGCTTCGATTCCCTGCAGGGTCGGGAATTTTAACCATCATTGGTTAGTTTCGCTGGCAAGGGGTGTATGTGTCGTTATCATCATTTCATCCTCATTACGATGCTCAGGTCACCTACAGGAGTCAAATCAAGAGACCTGGCACCTGGCGAGCCGAAATTGTCCTCGGAACGTCTCGGCACTAAAAGCCATACGCCATTTCATTTTACTTTACAGAATAATTGACAGGGTACGAAAGAAATTATAACTACTTAAATAAAAGAAACAGGGCTTTAACAACTCATATTTATTGTAAAAGGCACTGAAAATTAGAAACAGATTTAACAAAAACGAAAAAGAGTTTTACAATGACGTTACGAGTTTGCAATGAATTTACAATGAATTTACTCTAATTCTGTATGAAATGAAAGCATGAAAGAAACAAACTAACAAGTTAAATGTTATATTAAAAGTGAAAAATGAATACATTGATTCTCTCGTACGTTTTCCTTCAAGGCGTTTCTTAGACCATCGTCTTCTGCTATGCACTACACGCCTCTCCACTTTCTACGCTTCCTGTGTTTTCCAACGAACACTGATGGTTACCATGTGTCCCGCAGGAGCGCTAGCATGATGTCATCTCCTTGCGTGTATAGAATCCAGGGAACCAATTGCTTACCGCTGAGACCGTGGTTTTAATTTGAAATTAGCTGGTGTTTTATACTGTAACATTATGCACTGCGAGCAGTTTCACATGAAAATCTGCAGTGTGCCCCATACCAATACACGGCTATAAAGAGGTACAATTTCCCAGGACGCTGGTTGGATAAGGTACAGTAGTTAGTTCGAGGAGAAACCCAAACAAGAATTTACAGGAAAATGAGAAAAACAATCACACAAAATGACATCAAAACAAGTACCAAAACACAACAACTTACCATTAAAATGTTTCTCCGAAACGCTAATTCGTGGAAGAATGAACTCGGCAGAAAACCCACAAAGTAAAAGGGTGGGCAAGGACACGTCACATGAGAATAAGGGACTGTCGAACTACACTAATAAGACTTGAGAAATTGGTTTTAAATAATTTAAATTTAACTAATTAACATCCAAACAAAGTTAAAAAGTTAAAAAGTCACCAGCGTAAAATGTAATTTGCTTTACACCGCTAAGGGCCGGTTCTATCATCTACTGGTAAAATGGCTGGCAGCTGCCCGGGAGATAAACTACCTGGGGGTGTAAACAAATACAGTAGAGACAATACGTGAGAATTCCAGATTTAGCCTTGTTAAAATGGGAGACAACTCGCAAGTGGCGCTCCTAGTGGCGTGACCTGAAAATTAGCGCTAAATTCAAATATCAATGGAAATGCATATATGGAAATGGATAAATAAATTACGTCTAGAAAGAAAGTGTTACTAAGATATTAACTTCAAAGTTGCTAAAGCAATTCTGGAGAAATAAATGAAAATGTATTTAACAGGTTATTATTTAAAGACTGAAATTAGACATATAACCAAGATGTGAAATGATCTGCTGTGAAAGGGCTTGATCTTTCATTTATGCATTACTTTTTTAGCTTTAGCATTCCTACCTGAACTTTTACGGCTAGATTTGTCTTTTTTCTCATTTAAAAGCATTCCTACCTGAACTTTTAGGGCTAGATTTGTCTTTTTTCTCATTTAAAAGAATTGTATCATCACATTAAGATATTTGTCAATAAAAATATCGGCACATTCCTTACACACATGATTCAATGAATTTACATTTAAGAGTTGGACAATTTTCCTTGAAGCCTACGAACAGAAAGAAAATCCATAATACCCTCAAGATCACTCAAAATTTTCCTATAAACAATACTTGCCATTACATTAGGGTAAAGTAAATTTGCATCGTCATATTGTTTCAACAAAATAAGTACATTTCTTAAATCACCCATGCTTCCTTCATTGCTTGACAACGCATTACGGCATTCCAAATGGGGTAACTTGGAACACAACCAGCCACACACATATTCATATTCATTTTCTTGAATTAAATCAAAACCCGCAGATCGCACTTACAACAACACATCGGTATTGAAGCTTAAGTGCTGCACTATACAATAAAATAAGATTATATTTTAAACCAGTTGAAATGTGAATCGCGCAGGTCAGAAACGTTGGTAACTGGAAAAATATCTATGCAAACACAATATGTACTTACATTTTCTTGTCGCAAGGGAAACGGAAGAAAGACCGCGAATCCTTCTGCACTTCATAGTAATTGCACCCAAACACAGCACATATCTTTCCACTCATACTGAGAGGATATATAAAGGAATAACACACGCTACTATTTACTTATGTCAACTTAATACAAACGCATAAATAATGTCAAAAACTTCACAAACAAATACACGTGCTCTTATGACAGAATCAGTAACTCCCAGATCACTCCGCTAGACAGAGCTCTAATCGCTGTCCCTCGATATCTCGCAGAGTGTCGCGTATTGTCTCTACTGCATTTCGTGTAAATCAGCTGGTACTTTGCCTTGCGTGCAACCACCTTCGCGCAAGCGCTGGGTAGCTACCCGGAGCTAGACACCGATATACGGAGTTCGCTAGATTGTTTTTCAGTGACTTCTCGGTTTCGAGGGTGGTGCTATCTATCGTCAGATATATGAAGCTCATTTCGATTGTCTCATTTTCCTGTCCTTGCATCTGCTGATTATCACCAAGAGTCTTAAGAGTTATGGACAACGATTTATGTCAAGCTTTCGTGATTTCGTGATTTTAATCTATGAGCTTCAAAATCAATACCTAATTAAAATCTCGGGATTACATTTTCTTTCGCCAGTTATAACCTGCCATATAAGGCAGCGTTTTTAGAAAGTATTCTCGTAGTAGATTGGTCAAGTCGCTCGCTCCGCAATAGAAGGTATACAAGTTTTCATCGTCTTTCTAATTTGCATTTAAAATTTATTTTCGGTCCTTGCCGTTGTTCTTAACTCTTTTTATACGCGCTTCCATATACGTATATACACCCACATCTTCCTTACGGACTTATTGCCTTTGAGCATTCTATCTGCAGTTTTCTGCGAATTGATTAAGTATCTCCACGATGCTCTATTTGCAACTAGCTTTGTGACCTCGTTTAGTTCCACATGCTTCCATTTATTGATAATGCATTTCATTCTAATGTTTAACTCTGTGAAGATACAGTTGGAAGGTACGATACTGTTAAATAACTAATCGGGGTAAATATCCATTCATAGGAAGAGGAATTCGGGAATGGTGTAGTTTCCAATTTCTTCGAAATCATTTACAAGAAGACTTAAACATTTGATAGGGAATCTGCTTCTGGGCGACAGTCCTATATGCTATACAAGCCGGCGTAGCCCGGTTGATTTAGGATGTTTACTTTTAAGATTAGTATCACCAGTTAGTTATGTTCAAGTGATTTTGTATAGAATTACTTTCTGGGATATGGATTTTTACCATCTATTATATAGTTTTAGAGTTAGTTAGATGTGTTTGATTTCAAGTTTTAAATGATTTAATTTTCGAGTAAAATTTTGTCCTTGTGGAAGCTTGAATTTATTTGGAAGTATTTGATCCTTTCAAAAAGATAATAAGTGATAACTTCGTGTATTTATCCGTCACGGTATAGATATGATCTACACGATTTCAACTGTCAATGAGACTCTCACCAATCAGCCTTGAGACCCCAAACGCAGTGGATTCAACATTAATCTCGGTAATTTTAGACTGTTTATTACAAAACACCTTTCAGTGTACCGTCCCAAAGGAGGCTGAACGTCAACTTAAACGATATTACGAGGGTCACAACAATGAATTCGACATTAATATAGGTTTTTTCTATTATTTTTAAATAATGTAAAATGTCATGCCCTCCCATTCCCCACCCCCAGCGGGGATTGGTGTTTCATCTCCATAGTATTTTTTTTCCAAATGGTAAGTCATATATCTACCAAGTTTTGTTGAGAGCTATTTTGGAATATACCCACATACACCAATATATCACGGTTATTTTTACATTCATTTTCACTCCTTCTCAACCTCCATACCAATTGTCGTGAAGTATGACTTATCCATCCAGAGTGTCACAGTTCAACTCAGCGAACTCGTAAACATTAATATCAGTCATTTTAGTTTATTTTTATATTTCACCATCTCCACGAGGAGTGCTACTGGTGTTTTACCCAATAGTATTTTTTCAGATAGTAAGTCATATGTGTACCAATTTTGTATGAGGGCTATGTTGGAAGAAACACACACACACCGACGTCCGGAGTATCAATATTCGCCTCACTGTTCCACAATATTTTCGATTATTTTTACATCTCAGCCCTTCCCACCCCTAGGCGTGCTAGTTCTACCATATCTCCTCGCAGTTTGTCTCATGATAGTAAGTCATAAGTGTACCAAGTTTGGCTGAAATCTCTCGCGTAGTTCAGTAAAGTATGGATTCAACACTAATATCGGTGGTTTTTAGTTATAATTATATTTCGCCCCCTTCCCTAGGGCATCTAGGGGTGTCTTTCCCCGCAGTACTTTTTACAGATAGTAGATAATATTTGTACCAAGTTTAATTGACACCTATGCTGGAACATACATACAAACACCCAAAATATCGGTCATTTGCACATTTTCTTTTCTTCACCCCTTCTTACAACCCTGCTGATTGGGGCTCAAGTTGGATTTAAACGACATCCGGAGTGTCACTATTCATTTCAGCAATCTCGAAAAGTATGGATTCGACACTATTTCCGTTTAATTTTATGTATCACAGCCCCCACCCCAAAGGGTGCTGTACTTTGAATTTAACAAATTCCGGAGTGAGACTATTCATCTCAGCGACCCCGAAAACTATGGATTAGACTTCTATTTTCTATTATTATATCTCACTCCCGCCTCGCCCTCTCCTTAAGGGTGCTGAATAAGGACATTAAAATATCCGGAGTGTCACTATTTATCTCTGCGACACCGAAAACTATGGATTCGATACTATTTCCGAATATTTTTATATCTCATATATTCTTGCTTCGAACATTTCTACGAACTGCAAACTTTCTAAATTAAGCTTTTTTTAAAATAATGATTTACAAACTGATTTATGAGAAAACAATAATAAAATTAAAATGATATATATATATATTCATCCTCCTATATACAGCAAATATTATCCTCATCATGACGCGCAGATCGCCTATCGGCGTCAGATCAAAAGACCTGCATCTGGCGAGACGGACATGTCCTCGGGCAGTCCCGGCACTAAAAGCCATACGCCATTTCATTTACCGGACAATCATGATTTAGCGTAGCTGCTGTCGCCTAGCGACAATCTGACCATCAAGTCGATCCAATCTTGGTGCAGCTTTGAAATTTAATAAAATTACATAAAATTACTCATAATAATAAAACCACCTTACATATATATATATAGATTAATCATAACATCACTTTCTATAAATAGCACATATATAGTCTACAGCACTTTCCTAGTAGACATAATATTGTGATTAAACATTTCAATAAAATATATTATTAACAAAAGAACGTATGAAAAGAGGTTTACAGATCAATACAACGCTAATAATGAAAATAAAAAAGATTCGTCATAATGAAGACTCAAACCTGCATACCTAGTATTATGAAGCGAGCGCGTTAGCCACTACGCTACGAGAAAGCTTAGGGTAATTGGGATACATACACTAAGTTATACCTGGTGTCTGAAAACTGAAAAAAGTAGAAAATTAAAGTCCATTTGAAATTATTTCCAAATAGGTTTTGATATTCTATCCTTTCAGAGTTTCTTTGCGAAAGCTTGACGTATAGAATGTGTTCCCTACGCTACCAATGCGAGAGGCTGGTGTGAACGCTGCAACTCAGGTTAGATAAGGTAAGGGTTATACTGCCCGAAGGCAGGTCCGAACCTCCGCAGAGGTGTTCCTGAGCCGGAGTTTACGTGCGGTAGGGTGGCCAGTTCCTTTCCGCTCCTCCATTCCCTTACCCCCACCAACAGCGCGTGGCAACCCATCCAACTCCTGACCACGCCCAATGTTGCTTAACTTCGGAGATCTCACGGGATCCGGTGTTTCAACACGGCTACGGCCGTTGGCGCTGCAACTCAAGGGAAGCATTAATGTTCAAAATCCTGCAATACAATATCGATCACTCTTACGGTATCATGCTTTTTCAGTTATTTAAGTTGTATGTCACCAGAAATACAGCTAATAATGTTCAGCTCTCAAAAGTTGCCCGGCAGGTAAAGTCTTATCGGGCCCTCGAAGTGGCCGATAAATTAAGTGCCGGGTAACTACGATTTATGCTGCCGATAGCGCTATCTGGGAGTGGTTGAACGGAAACATCCTTTTACGCGGAGGGCAAGTTACGCGCTACTTTACCAGTAGGTGGTAGAACCGGCCTTAAGTGTAGAAATTAAATTGTAGAATTATAAATAAGGTTCATTCTTGCTCCGAACATTTCTACGAACCCCAAACTTTCTAAATTAAGCTTTTTTAAATTATGATTTACAAACTGATTTATGAGAAAACAATAATAAAATTAAAATTAACTTCATTGAAAAAATAAACTTAGGATAAAAGGATAAAAATTACAATCGAAGAAAATTTATTAGAATTATGGTGGTTCCAAAACGCAGAATTGAGAATTAAAATCTATGAATTGAGACTTAAAATGTGTGAATTGCAATTTTATACCTGAAATCCCTTTTATAAATATTGTAATCACTATTCACTTCACCTTAAAATTACATTCACAACTTAAAATTTGGGTAAATATTCCGGGATATTGAAAATCGCTGTGAAGAAATGGGACATCATTCTTATCCTATGAAGAAATCACTAACTTGGCCAAAATCCGCAAAATCAGAGAAAATGAATAGTAAATTTCACATTAATATATCATAACAAGAGACTTCGGCATCAGCCAGAAATAACGTACTGAATAACCGTTCACGTCCGCCTCTGTGGTGTAGTGGTTAGCGTGATTAGCTGCCACCCCCGGAGGCCCGGGTTCGATTCCCGGCTCTGCCACGCAATTTGAAAAGTGGTACGAGGACTGGAACGGGGTCCACTCAGCCTCGGGAGGTCAACTGAGTAGAGGTGGGTCGATTCCCACCTCAGCCATCCTCGAAGTGGTTTTCCGTGGTTTCCCACTTCTCCTCCAGGCGAATGCCAGGATGGTCCCTAACTTAAGGCCACGGCCGCTTCCTTCCCTCTTCCTTGTCTATCCCTTCCAGTCTTCCCATCCCTCCACAAGGCCCCTGTTCAGCATAGCAGGTGAGGCCGCCTGGGCGAGGTACTGGTCATACTCCCCAGTATCCCGCGACCAAGAGTCTGAAGCTCCAGGACACTGCCCTTGAGGCGGTAGAGGTGGGATCTCTCGCTCAGTCCGAGGGAAAAACCGAACCTGGAGGGTAAACAGATGATGATGATGATGATAACCGTTCACAAGACAGACCAAACAAAATCAGAACTTAGTGGTATTTGTTTACAATTTTACCATAAGTAGTTCCGTAGGTGTTCGCTAGATTACAAGTTGTAGGTTAGGATTGCGTGAAGGAAGATTTTTTTATAATATTAAAATATCACTAGGTTTGTTGAGAAAATACTTGCAAAGATGGGATATTAAAAAGGTAATAGACAATAGGCAATAGACAAGATATTTCAAATAGCAGTTCAACTGTTCCACCTATTACGAAGGTTATAATTTCTTCAAATAACACCACACTGTTGTAAATTTTGTTTAAAGAAAGGATTTCGACAGATTATACAGTATTTCAAGGTGAAATACTTAATAGTCCTTGTATTGTTATCAATTATTGTCGTCTAATATTGCATTGTTGGCTACAGTCGTGAACAAAGGATATAGTGTATTCAAGAAAATATAAATAAAAATCAGCTGTTTCTTGTATTCCGATCATTTGTAGTTCTGAGTGGGAATTTCCATTCTCCGTAATATATATCTCACCCTCGATCTTTCAGTATTTAAGAGCAGTCAGCTTGTAGGAATAAAACAAATGGATATACTTTTAACTACATTCCATTTGTTTCAATAATGCAAATTGTAATTAGGGTAAATCTAAAAGCAGCTTATAATTAGTATCACGTACCAATTATTTAGTATTTACTCCAGTCCTATTCAGTTAAACTATTATAATTACGATACCGTACCACACGCCCTTATCGTACTTTCTGTAATATTGCGTAACATTTCTCCAAAAGGGTAAAATCTGCCTTCTGTTAACGCGTAGGTACCAAACAAATAAACTAAACCAAATATGTAGGGCTTATCAGGCAGTTTTAATTATTCCAGGTTTAATGTTTCACTTAACCTGTTACAATTGTTAAAAGCCTAAGTGCAGTCGAGCACTGTAATGTACCGATATCGGTATTTATTTTAAGAAACAGGATCTTGTCTGTTCAATTCGTGCGTTAGCCTCGTGTACGGAAACACCTTTCGATATTTCAGCATTTCACTGACAGCAGTTTACATTTCTATTAGAGCACAGTTGGATAAAATCGTGTGCATACAAGGAAAAGGCACTAAATCCAAAAACGGCCAAAATGAGTTATTAGTGGTACTATGTTCAACAATGTGTGCTCTATCCACCACGAAAAAGCACTAAGTCCTAGGTCTTACCATTTCCAGCATAATAACATGTAAGTAAGCAGTAAGTCCATTTTAAAACAAATATTGGCAGGGAATGGGCATTAAGTGCACGCAATGCCTTTTGCCTGTTCATTGAATGTGTGTTCTTCAAACTATAATGTGCAAGCATAATGCTTTAAGTACATTACTGATCATGTATCTAACATGTTTCATGATCAATGTGGCAGTGGCCTGTAGTATTTAGTGTAGTTTAGTGACCGTTTAATGTTCAACGAACAGTTAAAATAATACGAGTTTGATTAGAGGAAGTAAATTGGTGCAGCTAGCGTTGCAAAACGACGCTCAAGTAGTTGCTGGTAAGTAAATACTTTGATTCATTCGTGTGTCACAACAAATGGAGGAACAGACTACCATAATAATGTTTGGGTTATGTTACTACGCTACTACGAATAACGGGGATGGATATTTAATAGCTGAAAACTTTTAGGTTGCAGCTTAGCCTACAAGGAATACAAAGCCTGCTCACTCGCAGTGCTCTCTTCAGAAACAGTGTCCGCCTGGCAGTGCGCGTCTTGACCACTGCAGCGCTAGTATACCACCTCATATCAGCACTCGCTAGCATTGCTGACGGGAGTTAAAACCTGCACAAATGTACCTCTACACTATACTTCCTGTATATTATATACGTTACTGAGCAGAATGAAGCAGAAAATAATAAATGTTCACCGTTCACCCTTAGGAGTTCAATTCAGCTGGAGATTTTCATTTCAGATAACACACATAACTGTTGAAATTTATGTCTGGCATTTAAAATGGTATAAGGTCTGCACTAGATATTTTTACTACCGCACCGTAGATTTTCAGTGAAAAGGAACGACTTTAACCATTTTTCTTGATATTTTCTTCTCATAAATTGTTTTTCTTCTCGAGAATAATTCTCGGCGATGCTCATCT
This sequence comes from Anabrus simplex, assembly GCF_040414725.1. Classification (NCBI taxonomy): domain Eukaryota; kingdom Metazoa; phylum Arthropoda; class Insecta; order Orthoptera; family Tettigoniidae; genus Anabrus; species Anabrus simplex. Next base: position 158,781,673 of record NC_090270.1, on the reverse strand, counting down.
GTCATGCCATTAGCGTAGTTAGTGACAGAGGGGTGCAGAAACTTCTGCAGTATTATTCTCCTTAGTACCTCAGGATGATCACTTTTCCCAAACTGTAGAACAGGATTTTTAGCAATACGTGGCAACAGTATTTCGGTTAATATTTGTGCTATTTTTGGACTGCACAGCGTTACCGATAACATTTCGTCCTTTACTTGCCCCAGTTTCATCAGCAGTGAAACAAAACTTGGCTTTCGATACCTCAGATGTGAGACCACCTCTGCCTTTGATTTTTATTAATGACGTTAATTGAGATGGACTCTGGATATTACTAATTTTATCAACACACTATTGACATGGTATGTGGTCTTCGACAACTCATACCAAATACCCTCCAATATATGCCATTGCAGCATTCGACGGAGTGGTCACTAAGGTTCCATAACTTATCTTTGGTACCACCTACACAGCAGAATAAGGAAATTATTATCAGAACTGGAGCAATAATAATGAGTAACCTAATTTTTGCCGTCTCATGGTCTGCGTATTTACTGTACCATACCTTGTCTGCTTATTGCTTTAATCCATAATTCCCCAGTTGATTCTTGGCAGGGAAATTCATGGAAACTACTTCCAGGAACTTTATTTCTAAAGCCTTGCTTACAAAACGGTACGCAGCAGTACACCAGTGTAATATAATTGACGTATTTTAACAATACCCTTTTCCCATTTTGTCAGTGTGTGAATTAAGCCGAAAGTGTCAGGTTCTAAATCATCCTCAATTTACAAGAGTTTACCCATTTCACATCTGATGGTAAAATTATATTCTGTGATGTTTGCAGCAAAGAGGTGAGTGATTTTTTAAAAATATATATTTCCCCTTAACGAATTATAATGAATTTAGCAAAATCAACATGGTATTTTCAATAATGCATATTAAGATAAGTAAAACTGCAGCTGCCTAAAAGTATTGTAGAGCCTATTTGAGAGTCTGTTTTAGGCAGCTAAAATAACATTTTAGCACCTAAAAATCCGAGGTCTAGTAATCACTATATCGAGTTTCTGTGCTGGTTGGAAGTGTAGTGTGTTGTCTGAATATGAAAGGAAAAGTGTTGGAACAAGCACAAACACCAGTCCCCGAGCCAGAAGAATTAAGTAGACGTGATTATAATCACCAATTCGGCCGGCAATCGAATCCGGGACATTCTGAATCGAAGACCTCAACGCTGACGATTCAGCCAAGGATTCCGACAAAATAAAATCATTATTGAGATTCATTATTTCTACCAGTATTAACATTCAACTTTCGTAGTAGACGTCACCAATAAGCATACAACGTGTAGAAATACCGCCAACCGAGGTGTTCATGTGAGGTTGAATTGCAGCGCCTCTAGCGGCAAATATAACATCTATAGGGCGGACAGCTATGAGTGGCTATTGGGCAGGCTTTGTATTCCTTGTAGGCTAAGGTTGCAGTAAACAGTATGCGCCATCTACATCAGAGGATTCACCAATCACAAGTGAACAAAATGCAGTACTGCCACAGTCTAATATACACAGTCGCGAAGCTCATTAGTGATGAAATAGCATCCTGTTGACAGGCGGAACGACACCAGCGATCGTAGCGGCCAGCAAGCTCTAACTGTCCGGAACAATTCTCTACCCAACAGCTGATTGCACTTTCCCACGTAAATTATAAACTGTAACCACCTCGACAACTATATTAATCGTACATTTTAATAAAATACGTTGATACACCAGACTACTTATTGTTACAGCATGGTAATAATACCAAAGGAAAATAACAATAGTTTATTTTCGAAGGAAAAACTGATCATACCACTGTAGTTAAGGTCTTAGCCAATTTCGAAGTCCTATTATTGAACAGAATTTGATACTTTCACATAAATCATAAAAATAGAAATGAACTACAAAACAATTCAAATAATATTTAAAGATCTCAGGAACTTAAATGGCTGAATTTTGAGTTTTTTTGTTTCATGACACTGAAAACTTTCATTGCAAAATATCACAATGTAATCTAATCTTAGTTTCACAAATAATTTCCACACTAATGACTTAGTACCTTCAGAGCATTAATGTGGAAAATCAGGTATTTACATTAGGGAATTAATAGTATAGCACATCCAAGTTAGTGAGCATACAGGAAATTCCTGAAAACAGCCCATGTTCTCTCGGCTCCTCCGAGCAAGTGGCCGCGCGGTTTAGGTCGCGTAGCTATCAGCTTACATTTCATAGTGGGTTCGAACTCCACTGTCGCCAGGCCTGAAGATGGTTTTTCGTGGTTTCCCATTGTCAAAACAGCCTGTACCATAATTAAGGCCATGGTCGCTTCCTTCTCGCTCCAAGCCCTTTCCTATCCCCCCGTTGCCAAAAGACATATCTAGGGTCAGTGCAACGTATGACTGTGTGATGTGCTCCTTTGAGACGAGCTAATCATCTCTTATCAATAACTTTCGGTTCGAAGAAATCTGCGGAGATTCCATACAATTTCTTCTACTCCGCTGACATGAACTGGCTGTCTCCAAAATGATTCGAACATAACGTTATGTTATTGTACAAATAGTTCACATGTTTCTCCAATAAATCAGCCCTCCAACTATTTACAAGCAATTTTCTTGCCTTTCTTAATCCGTTTACCCTTCAGGGTTGGTTTTTCCTTCGGACTGAGTGAGGGATCCCACCTCTACCGCCTCAAGGGCAGTGCCCTGGAGCGTGAGACTTTGGGTTGGGGATACAACTGGGGAGAAGGGCCAGTAGATCGCCCAGGCGGCCTCACCTGCTATGCTGAAGAGGGGCCTTGTGGGGAATGGAAAGATCGGAAGGGATAGACAAGGGAGAGGGAAGGAAGCGACGGCGGCTTTAAGTTAGGTACCATCCCGGCATTTGCCTGGAGAAGAGGGAAACCACGGAAAACGACTTCGAAGACGACTGAGGTGGGAATCGAACTCCCTTCTACTCAGTTAACCTCCCGAGGCTGAGTGGACCCGGTTCCAGCCCTCGTACCATTTTTTTCAAATTTCGTGTTAGAGCTGGGAATCAAACGCGGGCCTCCGGGGGGTGGCAGTTAATCACACTAACCACTACACAGAGGTGACAAGCAATTTTATACACATTGAAAATTACAACACCGCTACGTGTTAGAGGTTACGGTTGCGTTAAAACGTTATTTAAGTTCATATAATTATAATTGGATGGATTTCACTATGAGTTACATTCCTGAATCACTGATGAACGAAATGCCTACTTATCTGAAGTTAAATTTATGAATCTTCACAACATTGTTCTATTATCCGAAAATGTAAACAGTAATTCAGGCTTTACTGTAGAGGATCTTTATAAAACCTAAAGACTGATAGCTCTGGTGTCTTCTTGTAATTGAGCAATTTATTGCGCCACACACGCATCTTTTCGTAAATACCATGTCAATTTAATAGAAAACCGATCATCTATAATGTAATTACCTCACGCTTACCTCACAAAACGTATACAACTTACATATCCCAGAAGACCGGTGGCTTGCTGGCCGCGTGGAGCGCTGCAGTCGCATGGATGAAAAAATGTGCCGAGCTTCGCGGCTGTGTATATTAGACTGTGGTACTGCAAGAATTACATGAGGCTTTTGATAGTGATCTTTCAGATATTATGGATTTGGATTCTGATTACAAACTCCAATCCGAGGCCTGTGAAGGTACGTTCTGTAATTTCAGTAATTGACATCCCTTAAAGGTAATTTAATGTTGTACACCTATTAAATTACAGTGATTGTATTGTGCTGCAGATGACTCTATTACCTTAGCACCAAAGGAAGCAAAACTGTCCAACTGTTCAATTTCAAACAATAATGAAAATTCCGCAACTCCTGTCAAGCCTATAACGGAAAAGATAAGCAGGTGGAAAAAAGTAATCCTAGCAAATGGGAATGCATTATAGAAAGGAATAAACGTCGGGAGGGATTGCCATATAAAATAAAACACCTGTAACGGGACGCTAAAATACTAAGACCTGTGGACTGTAAGTGCAGATTTAAGTGTACCGAACGTTCCTCTGAAACACCGAAAGGAAATCTGTTCCATCTTGTGGATGTTGGACAATTATATACGACAGAAAGAACTTATTCTCCGAAATGTTGTCAACAGTACGCCAGAAAGGAGGACACCGTCAAGATTCCAAACAATACTTCTTTGAACAACAAGGAGAACAGTTAAGGGTTTGTCAGGATTTTGTTCTGAAAACACTTCATATTAGCAACAAAGTAATTTTGACAGCTTTCAAGAATAGCAATTCTTGTGGTAGTTTCGATGGTGAGACTCAAGGAGGATAAAATACACCAGCCAACAAAACAAAACCGGAAGTTATCGAAGACGTTAAACGTCACATTGAAAGTTTTCCAGTGGTAGAATCACATTATTCAAAGAAAACAACAAAACGTTTGTACTTGAATAGCGGACTGAGCATTGCAAAAATGTATAACTTGTACAAAGACATGTGTGGGAATGAAGGGAAACAGCCTGCTTCAGAAATAACGTACAGGCGAATTTTCGGTAAAGAGTACAATATGCCATTTTATAAACCTAAAAAAAGATCAGTGTAGTTTGTGTCCAAAATACAGAAATGAGCCCCGTGATACGAAATCATTATTTCAGAATGAGTATGATGAACATCAACAAAGGAATGAACATTGTAGTACAGCAAAATCTGCTGACAAAGAAAGAGCTGTTTCAGACCCAAATTTTGTGACTGCGATATTTGATTTGCAGTCGGTACTGCAAATACCATACTCAGATGTGAATCAACTGTACTTCAGCAAAAAGATCTGCGTCTACAACTTCACGGTTTATAAATACAGCTCAGTACAGAATTCCGCTTACTGTTTTGCCTGGACTGAGTTAAATGTCAGAAGGGGTAGTACAGAAATTGGTACCTATTTGTCTCAATATCTCCATTCCTTTCCTGAACATGTTACTGAGGTGTCTCTGTTTTCTGACACTTGCGTAGGTCATAACAGAAACCAGCGCGTTGCAGCTACGATGCTCTAGATTGTGCAAACTACTCATCTTCAGGTAATAGAACACAAGTCCTTGGAAAGCGGCCACACTTGCATAGATGTCGATTCTATGCACAGCGCCATAGAAAACGCCAGAAAGTTTGTCCCTGTGTTCAGCATGCTTGACTGGCTTGCAATATTTCGAATTGCTTGACCAAGAAAGCTTCGGAATAATAAGAACGATCCTTACGTTGTGAATGAATTTAAATATTCTGACTTTATCTCTCTTCAGAAATTAACGAAACGGAGAGTCCAAAACAAATCAAAAGATGTTCATGGTGACGTAGTGAAATGGCTCAATGTTAAGCGTTTCAAGTACACGAAAGAAACTCCATGGGTAATACAATGTAAGTATGACCATTCTGAAGAATAAAGAGCAATTGGCATTCTTGGAAAGTGACGACCCCTGCTTGTTTAAACAACTGCCGAAAGCCTACACACATAAATTTCCAGTAAGTTGAGCAAAGAAAAATGATCTCCTTATGTCGACGTGGAATCATCCCTGAGGAACTTCGTGGCTGGTACAACTGCCTACTATCATCTGACACATCAAGTGACAGAATTCCAGAACCTCCAGTAGAAGATAGCACAAGTGATGAATCTGAGGATGACTGTTAAAATCCTACGGATGTGCACGCAGCTTCCTGAGAACTAAACATATGTAATGCGCTAAGAATTATTGTGTTCATAACATTGAGTTCAAATTTACTCCATAGGGTAAATAAATGATGAAAATACGGCTAAATATATTCATAACTAAAGACAAGAAAAACAGTTTTAAAATAAAAGCATATTTTTCAGAACAAATCGAACTTTAAAATGTGTTTATCTCAGAACTATCATTTTGGACTTAATGCCTTTTCCTTGTATGCCCAAGAAATAGTAATTATAATACATATAATTATAATAATCTGTGCTTGTATTTAGCATTGTTATGTGACCCTTTAGCAGTTCTTCCGAATTTCATCATTTAACGGAAATTTTTATTTCAGTTTCCGCGTAGTAGGCCTAATTAACTTTTGTAATTTGGATACGTTTGAACGCATTTTAGAATTATTGTAGCGTACTGTATTAGTATAAATTAGTGTGATTATTTAATTATAGATAAATATTTGTGTACTAAGGGAAATTTGTGAAGGTAGTAGGGGAAATATACCTCTACGAATTTGGCTCTTACTAAAATTCTATTGTTGAAATTAGGATAGGCTTTTACTACATTTTAGAATTGTAGCGTACCTATTCTTATTAGACAGTATCTTACTTGCCTTTCCTGTTTGCAAGTAATAATAATAATAATAATAATAATAATAATAATAATAATAATAATAATAATAATAATATATATTACAACAGGGAAATAAATACGTGCACATTAGAAAGAAATAAAGTTAGGAATGGTTGCGGGAGTAAGGAGAGATTTAAGGAGCTCACTAGAAAACTGAATTCAGCGAAAAAGTTGCTAAGGATAACATGATAGCAAACATAATTGGGAGCCAGATGAATTTTAGGGAGCAATGGAACGACAATTATAGATACTTAAAGGCAGATACATGTTCCCGGAAGGATATTCCTGGGATCATTAATGAACAAGGGAAGTGTATATGCGAGGGCTTACAGAAGGCAGACGATTGTATTTTTCAAAGGGTTTACGGGCCTCTGTCGGTAATAACTTCAGCTGAGATAAATGGGTGATTCATGTTCCATAACATCCAACTCGTTGGCTGAACGGTCAGCGTACTGGCCTTCGGTTCAGAGGGACCCGGGTTCGATTCCCGGCCGGGTCGGGGATTTTAACCTTAATTGGTTAATTCCAATGGCACGGGGACTGGGTGTATGTGTCGTATTCATCATAATTTCATCCTCATCACGACGCACAGGTTGCCTACGGGCGTCAAATAGAAAGACCTGCACCTGGCGAGTCGAACCCGTCCTGGGATATCCCGGCACATTTCACATTTCATATTCCATAGCGAAACAATTCTAAACAGTCGCCGTGTTACTCAATAAAAGAGGACACTGGGTTCTCGGCATATAGCCGGACACAAGACATCCACCACCGTCTTCGGGAACAAAAAAATACGCGCGGGCCTGTCTCTCTGAATTACAGGATGCGTTTCCAGCCACATACTTCAAAACTTCTTGGGTAGTCTCTCTGCTCCTTCCTTAATGCGTCGCACCTTTTAATCTCAAATGACACATGACACATTCTAGACTTCAGTAAACGTAACTTAATTCGCTCACTCAAGTATTCAGTCAGCAATATTTAAAGTAATTGGATCTAAAGATAATGTCCTCATAGATGAGATGACTAATAATGGCCTAATACTGAAATTTACTTGTGATAATAAAGACATTTTAAAAAGATACAAAAGTTGAAGGCTAGGAAGGCAGCTGGGGATGTTAGGATTTCTAGGGATATATTAAAAATTATGGTCTGGGATAGAGTGCCATACCTGAAATACTTATTTAATTACTGTTTGCATGAAGGTGCTATGCCAAGTGAATGGAGAGTTGCAATAGTAACCTTAGTGCACATGGGAAATGGTGAAAAACATAAAGCGGAAAATTACAGGCCAGTCAGCTTAACATGTGTAGTTTGTAAGCTCTGGAAAAGCATTCTTTCTGATTATATTAGGCAAGTTTGTACAAACTTGTTTGATAGAAAGCTCAACTTGTAGGATTCTAGCAAGGTATGGCAGATATTTTAGATTCAAGAAGTCACATGGACTGTATCGCCATTGACCTACTAAGACTTTTGACAGGATAGCTCATGGGAGATTACTGACAAAAATGTGGGCAATTGGACTAGACAAAAGAGCGGTTGAATAGGTAGCTACATTTCTCGAAAATAGAACTCAGAGAGTTAGAGTAATTGAAGCGTTATCTGATCCTGTAAAGATTATGGTGCGGGTCCGTCAGGGCAGTCTTCAGTAGATATTGATGGTTTTGATTGTTACCATGTAATTATATCTAACATCCGAAATCAAAGCTTCTGTACTCGTAACGTTAACCGGCTGCATTATTGAAACTTTTCGTAAAATTGATGATATTGTTCTTCGTATGTGAGGAAGTAGAATCTTCATTTAATTTGTCTTTTATTCAAAAAAGAACCACTTTGGTACTACGCCCCGTGAATCTGACTACCTTCGTGGTCGCAGATATTTCGATTACGGGAGACTCATGGCCAACTGTATTGCACCCACAAACAAGGCTGTATCTTCCCCATCCCATGTCTTTCTTAACTCTGTCAGTGCCGGGAATCGAATGCAGGGTGCTTTTAGTCAAATTCTAAAATAAGGAGACCTAAAATTAAACAGCCGACCCTGCGGTACAGGGGTAGTGTGCCTGCCTACTACCGGAGGCACCGGGTTTGATTCCCGGCCAGGTTGGGGATGTTTATTTTTACCTGGATCTGAGGGCTGGTTCGAGGTACACTTAACCCACAATTGAGGAGATATTTGACGGTGAGAAGGCGACGCCGGTCTAGAAAGCAGAGAATAACGGCAGAAAGGATTCGTCATGCTGACAACACGACACCTCAATCTGCAGGACTTTGGGCTGAACAGCGGTCGCTTGGTAGACGATGACCCTTCGGGCATGTTACGCCATGGAGTTTGATTTGGAAAAGTAAACAGAGAAGGACGTGACATCCCTGCAAGGCTCTTTAGCTTCCAGCTAGTTCTTCCGTCCGGTCTCGTGCATGTAGAACACCGAGCTCGATAGCTGCAGTCGCTTAAGTGCGGTCAGTGTCCAGTATTTGGAAGATAGTGGATCCGAGTCCCACTGTCGGCAGCCCTGAAGATGGTTTTCCGTGTTTTCCCATTTTCACACCAGGAAAATGCTGGAACTGAACCATAAATAGGGACACGGCCGCTTCCTTCCCACTTATAGCCCTTTCCTCTCCCATCGTCGCCATAAGATCTATCTGTATCGGTGCGACGTAAAGCAATATGCAAGAAAGAAAAATTGCATTTAGGATAGTTGGAAAACGTACGCCTTATTAAATGCTCCTCATAATATCTTTGTAAAAGTACTAACGGCATATATTGATAACAATAATCACAAACGCCTCCCTTTCATGCGGCTCAGTTGGTTGAGTCGCTGTCCTTCTGAGTCCGAGTTCACAGGTTCATATCACGCCTTGGGTCGGAGGCCCTTAAAACGGTGTTGAAATGGCAACAGCTACATGTCCTTGGTTTCTGGCAGGTTAATAAAAATTATACATACAAATATTAGCATCACAAAACTGTAACTTTATACTACTATATTCTGTATCCCAGGCTTGCCAAGGAAAGTAATAGGACAAGGTACACCCTACCTAGCATATGCTGTGACGTGTATTTTTCTTTATCAACTAACAAAAAATCTATACCCATACCCCTTACATTCTATATACCGTATATATATTTCTTTGCCGCATTATTTGTATAAAATGTCACTTCTTTATAGCTTATCACATGACCATTATTATAAAAAAATTACCGTATTTATTCTAAAATAGAAGATTGCTCATTTACTCAAACTATGTATTCTTGCATTAATTTCGCTTGTACTCGGAATATATGAAATTGTGTAGTTATGTTGGAATGGGAATAACAGAGGTTAGGGGAGGAGGTTATTGTCCAAGGAGTCCAGACACCCCAGGAGTTTTAACGAATGTACTTTTATCAAGCTATTTTATCTTCCGGAATCCGCACGAATCCACCACTCTTACATGGATACAAGGACACTCATTTCCTTTTTAGGTATTCTGTACCACCTAAACTCTTAAAGTATGGACACCTATCAAAATAAAATTCTGGATGAGGAACTACCTAACACCCTCCCCCCCCCCTGCCCACAAACTGAAATCTCCGCTACGCTACTGGTATGAGTGCTTATACTTGTTGTTACGTAGCCTCAGCAGATTACGAGCATTTTAACTTCATTATTGTTTGTAGTAAACTAGCAGCATGGTACTCAGTTGTATATATTTGGTCATGTGTTGTTCTCTCACTATTTACGCATAGTAGGAGATGGTAGGGAGAGATGGGCAAGGGAGAGCAGGACATACCCGTAAGAGGACGGGGTAAGACTGGCCTACCCCAAATATGTAAAAGAAGGGAGACATGAGAGCGGCGGGATACGGGAGGAGATCGGCTTCAGCCTCACGTGGCCGGCCGCAATGGAATGGTAAGAGAACCGCACTGTCGTCTGGTAAGGTTGTTGGGGTCTTCTTTTGTGGCCCACGGATAGGACCGATCCTGTCATCATCGGGAGGGCGATTTTCTTCTCACCAGGGGTGATGACACGGCCGGACAATAGTAGTAGATTGTTAACTTATCCTTCTTTGATTGTTATTAATATTATTTCCTGCTTTATATTATTTTGTTTTTTAATATTACGTGGAGACGATGGACGTAGCATTTAGGGACTGAGGATGACTGCTGTGATGACCCTCCCTTGGGAGTGTCACGTTTCCGGAGTATCTGATGGACCTCATGGCATGTCCAATGAATATCCAGTTTTTCTTCTTCTTTTTGTTATTAGTTGTCAGTGCATAGAAGGGGATTTGTGGACATGTATCGGGGCTAATAGCCTGTAATGTTCAATGAATAAATACTAAATAATAAATACTGGTATGTGTGAAACAGGGATTGAGATTTCTTGATCCTAATGGATAAGTAGAAGATAGGGATCTGCACGCAGAAGGCCTTCACTTGAACCGCAGTGTTACGTATAATTTAGGAAGTTCTTTAGAAGGGTTATACGGAGGTACATTCAAGGAAACGGGGTGGACTAGGGAATGGTGATAAGGGTCGGCCAAGTGTCAGATTCCCTATCTGTTATTTACATAGTCTTTGCTTAAATACTTGCAAAGAATTTGGAAATGGATTTAACATATCCCATTGTACATATTTCTTTATGTCATGGTTACATAGTCATTGTGGATACCCTACCAACTCAGTTCTTATTGAGTGACGTGCAGAAATCCTTAACACTGTCCTATGTCTTAGCGCTGTAGTGTCTTCATGTAAGCAAACTTAAACCTCCTACCCTGCTGAATTGAGGTGTTATATTTTCTGTTAACATTTTCATAAAAATTATGTTCATAGACACCAATCCTACTAAACTTGTTATCATCTGTGGTAGTGTGTTGTAGAACGTGTTGGTCATTGGTTCGGATCCTTCACAATGCTTGAGTTGATACTGAGTTACCAGGTTCATGGATGGTAAAGATAACTCAGTCATGTCAGCTGATCACAGGGTTACACTTAAATTAACTAATATTAGCCTTGAAGAAAATTAATCTGATTATGACCAGGATAATAATTATGTTAATAATAATAATAATAATAATAATAATATAAAAATTCGTGATGATTTATCTAACCTGATTGCTAAGGGTGCTTGAGTATTAGTTGATCATTAGTGTAACTGCATCTAGCTAGTTAACATAATGATTAAATCAATTAATAATTTAGTTAATTAATACTGATATTTTTGTACTGTTTGAATTTTTCACGCATTCATACTCAAGTGTGGTGCAATCATGATTAAGCAGATTATAGCGCGTTGACCATGGACCTACGCTATGGTGTTTGATGTTCATTTAGCATTCGTAGCACATTTGGTTCGCAAATTTTGATAAAATATGTTTCCTTAGATAATGTGTAAATAGTGTGGAAACAGAAATAGGTCATTGCTTCCATGCACCTTTCATTTAGTAAATACACATGTAAGCCTAGTTTATCCGGAGTCAGTCAAGCTTGGGAGACTTTAGAGTTTGCGGTTAAAATAGTTGCAATGCAATAAAATGTAAACATTTAAGAAGTGCTACAATTAATAAATACCGTAATTTTAGTATATATTTAGGCTTTCAGCCTCAAATTTAATGATCTTTCGTTCCTCCAATGGAATAATTTATGATATTCAAGGATTATTTTAGCCTTCGTCAGGTAGTACCAATTCATAGAATCCCAGGGTGTACAAGTCACCGAACACAGAAGAACAGTAAAACTTTGTGGCGAGTGGTAGGACGCAAATTCATTAAGCCATTGATGTGAATTACTGGAATAATTATCTCCAGTGAAACTTGTAATTGGGCTGATGACCTCGATGTTAGGCCCCTTTAAACAACAAGCGTCAAGCGAAACTTGTAATTATAATCAGATGATTCCAACCAGCAACCTCATGACCAGTGGAGAACCAGTTAAGGTTTTTTACGTAAACTAGGTGTCATTAAATTTATTTCAGCTTCTTTCTCTTTTGTTGCTAAATTAAATTATTTTACCTATCTCTTCACCCTAACCTAAACTTCAGAGCAGAGACAATCCTTTCGAGATGTAAGTATGTCGTGTTCGTGTGAACTTCAGCTAGACGGTAAGTATTCTCACAATGGTGCAGAATATTACTAAAGGGAAGTAAGGTTAGGGTAACGTCATGCTTATTACTAAATAACCGTCTGTGTTTCCAAAGTTGCTCAGAAAATCCCAGGTGTGGTATTAATGTTAGTGAGCTCTGATATCTTAATTTACCAAAGATACATTGAATAAATATAATGCTTATGGATACCTTTAAGTTATGTGTCTTATTGATAAACTGGTTTCAAGAAAGTTCTAGAACTTTTTTCCCAAAGAATTCCCGCTGTTTTTACAGAATATTCCAGGTAACTTGTATTAATACTAGTATGTTGTAAGAAAACAGATTTATCTAGAATTATAGCCGTAAAGGCTGAATAACTCGTCCTGTAGAAGGCTAGTAATTCATCCCGTTGTTCCTTTTGGTATAGGTCGACGTAGGTGTGGCGATGTAATTAAATATAATAGTACGAATACTATATATCTTTGTATGAAGAGTCCTGGGAGAGTGCAGTTAGTTGTTGAGCGGTTGAAGATTTTCGAGTTATGTTGTTGATACTGCTGCGGCAGATCAGTCATGATTTAGTAGACTGATGTGTTGACAGTCAGTTATTGATGCAGCAAACTATCGTAGAGGAGTCTTACCATACTGATACTGCTTCGCAGATCGACTATAAATTATAGAGAGATCAAGACCGATTACAATATCTCAGATCTTAAGTCTACTATTGATTGGCGGGAAAATGGTGGAATTCGTGGTGGTCGTAAGTGATGTGGGGTTCGCACATGGTTATGTTTGTTTACATTGTATCTAGAATATAAGAGGTAATATATCAACCGCGTTATTGAAGTATAAAGTATTTACGCAGTCTATAACGAGTAATTCATAATGTACAAAGTTAGAGGTGTAAATAATTGTGCATAATAGAGTCTATTGTTGTAGTGTAACAGATGTAGTATTTCCCAAAGTGAATCGTTCGTGCTGCGTGCTAGGCTATAGATTAAATTTTACTGTTGCAGATACTTCAGTTTTAAATTTCCTCAATATAAAGCTTTAATGGAGAAATAGGTAAGGAATATACACCGAGAAAATTTTTCGTATCGAACAAAGATTTGTGGTTAGAAAATATCTCTTTCCAACAGAAAGTGGTGAGTATTCTAGGGAGACGAGTACAATTTTGCCAAGTGCTGCGAACAAGATTTGATCTACTTTTAATGGCCTTAGAATGAACTCCTGGTTCCACTTAACGTAATGATGAAAGATGACACTGTTCTTTATGTTAAAGTCGACGATGATGGAAGATTTGACGATATCCATCAATGAATGCCTGTTTCGAAGTGTCGAGTGTCTTGAATGTGAAGGTGTTATCCAAGAAATAGGTGTCGGCCCACCGAGACCTTCTATATAACAGCTGGGATAAGCTGTACAACTTGGTGAATCAATTTATAATTGCGAACATCTTTCCACCTCCAATAGGATTGATGTCTTCTTCTCCTCCTTCCTTTTCTTTTCTTCTTCTTCTACCCCTTTTCCCGCACCTTGTGAGGTCGCAGGTGCGAATTTTGTCGCACATGTAGATTTGTCCCTGTTTTACGACCGGATGCCATTCTGACGCCAACCCCTCCAATAAAATTTATATCATAGTGAATATTTTAGAGGATGTCTATTACTGATAGTTATACGGATAGGCTATAGTAAGATGTTGGAAAATAACACTTGCATTGAAATGATATTGGAATTATTAGTTTCAGCTTAGGGTACAGTTTCCGCCAGAGCTTCTGATATGGGCTGCTACAATTTATTACACATATCCTGGAGGCCATCAGTTAATACAAAGAACTAACATCATGACTCTGTTTATTCATGCATACCTTTGATAGAGTAGGTTCGTAAGTACTGTTAAAGCTTGCTGTAGATTCCACCAATAACTATTTGTATCCCGCAACTATCGAGAGGCAGAAAGTTGCTCTGGCTATGAGCATTTATTATAACATTATATGCCATAAGATTTTTACATAATGAGTGTGCTGTTATTTATGAGAAAACGTTCCAATTTCTGAATGCAATATCTAAGTAGTGGTTCCACAGAGATGTCCTAGCCTATAATGATCACATTAGCTTACTTTGAATGTTCTACCGTAGCTATTTCCGTAACTCCTCAGTTAGGATTGCATGGATGGATACTGTTAAATCTACCACCATCGTGTATCTTAATAAAAAGAACGCTATCATCATTTGTTACTATGTTAAGTGGAACTAGCTGTTTGTTAGATAAAATGTATCTATCGCATGCCGTATTTATTTACATAGGCTACATGTTTCGTTATGTCATTGTTGTGTTATTCATATTTTAAACGATGCTAAGGTGATACAGTAGTCTAATTAATGCGTTCGTTCGTAATCTCCATCTTGTTTATCGTGTATCACTTCAATTATTGTATATAAAGTGTATGTTTTTGACATGAGCCTTGGAGTTCCTGGAGAAATCTAGTTTAATATGCGAAGCTTCTGCGTCGAAATGAGGTTATTTAGATGACTCCCTACTAACCTTGAAGAGTCGCCATCTGATCCCCCTATGTTGTCCACCATTTTTGTTTTGATATTACAGTTTGAGATATCTTAGTCGGTCTTGGATAGATAGATAGATAGATAGATAGATAGATAGATAGATAGATAGATAGATAGATAGATAGATAGATAGATAGATAGATATTGCAGTAATTAATTCCAACGAGCCAAAGGCTCATACAGAGGAATTTCACAATGAATAATATATTCAGTGGCGGTTCTACAAACTCTGATACTTACAATGATAAAATCGGGTGACTTAAACAGTAAAAGTACAGACCTCAATAAAGAAAGTGTTTAAAATAAATGTATTCATCCCTTAGCATTCAATAGTTCACTTAATTATACTAAGACACTTAAAATATTTAGTACTAAAAGTGAGTAAGAATGCACAGGATGATTGACAGAGGCGGTTGTTGTTTTAAACATTCCCTACACATACATTGACCTATAATGTAATGTCTCATAAGTCTGATGAGTCATATGCTAAAAGCATTCTTACGTATAATACACGCACGCATTAGAACAAAGTGCGAAATAGACTTGGATGACAACCAAATGGGTTTCAGAAATGCCTTTGGCACACGAGAAGCCTTTTTCAGCGTCAATGTCCTGCTCCATAACTGCCGCCAACTACACAAAGATGTATTTGCATGTTTCATTGACTATGAGAAAGCTTTTGATAGAGTGAAACATGAAAAATTGATAGAGATTCTCCAACGAAAACATCTCGATGGAAAAGACATACGCATCATATAGAATCTCTACTGGGGCCAACAAGCAACAGTCAAAATCAACCAAACCAAAACATCAGATGTGAAAATCAGAAGAGGGGTACGCCAAGGTTGTATTCTCTCGCCGCTCCTTTTTAATATGTATTCTGACATCGTTTTTAAAGAAGCTTTGCATAATGTTGAACTGGGGGTGAAAGTAAATGGTGTTTTGATCAATAATATTAGATATGCAGATGACACTCTGATTCTGTGCAACACTATAGAAGGCCTCCAAGAACTCCTGAACAGAATCCATGTCAGAGGTTTACAGTATGGTCTCAATATAAATGTAGAAAAAACTAAGTTAATGGTATTTAGCAGAAAGTAATGCAAATGTTACCTTGTCATTAAACAACCGTAAAATAGAACAAGTCCACCAGTTCAAGTAACTCGGCAGCATAATAACAGAGAGTATGGATCCATATAAGGAAATCAGATGCAGAATTGAGAACACTAGAGCTGCATTTCGCAGGATGAGCTCTTTGTTCTGTAATAATCATCTAAATCTGAAGCTCAGACAGAGATTAATGAAGTGCTACATCTGGTCAGTACTGTTATATGGAGCAGAAACATGGACCTTAAAATCCGCAAGTATCAAACGACTTGCTGCCTTTGAAATGTGGTTGCACAGAAGAATGCTTAGAATACCCTGGACAGATATGATAACAAACGATGAAGTCCTAAGGAGAGCTAGGACAAAGCAAGAACTATCAACGACTACAAAAGTTCACAAAACAGCTTATCTAGGCACATATTGAGAGGAAACAAATATGGCCTCATAAAACTCATTCTCCAAGGTAACATAGAGGGCAAACGGCGAGTTGGCAGACCAGAGATAACATGGTTACACAACATCAAGCAGTGGACCGGTATTGAGACAACTGAGAGACTCTTCCGACTAGCAGAAGACAGAAAAACTTTCTCCAGAGTAATCGCCGACGTCTGGGCAACCGGATATGGCACTTGAAGAAGAAGAAGAAGTAAATTTTCCTTTGCCTTTTGTTTGAAAGTTTTAACGTCGGTGGGAAGTTCGTTGTATTCTTGAATTGCTGAAAAATTACAACTGTTCTTCCCATATTTTGAAAAGTGGTTGTGATAACAACGCCAAATCATTTGCATGTCCAGTTTGATACATGTGGTTGTCTTAATTATTAAAGTAGTGTTGTGAAATATTATATTTCTTTTTATTTTATACATTAGTATGACAGAATTAAGCTCTGTAATTATGCTGAGAGGTATAATTTTGGTCTGAATGTGCAAGTCATTTAATGGGATGTATAAAAAATTAAATACAGTATATTCCTTATAGCCCCGTTTTGTATCACCATTGGTTCATTCAAGGAAGACTTTGTACAATGTGACCAAATTACACATAAGTACTGCAAATAGCTACGTAATAGTGAATAATAAATTTGTAGGAGGAGGTATTTAGGGATTAAATATCTAAGCCTTTCTAGTAACCCAGCAACTGGGGCCATTTTCTTAGTTATGCATCCTACATGATCATTCCAGGTCATGTTCTCATCAATAATTAATCCAAGATATCTCACTTCATTTACTTTTTCTATTTCCGTATTGCTTATGAGTAATTTATCACTATTTGAGTGAAGTATTTTCTGTTTTTAAATAATTATGTATTCAGTTTTCTGCAGATTCATTGTCAATTTGTTACACTGGTACCAGTATAAGAGAGTGAGTATATCCTGCTGCAGGTTTACTAAATCTGTGTCCTTATTTTGCCCGTATAGAAGATATTGGTGTCGTCAACGTATAAAGTTATATATTCATTCAGATTACATGAAGAAATATCATGTATACAAATGAGAAATGAAGCAGGACCTAGTATGGAACCTTGTGGGACACCATTGGTTACATAATTTGCAGACCTTGAGTAATTATTCACAGTATCTAGCTGCTTTCGTCCTGTTAAGAAATTTTCAAACCACTTCAGGGCAAGGCCACGAATTCTAGCCTTTTCTAATTTACTTACAAGAATTCTATGATCAACAGTATCAAAAGCTTTTGTAAGATCTATAAATAAGCCTTCTGCAATGTTGTTCTACGGTGGATTGTAACATTGTAATGAGATCAACAGTACCTACCTCAGTACTAGACCTCTTCCTGAACCCATATTGACCCCTATAGAAGGAATTATTTTTCTTTAGAAAAGCCAAAAGTATTTTCTTCTCAACTGTCTCCATAATATTGGAAACAATTGATAGAGATTGGCCTATAATCACTTGGATTTAGTCTATTCCCTCACTTGAACACAGGGATCACTTCAGCTATCTCTAGTTTATTGTGTATTATACCAGTAGTCAGGGACTCTTTAATGATCTATACCAGTAATCCAATTATAGGGTTCTTTACTTTTTCAATACTGAGGTACTAATGTAATCTATTCCTCAGCTATTCATACTTTAAATTTTTTATTTTATACATTTTAATTCACGATCAATATCTTACATATACGTGCAGAGGTAGTAAAAGGTACCTTGTGAAGCCCACGTAAGGTAAACTTGTGTGTGGGCTTCTAAAATACAATACGTAGCTAGATCATGTACATCATGGCATCTAGTAAATATCATTTACTCCTTCATAATTTTGGTGATATTGTACTACATTGATTTTATGAACTGTTTTTCTGCATTTGGTATAATAAACAGGAAGCTGGAAATTAGAGACATGGGTTAAGGATATGGTTGGTTTCTTAGTAGAGAGGAAGAGTGTGCTAGTTGATTTAAATATTATAATGAAAATTTATAAGTTGATCTAATTTGTAATAATTCTTAATGAGCCATATGAATAGCCTTTTCTTCAGGGTATTCTGTTTACCACTGATCACGTCCACAGTTAATGCATTGTATATCATTGGCCATACACAACTTAGATTTCCTTGTCCAACTAAAGTGTTCCGGCGTGGTATACTCATTCTAGTTCTGTCCTGCAGCCTAGTGCAAAATTTTTACTGGTATTCTTTGCAGAAGAGCTTTAAATTTTTATGAATGTATAGAGTCACTGGCTGCACAAATGGCTGCCGTATGTTATGTATCAGGCTTTCCTGGAACAGTTCATATGTTGGAAACATCAGTGGCTTTTTGGTACATGATTTTCAGTATATAGTTCTGGCAAGTATTTACCTGAACCAAGTGTGAATCAATATTCCACACACAAAGTTTAAAGAACACTGGCATACAAAAGGCATACAAAATGAAAACTAATCAATTAACAGAGACTTTCCATGACAGTGCACAATGGGAGGAAATAAGAAATGGTATAAATGAAGCTGCTGATGAAGTACTGAGAAGAAGACAGTTACAGCCGAGGAAGCCACGGATGACTGATGAAATCATAAACTTTATTCGCGAAAGGAATAAGGAGAGGAGAGTCGGGAATAAATAACGGTACAAAGAAATTAGAAATCAGATCACAACAAGTGTCGCGAAGCAAAGGAGAACTGGGTGAAGGAGACAAGCGAGATTATATAAAAGGACATGATCAGAGGACAGGTGGAAAAGGCATATTTCAGTATCAGAACCCTACACCACAAACCAAAAACCAGAAGCTCCATAGTCAGAGATAAAATGGGAAACCTCCTGTTCAGCACCGAAGAAATATGTGAACGTTGGAAAGAATACATTGAAGATCTGTACCTAGGATACGATGTAAATAATACAACCAGCTACATTGCAAAATAACACGAGATAGACGAATGAAGAAAGGGTCCCTCAATCACATCTTCAGAGTTTAATGCAGCACTACACAGTCTACAGGAAAAGAAAGCACCCGGTCCATATAACATTCCAGCAGAACTTCTGAAACACTTGGGTGACGATATGAAATGTTACCCTTTTCAGCTGGTATCAGATTGCTATGAGAATGGCATAGTTCCACCTGACTTTAGTAAAACCAGAACTGTTGGAATACCAGAAAAGCGGAATGCCACAGACTGTTCAGATTATCGAACTGTCGCTCTCCTGTCTCATGCTTCAAAAATACTGCTCAACATCATCAAGAATAGAATTAAAGGGAAGTTAGAACACTATATCCGTAATGACCAATTTGGATTTCGATCAGGGAGGGGTACTAGGGAAGCAATTCTGGCATTACGTTTAATTCTGGAGAGAAGAATTGAGATGAATAGGAAAGTATACGTGACCTTTGTCGACCTAGAGAAAGCGTTTGATCGAGTAGACTGGGAACAACTTCTCCTTACCATGAAAAAAGCAGGAAAAGTTTGGAAGGATATACGCCTCATACTAAATTTATACGGAATGCAGAACACTGATTTAGAAATCAGTGGGACAAAGAAAAATGCCATAATAAGAAGAGGAGTTAGGCAAGGACGTCCACTGTCTCCTTATCTCTTCAATATGTTCATCGAAGAAGCCAACGCAGTCATGAAGGAGAAAACAACTGGGATCAAAATTAATGGCAAACAAATACACTCTATAAGATTTGCTGATGATATTGCCATACAAGCAGAAACAGGTAAAAGTATGTAGAGAATGATCAACATATTCGCAGAAACTTTCGGCAAATGGAACCTCAAAATTAATACAAGGAAAACAAAAACCATGACAATATGTAAAGACAAGAAAACACCTGTAACACACTTAAAAATTGGTCCTGATAAAATAGAACAAGTGAAACAGTTTTGCTACCTAGGAACCCTGATCATGAGTGATAATCGGAGCATATCAGAAGTCACGAAGAGGATAGCCATGGCAAAGAGAGCATTCCAAGATAAAAAGCATCTGCTGACCAACAAACATATAGATATTGAAACTCGGAAGGCCTTTGCGAAAACCTTTGTATGGAGCGTGCTTCTGTATGGTTGCGAAAGCAGGACATTAGGAATGCAAGAAAAGAAGAAACTAGAGGCAGTTGAAAGGTGTATCTGGAGAAGAATGCAGAGGATAAGTTGGAATGAAATGAAGAGCAATACCGAAGTCCTTACAGAGATAAGAGAAGAACGGAATCTGATAACTGAAATTGAAAAACGGAAAATAACATTTTTGGTTACATACTGCAGTATAATGAGTTCCTTTGTAATATCATTGAAGGAAGAATTGCTGGAAAAAGAGGAAGAGGACGACCCAGGGTGTCTTACTTCAAGAACCTGCTTCTGAGGATGAAGTGCAAGACCTACGCTGAGTTGAAAAGACTGGCTAAAGATAGACAACTGTGGCTGCAGCGACAAGGCTTAGCCTTTAGATTATGATGATGATGATGATGATGATGATGATGATGATGATGATGATGATAACTGTTAATTCCATATTGCACCCCACTGTCGGCAGCCCTGAAGATGGATTTCCATGATTTCCAATTTGCAGACCAGGCAATTGTTGGTTTCCAATTTGCAGACCAGGCAATTGTTGGAGCTGTACCTTAACTAATGCCACGACCGCTTTCTTTCCACTCCTAGCCCCTTCCTGTCTCATCGCCGCCATAAGAGCTATCTGTGTCGGTGCGACGTAAAGCAAATAACAAAAAAATTTATGCACTTACGATTGAGCTGAGGCAAAACATACAGACTTCAAGGCTTTTGTTGAAATAACATTTCTAATTCTGTAAAATATATAAATACGTTTCTGAAGTTTAATGATCAAATTTGATGCATAAACATTACATTTCAAATACCTACCTATAATTATCCCTAGGTAAGAAACATTTATTGATTTCTGTAAAGTATAATTGCAGCTTTCAGTATTTTAGCAAGTTGGTGTGTGGGGTCTTAGTATTTGGTTGTCTGAGGGTTGCATAGTTTTATTATGCGAGAAGCAAAGGTGGTTATTTAGCCATTTCTGAACTATGACTAGGGTTTCTTGAGCTCTGTTGAAGGTGTCCTCCCAAGTTTCACCCATGACTGTGACTACCGTGTCATCAGCATATGAAATAATTTTTGCATTACAATTTAGCTCACACAGATCATTGATATATAACAGAAAACGAATTGGTCCTAACACTGTTCCTTGAAGTACTTCGATGTTTTACTTGAGCGCTTTTACTCAGGGTATCCTTGATTCTTACTTTTTGTATTCTGTTAGAAAGGAAGATTTTAATTAGATTTTGAGGAATTCCACGAATGCCTACTTTTTCAAATTTTCTAAGGAGTATATTATAGTCTGCGGTAACAAATGCCTTTGTTAAATTTAAAAATATAGAAATAGTCCTTTTGGAGCTATCAATGGTTTTTTACAAATAATCAGTTAAGCAGAATATTGCATCTTGACGCTAATTTTTGGTCTAAAACCAAACTGATTTGGAGACAATATGTTATACTTATTCAGGTAATTAAGTAATCTAGTTTTAATGCATTTCTATAGTAATTTTGAAAGGTGGGTTGCGAGAGAAATTGGACGATAATTGTTTAACTCCCTCTTATTGCCTTATTTATGGACTGGGACTATGTGACAGCAATTTTGAATGGGTCTGGAAATTGTCCTTTCCTTAGTGATAGATTAACAATATATTGCAGATGCTGTAGAATATATGAACTAATTGTTTTAAGTGTTTCACTTGAGATAGTGTGATAGCCATTGGCTGAGTTATCTTTTAGTGCAGCTATGTGATTCATTATTTATGTTTCTGTTATGGGAGGAAAAAGATCGGTTGTGGTTGAGGTACTGCATGAATGTCATATGTACATGTTTCATTAGGTTGTTTGCTGGTATTTATTTAGTCAGCTAGTTCTAAATTATACCACTGAAATAATCTGCAAATGTATCTGCTATGATAGTTGGTTGGGTTGTTTCTTGTGAGTCTGTAATATTTATGCTGTTTATATCTGAATTTATTTTCTCCTTCCTATATGTTATATCATTTATGCTTTTGCATAGGATTTTAGAATTGTTTGAGCTTGACATAATGTTATTATAATAGTTCCTTCTCAAGATCATTCACCTTGCATTTTAACATTGCGATTTCGGACATCGCCATCTTGAAGTCTTCAGTAATTTTACGAAGAGAATTTTTTTCCACATCGAACGAGTCCGCACGAATCTCGCCCTGCTCCGATTCTAATGCCTCACGTTTTAAAAGTCTCTTATGAATATCTCTAATCACGTGATCTATGTATATCACTAAAGTTAGACACACTCAGTCCCATTACTCAGACATGCTGTATCGTCACACCTACTACAGTACCATTCTTTTGCCTTATGATCAATAAGTTTCTTGAAATCTTTCGAGTGTTACTCTATTTGTGTGATGTGAGAATAAATATAGACGTGTATTCAGTAATGGAAGTCGTGTTATTATATTTAACTACATCGCTGCACTTACGTCACCATATAACAAAAGGAACAACGGGATAAATCACTAGCCTTCTGCAGGACGAGGAATTAGCCGCTATGGCTTTCCATTACCCGTTCTCTCGGATAACGGGAGACGGTTCACGTCGAAGAATTGGCAGCAGGTGTTGAAAGATTGTGTTATAGAGCACTGGACCATCCCTATCTACAACCCGAGGGCCAACCCAACAGAACAAAGGGACCAAAAACTGAAGGTAACGCTACGGAATAAAGTAGACAAAGAGTACAAATTTTGGGACTGTCTTGGGACTGTCTTTTCCTTACGACGATGTATCATTCATATCACTGGATACTCCCCAGCAGAGCTGTACCTTGGTAACTATCAACATTATACCGGTTACTAAGAGAGTTAATCATCTCCTTCTGATCAAGACGACACAACACTGTCCCTCACCAAGTGACAGTACAATAAGCAGCAGGATATCCACAGAAATATACGTTACCGGGAAGAGAACAGTTACGCAGGCCAAGGCTGTAGACGCTGAAGAAGATCAGGTTTTCCTACCAGGAAACAGCTACTGCGACGTAATCACCAGTCAGTAACAAGATTGGCGGATTCCATCCATGTCCGCATGGGGTGTATTTATTGAAAAGCACCCATCCAGTAAAGGTACACACAGTGGAACTACGACCGGTGAAGCAACCATTAGGAGTTCGGGGCGATGCAGTGAGGGAATCTGTTTCAGCTGGAGGGGAGGCTGATGACAGCGTTGGTCCGATGACCCCAGATATGGAGTAATCCCACCATAACGAGAAGGAAACCGAACTCACCGAACCAGAGAAAGGCATGAACTCAAGAGTCGTGAAGGATGACGACGCAGAGCCAAGATTCAATTTATGATCCAGGAAGAGTCGACGTCAAGTGAAAAAATGTTCAAGTTATAGGCGGGATATTGATTTAGATTAGGTTATGTATTAAGGTTAGGCCAACATACAACTTGTAAACAATTTTTTATGTGTGTTTCAAGTATGTTCAGGAAACCTCTTTTCAAGAAGATAATGGAATGACAACTTTACAAAAACGCCTTTGTGTTAATTCTACAACCTTCTTGATATCTTGTGGCAATTGGATGTTATGACAAATTCAGAATTATCTGGATTATGCTAATTCATGAAAACTTTGGAAACAAGAACGTATGTATATTAATTCTACGACTTTTTTGATATTTTGTGAAAATGCATGTGTGACAGCATCAGAATTTCCTGGAAACTTACCAAGAAATACACAAACAGTGGTGAAATTTATCGGGTTTTCTTGCAACTCAGATGTGGTATTACCGAGTTGATTTTGATAAGCGCAGCGAATCAAGTTTAGTATGGGTACCGTTCGACAGATCAACTATAGATGTTGAAAAAGTAACTTGAATCTTAATTGTAACCATCCATGTTAAAATAAGTTTATCAGAAGTGAAAAATATTCGAAAAGTTGAAAGTGATGCTTTTGTCCTACTTAGTAGAATTGTTCTTGGCACACACATAGTTATTCGTGTAAGCGTGTAAAAGGTATTTATATACTAGTCAATCTTGCAGCATGGAAACCTCATATCACGCTTATGCGTATACAATAAGTATATGCAATTGTAGCTAAATTTTACAGAAGTTGCGTAAACATGGGGAATATCTATTGCAAATGTATCATTCTGCTCGCGTAAGGTATTCATAGAAAACTTAAAATATACTATTGTGTTATGAAATTTGTTTTGAATTCATTGGCTGTATTTTCATGTGTAGTGATGTTTCACCGTTAATTAGATAGTAAGCATCTATTTTTATGAGTTTCCTACGATAATTTGCCCGAATTTGCGAAAAATAAAGAAGTCCATACTTTTGGGTCCAGAATTCTAACATCTCCAATTAACGTATATATTTGGGTAACATCACACTTTCAAATCATGCATCTTTTTAGTTAAGGTGTATGTTTCTAAATTCTTCCAACCCACGGCTTGTAATTTGGTTTCAATGAATTTCAGATACTTCAAATGACCTTACCGAGACTTAGTAAATAGGATATTATGTTCCCATAAAAAGTTCACGAATGTTATTGGCTGTATATTTGCATTGTGATAAGCAAACTAAATTTAAATTTACGTGCAGTGGAAGTTACGTTGAAATATGAACAGTTTATGATATTGCACAACATGAGCATGTACTCAGTTTTAAACGATCCACATGATATTGCGTTTGAATATCTACTAAGACAAAGGACAACCATTTCCTATCGTACAAAGATGATTATGTACTAAGGTTGAGAACATACCCCTATAAGGACTTAGTACAAACTTTGAGTAACTCGGTAGTTTTATTCATACCACCCATATACGAATCTCTCTTACGAATGTTTTGTTGTCTGTCCAGGAGCCGCCATGGCTGGATGAGGTAGTGGAAGGCAGCAGCGGTGACTTCGCACATACATCTCGCGATGGGCGGACATATTTGGCAACTCGCTCCCTGCCCGAAGGACAAGGTGCCTTTGGGTATATGGCTGTCACCGTAGCGGAAAATGAGCCTCTGTGGCTAGGTGGTGGCGAGGGACAGACTACCAAGGGAACTGGAAGTTCACCAACAGTAGGTGTAAGTACTGAAAAATTTGAAAGTGATGCTTTAATCCTACTTAGTAGAATTGTTCTTGGCACACTCGTAGTTATTCGTGATAGCATGTAAAATGTATTTATATACTAGTCAACCTTGCAGCATGGAAACTTTATGTCACGCTGAAGCCTATACAATAAATATATGCAATTGTAGCTAAATTTTACAGAAGTTGCATAATCATGGTGAAAATCTATTGCAAAGGTATCATTCTGCTCCCATAAGGTATACTGTTTCACTGCTAGTATGCAATAATTTATATTGTTAAATAACGCAGTAAGAATGATTCTAGCATGGATCATATTACTGAATTTATAAATCAATTCTGCCTTCACTGGAAGATATTTGAATCGTATATTTTTTAAACCCCTTAAGTCACTAATTTCGCAATTGTCATGTTATGCGAGAATATGGAAGCTGCAACATGCGTGAATCATTCTATACAGAAATCAAATAAGTCTGATAAGTAGAATGGATGTGAAGACATTGGGAACTTTGGGCATGGTTTCGAAATTGTGTAAATCACTGATTTGAGGGGTTTCTGAACGTAACTATTGTTGATTACGATTCCTGGAGACCTCCATTGTTCAAGAAGAATGCCCTGTCCATTGAATTTCATAGGAAGGGTGTACTGTACCTCTGGATATGAAAGTAAAGTTTCAGACGTCACAGTATAACTACCGGTATTTCGTGTATTCTAGGGACCACTTTGGTATAGTTAATACTATAAAGGGAAATAAAAAAGCTGTATTCATATATTAAGAATCAAAAGGGGAAAGGAATCCAAATTCCCACAACGGTGGGAGAAGGGGATGAATAGTTTTTAACAGATAATGAGAAAGCAGATCTATTTAGTAGAGAAATCATAGATTAAGTAGAAGATTGTCAGGAGTTGGAAACCGAAACAGAAGAAAGAGAAGAAGAGGCACAAATGGAAACAAGAAGCTTCTCATTCACAAATGAGGATATTTTCAGAGAAATCCAACTGTTTCAGCAAGGAAAAGCAACAGGGAGTGATCAAATTCCTGGGGAGGTATTAAAGACAATGGGGTGGTACATAGTGCCTTGTTTAAAATTTATCTTTGACTATATCATAAATAATAGTGTAAAACCAAAAGAATGGAAGAAATCTATAATAATACCAATTTATAAAGGCAAGGCTCATAATAGGAAACCTGAGAACTACAGACCAGTCAGCCTGACCAGTATAGTTTGTAAAATAGGGAGAGATTAATAGCAAAATATATATGAGGTGTATATGGAGATAAAAATTGGTTCATGAGGAGCTAGTATGGATTTAGAAAGAATTTTTCTTGTGAGGCACAACTGGTGGGATTTCAGCAGGACATATCAGATCGGTTGGATTCGGGAGGCCAGTTGGATTGCGTAGCCATAGACCTTTCCAAGGCATTTGATCGAGTGAAACAAGGAATATTCCTAGAGAAGCTGGAGGGAATATTGGATAAGAACATTTCTAAATTCAAGGGTTCAGAAAGTCAAAGTAGGAAATTATGTATCACAGGAAGAGAAAGTTTGGAAAGGAATTCCATAGGGTAGTTAAATCGGCCCATTACTATTCTTAATATATGCAAATGATTTAGGGAACAATATAATATCAAAAATAAGACTGTATATAGATGACATAGTTGTTTATAGAGAAATAAATGACATAGAGTTTTGTACACAATTGCAAAGGGACCTTGAAAGTATCCAACATCTGATTGAAGAAAATAATATGAAGATTAATGAAGGCAAATCAATTGTCACAACATTTACAAACAGGAGCTTAAAAACTGAATTTAAATTATATTTTGGATGAGGTAATTGTCCCAAAAGATGGCAAGTGCAAATACTTAGGTGTGAGATTTGGAAGTCATTTGCACTGGAAGGGTCATGTTGATGACATTGTTGGGAAGGCATACAGATCGTTACATGTCGAAATGAGACTACATTTAAAGGATGCAACAAAGAATTAAAAGAGAAAACTTACTTAAGTATGGTTCGTCCATTATTGGAATATGCAAACAGTGTTTGGCATCCTCACCAGATAAACCTTATAAAAATAGATGGCGTGCAGAGGAAATCTGCAAGATTTATAACGGGAGATTTCAGGAGTAAAGTGGTGTATCAGAAATATTACAGAAACTGGGTGGGAAGGTTTAAGTAATAGAAGGGAGAAAACTACACTTATAGGATCATATAGAGCCTATAAAGGAGAGGAAGCATGGGAAGAAATCAGTGAGAGGCTTCAGTTGGAAAACAATTATATCGGCAGGGCTGATCACAAGTATAACATGAGACGAGATATTAGCAGAAATGTTTGGGGTAAATTTTCATTCATTGGGAAAGGCGTGAAGGAGTGGGACAGTTTACATGGGGAAGTACTTGATCCTTTTCCAAAATCTGTACAGATATTCAAGAAAAGCATAAACGGCAACAGAGAAAAGAAATGTTAGAGGCCATTCGACCTGTGTAGGTTATTGTAATAAAGAATTTTTGTGAATAAATTAATTCAATCCCTTTTTTTATGGAGACTGGACAGCTGAATTTGGGGATTGCCTATAGGGGTGAAGTACAGTGGAGACATTGAGGGCCGTAAGACCACTACGGAAGCTGCGAACCCCCTTCAAAAACTCAGAAAAGGAGTGGCAAAGGAGCTCTGGTTAAGACGCAGCAAGTCGTTATGCACGTTAGGTACCAAAATGGGAGGGAAAATCAATGTACGTACATTTAAACCTTAGAGCAATATTGTATAGTAATTTTTGAAGTGATTCCATATACTGTATATGAGTTGATTATGTGCGTGTAAGTACAGAAGATATTATGAGTAGAATTTTGTAAATAATATAAACTTATTAAGGATGAGCTGTGTGTTTAATAGAAAAATGTCAATGTAAATTGTATAATACTGTATTTTAGGAAAAATGCCTTCTTTCTTTTTAACTTAGAATGTAGTTGTTGAGAATAATGTATGTTTGTGTATTATTTCCCTTCGAGGTCGAGACCTCATTTGAAAATAAAGTATTTTGATTTGATTTGATATGATTTTTGATTTTTGATTGTTGATATTGGATTGGATTGCATTTCATTTCATTTCATTTCATTTGTATGTACGCGCATCACGAGAAAACGGCTGAAGAGAATTTAATGTAAATCGGTATATAAAGTCGGGGAATAAGTCACTACAATCTAGGCTATAAATAATTTTATTCACGCTTTGTGAAATATTAGTTGAAGGGAAGGACAAAATGTGTTTCGCAAATATTTATGTTATTATTGGTCCTATCGATAAATACTACATACAGTTACATATTATTACTACGTAACAAAATTTATAGAGAATAAAATTTCCGCTCATTTATGTCTTATTCAGTTTTACCGGACCGACTATTATAAGACTGGTGGTGAATCTGATTAAATTATGAAGAGTATTATAAAAATGAGAAAAAAGTCATGAAGGAACGATCACTTGAATAATAAAACAAGAGAGAGTCAAGAAGGAAAGGAGGACTCACTTTACATTAGACGCCAAGAGTCTGAAGAAAACTAAATGTGAAGCTCATAAAATTGATCAACAACAACATTACATGCCATTCTTCTGGTTAATACATTTTATGATACTTCTTCTTCTTCTTCTTTTCCTGCCGCTTTTCCCCACACCTGTGGGGTCGCGGGTGCGAACTGCGTCGCACATGTGGATTTGGCCCTGTTTTACGGCCGGATGCCCTTCCTGACGCCAACCCTATGGAGGGATGTAAGCACTATTGCGTGTTTATGTGGTGGTTGGTAGTGTAGTATGTTGTCTGAATATGATGAGGAGAGTGTTGGGACGGACATATACACCCAGTCCCCGAGCCAGAAGAATTAATCAGAGGCGATTAAAATCCCAGACCCGGCCGGGAATCGAACCCGGGACCCTCTGAACCGAAGGCCAGTACGCTGACCATTCAGCCAACGAGTCGGACAATACATTTTATGATACTACTGGTGCGTAACACACTGGTTCATCATAGTATTCCAGCAATTCGATCTCTACTCAGAGGAACTGATTGGAATAAGTAGTGTGAACACTTACGGAATAAAGGCAGAGGAGTGTTCGCGGCTGTCTGCGGCCTGGTGATGCCAACTCTGGAATTTTGAACTGTTAGATCGGCAGCGTAGTACTGTTTGTTAAAAGTGAGAAAATGTGCGGTTTTTCATTTGGTCGAGTAATTCATATTATAACATTGCTTTTAATCGCGATATTCCTACTGACGTAATTGTAATGACCTATGTTGACTACAGTTGTGAAAACCATAAAGACAGTCCTTCTGAGAATTCCGTAGCGAAGCACGGGTACGTTAGCTAGCCTCATAAACTGCTGAATATGCGTACTGTTTTATAAGTGCACTTTTGTTCATTTATATTCTAGAGATAATTATATCAGTAGTAATTCCTTCCACGAATAATACTTTATTAGCTAATTACTTTCTCTTACCTGCTTCAAGGAGCCCCTTTGATGGATTAGAGTGTATTTGATATACCCGTAATTATAGTTAAGAGAAGACGTATGTTAAATATTTCTAACAGTTACTTTCAGCATTTCAAACGTTAGTTAAGCATGTTTATTATTATTATTATTATTATTATTATTATTATTATTATTATTATTATTATTATTATTATTAGCCGGCCCCGCAGTGTAGGGTTAGCGTGCCTTTGTCTTACTCGGAGGACCGGGGGTCTATTCCCGTCCAGGTCAGGGATTTTACCTGATTCTGAGGGCTGGTTTTTAGGTCCACTCAGCCTACGTGATTACAATTGAGGATCTATCTGACGATGAGATAGAGGCCCTGGTCTATAAAGCCAAAAATAACGACCGAGCGGATTCGTTGTGCTGACAAAATTCCACCTCGTAATATGCAGGCCGCCGGGATGAACAGCGATCGTTTGGTAGGCCAAGGCCTTTCGGGGCTGTTGTGCCATGGTATTTGTTTGCTTGATTAGTATTATTGTTGTTGTTGTTGTCAATTCCAACGAACATGTAGGCTCATGCAGAGGAATTTAGCATGTCGTTACATTCTGGTGGATACTTGCGTATTGTTTGTAATCGAGCCAAGGAGGAGTACAATGGTGGATTTAGTACGCGATTGTACGGGATGTGTGGCTCGCAGACGGTTATGTTTATATTGTGTATAGGGCCTGTAAGATAGTAAGGTTATTTTAACCCGTTTATTTAAGTACCGGTACTAAGTACAGTAAGTGTGAGAGGTGTACAGTATATACAAGTATATGTAGTGTATAAAATATTGTTTATAATAAATTAGTGTATATATACTTTCTGAAGTAGAATCGAGCGGATCCTGCAGACCCAATAGAAGTGGCTGGAAGGAAACCGCAGGGATTGTTACCCCAAGAAGGGTGAAGTGGGCATTAGAATCTTTTGCCCCTTATAAAAGCCCAGGAATGGATGGGATCTTCCTAGCACATCTTCAGGAAGCGGACGCGGTCCTTATACCATACCTGGTCAGAATTTTTAGAGCCTGTCTCACTATGGGGTACGTGTACTCCTTGTGGCGTCAGGCGAAGGTAGTGTATATACCTAAACCAGGAAAGTCTTCATATACTAGACTCAAGGATTATAGACCCATTAGTCTAACGTCTTTTCTTCTTAAGACTTTGGAAAGACTGGTGGATAGACATATCAGGGAGAAAGTATTAAGAGACTGTCCCCTGCATCCTCATCAACATGCATACCAACCAGGAAAGTCGGTTGAGACGGCACTACACCAGCTAGTTTCTAGGCTGGAGAGTGCCTTGGATCAGCAACAACTTGCTATGGTGGTATTCCTGGGTATAGAAGGGGCCTTTAACTACAAATCTTTGGGCTCCATAGAACTTAGTCTCGAGAGAAGAGGAGTGAGCAGGATGCTCATAAAATGGATTATGGCCTCACTGCAGGGCCGTCAAGTTCTGTTTACCCTCAACGCATTAATGTTGGGAGCTAATATAGACAGGGGGTGTCCACAGGGAGGAGTATTATCTCCAACATTATGGTGTCTGGTAGTGGATGAACTACTTACCAGATTAAATGTTGGAGGAATTTACGCCCAAGGCTACGCAGATGACATTAGCCTGATGGCGATGGGAAATTTCCCCAGTACTGTTTCAGAGCTCGTGCAGAGCTGTGAAAGTGGGGATAGATTGAAGAAACTTACTAGGAAATTGATTCTAGTAAAGAAGTCAGCTAAGGATAACATGATGGCAAGCATAATTGGCAGTCATAAAAATTTTAGTGAAAAATGGAAGGGTATATCCCTTTCATGGCCAAATTATTTAAGAAATGAATTTTTGGAAACTAAACGTGTTTTTGTTGTGATGGAATGTCAAGGAATAAGAGGCTATTTAAAAAAATTCGAACACTGGAAAATGTTTAAAACAATGTGGATCGTCGCCATAAGACCTATCTGTGTCGGTGCGACGTAAAGCCCCTAGCAAAAAAACAATGTGGGAACTATTTATCCCAGTGGCTGTCAGTAAGCCTAAGTGACACAAATGTGGGAACTATACTCCCAATAACAAAATCTAGCACACACAAATCAGGACATAGAATGTGAATATGTGCATTTATCTTATACCACACAGAAGTATAAATAATTTGCACTGAATACAGCTGTTAACCATCGTTTCGGGTAGAATAAGGGGTGTACAAAGTGAAAGCCAAGCGAATAATACATCAACAATTATAAATCGGAAAGGTAATCTGAACTCATTTATTTGTCATGAAACAAGCTACTAATACATTTCATTTTACTTTTCATGGAATTTCTGGAACTCAGTAACATAATAAAATGAAATAAAAAAAATAAAAAAGAATTCTGGAGATGAATAATCATGGCAAGATGAAGAACTTATGTTCCCGTGTTTCATCATTACATAAAACCTATTTATTTACCCATACTGACACAAAAAATATGCTCAATCTATGTCTGAAGCACTACAGAATAATTTATGATAACGTAAACAGCTTAGAATTACATCCATCTTTCTGGTGCAGAAAATCACTTCACTTGTCAAACATGCGCGCTCCTGACAGCCATTACACTACACACATGTAAACAAACATGTCCACCAACCTAGAAACTGCAAAATATACCAGAGCAGAATTTTTTAGATTTTCAGATGTCCACACCAGGTAGCAGCACAATTCAAATGTGGGAATCGGGTTATCCAATGGCCCAATAGCGGAAGAAAGTTAGTGGGAATTATATAACCTACTGGCCACAAAAGGGATATATTTGCACTTTAAGACAGAAACAGGTTCCGAGAAGGACATTCCAGGAATCATTAATTAACAAGGGGAATGTGAATGCGAGTATCTTCATAAGGCAGAAGTATTCATTCAGCAGTATATAAAGATTGTTGGTTACGAGGATAATGTCCATATAGAGGATGTGAGAAATGCTAAAACAGTATTGAAATTTACCTATGATAATAATGACATTTACAATGAGATACAAAAGCTGAAAACTTGAAAATCAGCTGGAACTTATAAGATTTCTGAGGAAATAATAAAGACAATGGATTGGGATATAGTACCATATCTTAAGTACTTATTTGACGATTGTTTACATCAAGGAGCTATACCAAATGAATGAAGACTTGATATAGTAGCCCCTGTGTATAAAGGAAAGGGTGATAGACATAAAGCTGAAAATGATATGCCAGTAAGTTTGACATGCATTGCATGTAAGCTTTTGGAAAGCAATCTTTCTGGTTATATTAAACATGAACGTGAAATTACTAACTGGTTCGACAGAAGGCAGTTCAAGTCTAGGAACTCAACTTGTAGGATTTCAGCAAAATTTAGCAAATATCTTGTATCCAGTAGGTCAAGTGGACTGTATCGCGAGTAACCTATCCAAGGCATTTGATAGGGTAGATAATGCCTGGGAGACTACAGGCAAAATCAGTGCAATTGGACTAGACAAAAGAGTGATTGAATGGGTGGCTATATTTCTAGAAAACAGAACTCGGGTATGATGCGCAAAGGTACCACCGAGATATCACTATAAAATTTGTCACAAATGGAACATAACAATTGCTTTTACACATATCAAGTGAAAAATTCCTGGCACACTAAGAA
This sequence comes from Anabrus simplex, assembly GCF_040414725.1. Taxonomy (NCBI): domain Eukaryota; kingdom Metazoa; phylum Arthropoda; class Insecta; order Orthoptera; family Tettigoniidae; genus Anabrus; species Anabrus simplex. Next base: position 158,747,911 of record NC_090270.1, on the reverse strand, counting down.
ATACCGTCGTTATTTGAGAAACATGAAAACATACTTAAGGCTTGTAGACAGGACTGGTTTATGTCGTATTCCGCTGCTGATGCCGTCTTTTGTTCTTTCCTTGAGGTCCAGGGCTATCACCGAGGAATGCGAGTGCTATGTCTGTGGATTCTCAGTATCTTTGTCCATTATGAGTAGAGCGGCTAGTTCAAAAAGCAAAATGGAGGTGAACAGTATTCATTTTTCGATGAGGCAAATGAACAGGTTATTGTTAAATTACAAGACCTTAAGCTATTGCCGAAGTAGCATGATCCCTGGACCAATAAATAACTTAATGAATCAGTTAGGGCACAAGTCCACAACTCGTCGTGATCAAAGAACTTCAGCGAACAAAGACATTACACACGAAACTGTTCAACGTGTGAGACAAAAGACATACGTGTGTCACTGTGAGCGTAACACCAAATGTACTTGTAAAGTGGTAAAGTACGCATACATAATATACTCCAAAAATGAAATATTTCTTAATGTGCCAGGAATTTTTCACTTGATATGTGTAAAAGCAATTGCTATGTTCCATTTGTGACAAATTTTATAGTGATATCTCGGTGATACCTTTGCGCATCGTACCCCAGAACTCAGAAAATTAGAGTAGGTGAAACTTTATCTGATTCTGTAATCATTAAGAGGGGAATTCCTCAAGGCAGTATTATTGGACATTTATGTTTTCTTATAGTATAGTATAGTATAGTATAGTATAGTATAGTATAGTATAGTATAGTATAGTATAGTATAGTACCTTTATTCTCTCCTGATCCATATAGAATACTCCCAGTTTGATAATTTCGCTGGGGAAAATATTAAAAACAAAAACAAACAAGGTATATGAAGCTAATCTACGTCTTGCGGCATATGTGCCTACATGGGTGAACTCCCCCATCCCCCGTCACGGATATCCAGCAACCTGGTGGGTGGGGATGCGGAGCCCCTCTTACAAGGCACCAATCTCTTGTCCAACAATAACCCTCGTCTCCACTCCCCCCCCCCCACTACGGGATTAAGTAGCAAAGGAGGCTATCATTAAGAAAATGCTTGCTTAAGATTACCTGTACCTACTCCAACAATCCCAGCCGACTTGACGCTCTCCAGCCTTACGGCTTTACGCCCAACCTACGCTTCATCCTATTGTATCTACAATCCTTCCCCAATTTTTCGGATAGGTAACTCAGCTGTCTAATATTACCCATGCAGACACATCCTCTGAATTCTCCCCCTCGGATGGCCATTAGCTAGGGGAGCACACTCCCAAACGTCTTCTCTTTTGCTGAGTTAAGACACACCTTACAATTATTGTCTTTCTGTTAAGGCAGCTAATTGACACACACAGTCCGTCCTACCTATATCTAAAATCTACCCCTTATCACTTAACAAATTGTCTCTGACACTCACTCGTGAATTCGTTCTAGTAGCTGGAGAATTCTAATACTATAGAGTACCTTACACACTTTAACACGTGACTTCTAGTATCTGGAGCTTTCCTTACACACTATACACATATGAAGCTACTTTTGTACATACTCACAACTTTCCCTTTACAGTATTTACACAGGTCTTCCTCACTACATCTAAAAATCTACTTAAATAAGTCATGTTTTTTTTCATTCTTTAACCAACCACCCTATGATTTTATTATCATTACCTTCCTGCAACAAGGCAGCAATCTGACTCTCATTCATGAATTTTCTTCTAATAACTAAGTTCCCTTACAAGCTTTTAACAAATGAAAATCTTCTCGTTTTTCACCACATAACATACATATCGTACTGTCCTTCTCCAATGACCACCCTTTATTAATGTACATACCCAACAACCACCATATCAGACCTCTCCTTGCCGTTCTGTTAACGTTCGCTGTCTGCATGTTAATGTCTTGGCTTATTCTATTAAACATCCTGAGGGACGCCCTACACCTGCATTCAGCCTCCAGCACTTGCTTCTGAATATCTTTCACTCTTCTTACAACATTCTTCCAATTTGTTCCTTTATATACTTTACCCAGTCTCTCTCCCAGTAATATCCCAACCCCAGCTTCTCCAAATTACATTCCACCTTATCTATCCAATATTTTCCATACCTGCTTTTAATGTGATGCTGGTATGTTATCTGCTGGAGTTGACCTCCCTCCCCTCTTTTCTTAACCAGTAAATTAACACTCTCTTTAAGATATCTACCTTTATGCATTCCTTTCACATTAACCTTGCCGCCGCACTGGCCGCACAGTATGGGAGACCCATTACAATTTTATAAAACTTACTAACTCCCGGATGCAATACTTCACTCTCCTGCTCTAGCCCCCATATCTCGGCCCTATATAAAACTCTGCTTTTAACTATAGTTCGAGAAACCATTCTCTGGATCTTGTACTCGATGTTCGAGAATTTATTTTCTAATATTCTTGTTATCGAGAGTGCAGCTAATCATTTCCACTTCGAGTGTTTAATTTGGTCGGTCCATCTCCCGTTTCTACATATAACTATACCCAGATGATTTAGGGTGCCCGATGCCTCAATTATCTCATCTTTTATTCCTCGTTTCCTCTTAGCCTTTCTTCTCCTATCTTTTGCACACACCATCATCTTTGTCTTACTACTATTGATTTTCAAGGACCAATTACTGGCATACTCCACCACCTCATTAACACTTTTTTGTAGGCCTCCGGCTGACAGCGCCAAAAAAGGACATCATCCGCAAAAGTCAGGCCCCGAATATCTTGCTCCTCTAACACAGGGCAAGCCCATTTTCCTCCACCGTGTCTTATTAATATATCGTTAATAAATAACAAAAATAATAAGGAAGATAGTTTGTAACCTTGTTTCAACCCTATTTTTGACTCACTGCATTCACTTACTAACCCTTCTTCAATTCTAACACTACCATACACCTGCTCATATATCGCCTCAAGCGTTTTTCTCATCTTTTTGGAAACCCCTATCCCGCCTAATTTCTCGAACAATGCCCCCCTGCTCACAGTGTCTAAGATCTTTCCAAAATCTACCGCAGCCATATACACTATACCTCCTTTTGACTTTACACATTTATCTATTATCGTACTATCATGATGTTATCCATAGTCGTTCTTCCTTTCCTGAAACCATCCTGGTATATCGAGAGTATGGAAAACTCCTCCACCCGATTTCTCAACCTCTTCGCTAAAATCCCAGTATATACCTTACCCAGTAAGTCTAATAATGTTATACCCCTATAGGTACTTGGATTATTCCTATGTCCTTTCTTTTTTTTATAAATGGGGTATATTCCTTTTCACCATTCTTGCGGAAATTATGCACACTCAAAGATCTTATTGCATAGCTTCACCAAACTCCCGAAAACATTTTAATTTTTACTTCCTCTTTAAGAAACACCGATGCTATACCATTTAATCCGCCTGCAGACTCAACTTTCAATTTTCACAGCAATACTAATATTTCATCTTCCGTTATCTTTCCAACCAAAACCGAACTACCCATCTCTGTCTCGCCCCCCCCCCCCATCTCTCTCGACAACCCATCCCTATTCCATATATCACTCCACCTAATAATCCCTGTAAATATTGGACCCATCTTTCATAATTAATATTGACCTCCCCCTGCCTGCTCTCCCGTCTATATATTCAGTTTATTCTCTCCCACACCTTATAACTTTTGTTATTTTTACATTGACTATTTATTGTGTCCGCTTGTTTCTTCCGTCAAAACACCTTCCCGTCTACTACCTACAAAACTCCTCCCTCTTCAACATCCCCCTTCTACCTATACACCCTTAAAGTCTTCATCACCTCTCTTCTCATCTCCCTATATTCGTTATTGTACCACCCTCCTTTCTTTTTCGCTCTACCTTTTATCACACCTGTTACACTCTAGATCAGTTTTTCTAATTATTCTAAGGCCATGCCCACATTATTACCGCCATCGCTACTTCCAATCCCACTCCTGATGATTTGAAATTTCTCGTCTAAATAATTACTTAATTTCTCTTTTGTCTCGTCTGACCATTTATATTTAACTTGACTTGTGCCCTTCTCTCTTCCCTCCCTCCTCGTACCCCTCTTCTCCTCTTCCTCATCCTCTTCATCTTCCTCAAAGTAATACACACCAGCGCGTGGAAGGATTTTGCCCAATCTACCACTTATAGTTTATTTATTATATTCAGCATGTCTTCCGAACTAATCACCAAGTCAATTACACTCCCTCCTAGCATCGATATGTATGTCATCTCCTCTTTTTCATCCCCTCTCCATAGCCATTAAAATTATGCAAATCTTCTGCCGCACAGAAATCCAACAGTTTATTTCCGTAATAATTCCTCTCTTTATCCTCCCTTCGTCCCTCTCCTCTCGTTACTTCCATCCCCTCCTTATTATCTGATGGGCTTAAAGTACCTATCCTCGCATTCCAGTCCCCCATTACAATCGCCCATTTTCTTCATTTCTCTAATCATACTTGTATATTCTAGAAACTCCTCAAAAAAGTTACGATTTGCATATGCCGATCCTACAGAATGATTATACAGAAAAGCTGGGCATACATTTTATCCTCATCCCTCCTATTTTAAACCTTATCCACACGATATCATCTATCTCATTCGAAATTTCTTCTATTAACTTGTTTATCACTTCCTTAACTAACATCTCTATTCCTCCTGGATTTCTTCCCTACATACCTCTTTTCATTTTCACTGCATTACTTACTACAAAACCCTTCTATACTAAGCTTCTCCCTGCTGCTAGACACGTCTCCAAAAAAGCAACAATATTAAAACTCTATACCAACTCCGCCACTCATTCATTGCCCAGCTTACTAGACACCCCCTCAATATTTACAAAACCTTCTTTCCAGAACAGTTGTCTCTTACCCCCTTCTTCTTCTCTGCTTCCTTGTGACCTTACTTCTAGATCCTCTCAATTCTCCAATTTCACCTGCGTTCACCACCATTTTTTTACCTACTCCACACTCTCCTTACCCCTTTCTTCTCTATTCCCATATATTTCATCCCCCAGAGGTCTTTCAAACTTAAGCTTCTTCCCCACCCGTTGATTCACGTCATCTTTCTTCTCTCTCCTCACATCTTCTTGTCTTCATCATCCCCTGGCTGTCCACAAATCTTGCGATCCCTGGCTCCAGATGCTCCACATTCAGCAGTTCTCCACTTACCGATCTTGCTGTGCGGTAGACTTCGGTCACTTCCGTAATATCACTCTCCCCTACATCATCGCTACTTCTCCTTGTGATCTTCCTCACTTCTCCCTCTGCCGTCTGGGTCACCTTCTGCTGATGTTGATGATCTTCATCCATTTCCTTTAACCAACCCACTGTCCATGTGCGTGACCATCTTCCATCCCCTACAACCAGCTGCTGCCCTCTAATATGTGCCCTGAAACCTTGTTTTCTTTCCTCTCTTAAAATGCCTGCTAAACATTTTTCTCCTTAATAGCTCCACTGTTCATCTTTCTTATCCACACTTTCTCTCCTTTTAAATTACTAGCATTCTTTATCAAATGTCCGCCATCAATGTAGATAATAATTTCACTCTAATGGACCTCCTTCCCTTAACCTTCCCGATCCGATGGACATCGTCTGAATCAACTTCACTAAAGTGAATCTTCATTCTGTTTCTGCACCACATCCATCACTTTGAACACTAATCCCACTTTACTCTTTTATATTTTTTCTAAAAATTCTTGATTACCCCTCACTACCAATCGCTTCGCCTCCCTCAGATCTTGCTCTAAACTTCTTACCTTCTGATTCAATATTTCCAGCTCATCTTTATTACACCTCACCTCCTTTCTTTTCCTCACATCTTCCTTAATACACAGCTTTGGGTGCTTAAACTCCTGAGATTGCTCTCAAATCATTTCCCTTATTCGCTCCGTCTGACACGCCTCACTTAACATCTATTTTATCGCTTCAAATTCTTCCCTTCCAATGGAACCCACTGGACCAGAACCCGGATTAACTTTCACTCCCCCTATTATCAACAGCACAACCACCACCGCAGTCAACAGTAGAGCTTCCAACATCCCCACTTTCTCACAATTTATCATAACTCATCTCTCCTTTCTACTTTCCACTCCACAGTGCCAGCTCCCTATCACTGCCCTGTATTGTGCCAACGTGTTGCCCGTACTCCGTGCTCAACTCAGCACATCCGCACTCCTTGCTTACACAAACACAACTGATGTGTTCTTATATATATAAATGATACGAGGAAAGAAGTGGAATCAAAGATGAGGTTACTTGCGGATGATGTTATTCTGTATAGAGTAATAAATAAGTTACAAGATTGTGAGCCATTGCGAAAAGACCTCGACAATTTTGTGAGAGGGACAGCAGGAAATGGTATGATGATAAACGGGGTTAAAAGTCAGGTTGTGAATTTCACTAATAAGAAATGTCCTCGCAGTTTTAATTACTGCGTTGATGGCGTGAAAGTTCCTTATGGGAATCACTGTAAACACCTAGGTGTTAATGTAAGGAAAGATTTTCATTGGGGTAATCACGTAAATGGGGTTGTGAATAAAGGGTACAGATCTCTGCAAATGATTACGAGGGTATTTAGGGGTTGTTAAGAAGGTAAAGGAGAGGGCATATAAGTCTCCGGAAAGAACCAAACTAGAGTGTGGTTCCAGTGTATGGGACTCTCACCACGATTACTTCGTTCGATAACTGGAAAACAAATCCAAAGAAAAGCAGCTCGATTTGTTCTGGGGGATTTTCGACAAAAGAGTAGTGTTACAAAAATGTGCAAAAGTTCTGGCGTGGAAGATATGGAAGAAAAGAGACGAGCTGCTCAACTAAGTGGTATGTTCCGAGCTGTCATTGGAGAGATGGCGTGGAATTACGTTATTAGACGAATAAGTTTGAGTGGTGTAGTAGGAAATATCACAATATGGAGATAAAGTTGGAGTTCAGGAGAACAAATTCGGGCAAATATTATTTTATAGTTTGGGGAGTTAGAGATTGGAAAAATTGACCAAGGGAGATGTTCAGTAAATTTCCAAATTCACTGCAATCATTTAGAAAAGACTAGGAAAACAGCAGATAGGGAATCTGCCACCTGCTCGACTGCCCTAAATGCAGATCCATGTCGATTGATTGATTGATTGATTGATTGATTGATTGATTGATTGATTGATTGATTGATTGATTGATTGATTGATTGATTGATTGATTGATTGATTGATTGATTGATTGATTGATTGATTGATTGATTGATTGATTGATTGATTGATTGATTGATTGATTGATTGATTGATTGATTGATTGATTGATTGATTGATTGATTGATTGATTGATTGATTGATTGATTGATTGATTGATTGATTGATTGAAATACTAATTATAACACATATAACAGTACATAATACCTGTTAAATTTGCCCAAAGAAAGATAGATGTAAACTTCCATTCTCTTATTTGTCAGACTGAAAAATCTTTATTCATACGGTATAGAATATGTTTACAAGTGTCGTGTGCCATTAACTAAAATGTTAAAGAAATATATGAATGCCCTGGCCATCATTTTGTCAATGACTACACTAAAGTTCTACATGGCAAATTTCTCTCCAAAGGTATAGTTAATATGCTGTTCATTCAACAGGTTAATATGAGCAATACAGAGTACTTAGGAGTGAAGCAAAATATTTTTAAGGATCTTAAGTTCAACAGCAAGTAGATTTACCAGGTGAACTGCTACTTACATTTGCATTACCAGTACATTACGTTATTCTCTACCAAATATGTTCTAATATCCACATATTTAAGGAAATTGTGTGTTCAATCAAAATTATTTATCGCATGTGGTACAGGTTTATTTATTTATTTATTTATTTATTTATTTATTTATTTATTTATTTATTTATTTATTTATTTATCTACTTAATTAAGTCATTTCATCAGTATTGTGTATTTCATATTTTAAATGAAGGAAGAGTACTGAATGAATCTAACTTATCTAATGAAAAATCATTATTATTATTATTATTATTATTATTATTATTATTATTATTATTATTATTATTATTATTATTATTATTATTATTATTATTATTGCACAAATTGTAGATACAACTTAGGGATGGTAAATGGAGAAAGGGCATAGTCATGCATACACGAATATCCTATGATACACTAATGTGTATCCATCCGCACTTAAAATTACAGTAATAAATATTTACCATCATAGTCTAAAGAATGTGCTTACAATTACCGTATTTACATAGACGTATTATTTACATAATATTCACAACACCTGTTCAACATTAAGTAATTCTACTCTCTCTCTCTCTCTCTCTCACACACACACACACACACACACACACACACACACACACACACACACACACACACCTGAATCCCCAAATATACTTCAGCTAGACCAGCTCATACCCACGTAAAGTCTCACTCACTCGGGATCACATAAACTTTCATCCGTCCTCCCACGTATACTGAACATTCAAACAGTAGAAAATTATGTTATGTTCAGAAGGTTTTGTTATATACACAATACTTTTACCTCTTTACAAAAATTTTCAGCATGTAGTTCTTTTGTCTGTGGTGAGAGCTCATTCCATAGCCGACCAGAATGAATAAAGAAGCCATAGCCGAGCAGAACGAATAAAGAATGCAGTTTGATATGATGCTATTCTTTCAAGTAGAAGGAAAAGGAACACATCTCGACCTCTTTGAGTGGAACGGCAGCTCAGCTGTAAGCGTTGAAGGGCTTGATGTGAAAGTTATCTGCGAGGAATTTTCTCAACAAAGCAATATATATTTGTTTACAGAGAGCTGTTATGGGGGCCAGTGACCTGGCTGTATATAAATGACCGTGTTGAGCAATTAGTCGTTCTGATCGGCGTTGAACTCCTTCTAGTTTCAGCATGTTCTCTACTGTAGAGGGGTCAGTGGCGGTTCGTGACATTTTATTCTGACAGGGCCGTGCCGCCGTCTCTTTCCCGTCTCCTGTCGGTCTAGTTTTCACTGACCGGTACCACGAGACTCCTAGGTGAATAATAATAATAATAATAATAATAATAATAATAATAATAATAATAATAATAATCCGATGGCACTGGCTGAATAGGAATATGCTTGCACTGCAACATTTATTAATTAACTACACTACAATTGCATTTATGCACACACACTAATAGGCTAATAGCTAATGCAATCCCGATTACTATGGCACTCCACTGTTTCACTGATCACAATCCCAAGTGATAATAACAACATTCCTGAAAACTAATAAACAGTGCACTCCCGAATATATCTCTCCTTGCTCAAATTTCAAAGCATGACAACAACCCCGCACACTTGCTAAGTCTAGGGACCCACTCAATCCAATCAATACTGATCTGCATTTAGGGCAGTCGCCCAGGTGGCAGATTCCCTATCTGTTGCTTTCCTAGCCTTTTCCGAAATGATTTGAAAGAAACTGGAAATTTATTGAACATCTCCCTTGGTAAGTTATTCCAATCCCTAACTCCCCTTCTTATAAATGAATATTTGCCCCAGTTTGTCCTCTTGAATTCCAACTTTATCTTCATATTGGGCTCTGCTGCCACAGTCCGAGCGCCTCAAGACTACATCGTGCTTGCTGGACAACAGTCACGGTCTGAAAGTCTTTGTCATTTTCTTGAAAATATGAAAACAAAATGTTTACAGGCAAAATAATAAAGATAACATTGTATAACAGAACATTACACCACATACGTTTGACTTCGTTACATTTTATGTAATCAATTACAGAGTGAAATAACGTTAAATGATTTTGAAAAGACGGCGGGGCGGCGCCCGAAAGCCCTTCATGCACGAAACACCACTCAGAGGGGTGCCAGGAAGGCAACCTGTAGAATAGCATTGGCCGTACTAATGCCAAACAGCCCGCCTGAACTGCATTTCTATTGAGGTGCAAGGCATCAGATTTTACCACACAGTGAAATTTGATGTTGTAACGGTGATCTTGCTCTAGTTAATCAGATATACCGTACTGTATTTAAGTTTCTGTACATTTATAGATATTATGTTTATTTTGCACCACAGAGCCACATTATCAAGATCTGACTTTAATCTATTTACGTCATTCTCATTGCGAAAGCCTCTATAAACGATGGTATCATCAGTGTACTGCGCCGTAGTAAACGATACACAACCTGGAAGATCCAGCGCATCTAAAGTTCGTGTACAGAAGCGGCCTTATAATACTACCCGAAATCATACCAAATGCGATTAAATTTTGGTCTGACCTGGCCCCACTTAACACAACGCACTGCGTTCGACCTACCAGGAATGATCGAAACCATGCCAGCAGATTTCCTTGAATGCCATACTTGTTACGTTTTAACAACAGTGGTTGATGAGGTACCTGATCGAAGACCTTACTCCAGTCGAGAGTTACGCAGTCCACTTGGGAGATATCAGCCAAGTCCAGGGAATGTTGCCACTCATCAGTTACTGTTGTTAAAAGTGTAGTACGGGATTTTCCAGGGAGGAATTCATGTTGGTTGCTATTCAACAAAAAATCATTCAGAAAATCCAGCATATGTTTAACAATTAGGCGTTCCGTGCATTTACACAAACCAGATGTAATAGAGACCGGGTGATAGTTGCCTACATTTTCTCTGTCGCCGTCTTTGAACACGGGAACAACGTTTGCTTTCTTCCATTCATCTGGCACAGTCTCACTGTTCACTGAAATGTTAAATATTGCATAAAGAGAAGGTGCCAATGCATCTGCACGGCGATGGAGTTTTCTGGTCGGCATGTTTTCTGGGCCGTTCGCTGCATGGTGTTTGGTTCTCCGAAGATTTACTGCGAACTCGTTAGCAGTGAAGTACAGGCTAGTTAGGGGCGGGAAGTAAGAGAGTTGCCCTTGCAGTGAACAAGTCTTCGTCCTTGTCAGCCCTGGTGAAGTTATCTTAAAATTTACTGTTAAAAGTGTCTGTTCTTTCTTGGGGAGAGGAAACTGATACTCCGTTGTACTTGAAGACGGATGGAGCACGGTTGCCGCTTTCGTTTATGATGAAAGACCATAGCTCTTTACTATTAGAACTAAGGCTGAGGATATATGAACTGTAGGTATCACGAATTAATGATTCGATTTTGTTCCTGGCCAGTCGGTACTTCTCTCACCTACTGTCACTTGGATTTTCCTTCCATTTTCTGTATAAATTATTTATATTCCGGATACTTGTTGTTATATCTTTAGTGATTCATAGAGTTTTTCGTTTATTAGAGATGGAAACTTTCAGCACCACTTGATCCGCGCATTCGAAAAATACTTATTTCCAGTTTTCCAGATCTTGTTGATATTTATATCGCCGGTGAAGGACGTGAGGAGAATGCGAAGGTTTTTAAAAGAGAGGAAATATCGTTTCAGTCGATGCGGGAAATATTATATACCGGTACTGTTCTGGAGTGGAGTCGGTCTAGAAAGTCAAGAATAACGGCCGAGAGGATTCGTCGTACTGATCACACGACACCTCGTAATCTGCACGCCTTCGGGCTGAGCAGCAGTTGCTTGGTAGGCCATGGCCCTTCGGGGCTGTTGCGCTATGGGGTTTGGTTTGGTTCTGGAGTGGAGTTTTGGGGAGGGTTTTCTGTAGGTCAAAGATGTAATTATTATAGCTTGGTGATCACAAAATCCAGGTATTAAGTCTAGGAACTGGACCAATGATAGGGAGTTAGTAAGGAACAGGTGTAGTGTGAAACGAGAATTTTGAGTAATACGCGTCGCTTTAAACACTAACTGATGTAGAAAAATGTCGTAGAAGGTAGGAAGAGAAGTTATTAGCAAGAGGATTGTTTGTCACTGGGGCGGCATTTCTAAACTAAGTAATTTCGAGGTTGAAGCCACCGGCGATATAAAATGCATCGTGATTAGTCTGTACGAATTGCACACTATCCAGAGAGCAGAACAAAGCATCGTTCATCGTTTACGAGGACTTCGGAATATGATACACTGATCCGATGAAGAATTTGTTACTACTACACGTAATTTCTACTCACACGACTTTAACGATCGTCTTCAACTCAGGACGTCTTGTTGGATTACACTCTGGTTTTGCTGCAATAAGAACTCCGCCTCCTGAATCCGATTTGATTAATGGCAGCGGTGGTCTATCGGCTAGTATGGGGCATAGTCCTGTTGCAGAAGCACACCTTTAGGCCATTTTCCTGGCCGCTTACTTTGAACGGCACGACGTAAGCGCTTAATGGTTGCACATATGCTGCACTGTCAATCGTGGCCCCAAATTCCAGCCAGTCAATGAGGATGATGCCCGTTATGTCCCAGAACACAGTCGCCATTCGCTTGCCAACTGATGGCACTCTTTGACATTTCTTTGGTGGTGGACTGCTTCAATTGTATCGATTGTTGTTTCGTATGTGGCTCATGGTAATGTAGCCATGACTTATCACCGGTCACAAGCCTAGCCATGAAGTCGGCTGGATCTTGATCATGGCGTTACAAAAGTTCTCTGCACACTTCCACAGGCCTCTGCTTTTCGTCTGCAGACAAGAGTCTAGGCACCCACGTGGATGACACCTTCCCCAACTGTAAGTGGTCGTGCACGATCCGCTGCAAGGTGTTTCGGCTAATTCCCGTGGCTGCCTCCATTTCCGTAAATGTGATGCATTTGTTTGCTTCGATTGCCTGTTCGACCCGGGCAATGTTGGCTGGTGTTGAAACTGTCACATTCCTTCCAGAACTGGTTCCCTTGTCCACCGATATGCGCCCTCTTTTCCACCCTTCCACCCAGTTGTAAACTGTTTTCCCTGACGGCGCATGTCCTTCACAGACTGCCACCAAGCGCCGATGAATTTCTGCAGTGGTCACGCCTTCTTTCCATAGGAACCAATTCGTATAGCGCTGTCCCTGACGGTTGCTTTCCATGTTGTCTGCTCCTACGCTGACAGTTTTGTTATGAAATGGCCATGACGAGTACATTCGTTGGGCCCTATACGTGTGCTGCTACGAAACCGTGGAACAAGACACTAGTTACACGTCATCACCTTCAAAAGTGAAATGTGAGACATACCCGGAAGTAAAAAAAATAAAGTGTAAAACAATATAATACGCCCCTCGTATTAGTTTTAAATTTCGTGTGTTTACATTTTTATATAGGCCTAGCAAGTTCTCTAAGTATTATTGAGAGAGTACTTACAATCTGTGAAATCACATTACCAAATTACTGTCTGAATTAAATGACTGGCTAAGTTTCGCCTGATCACTATATAGTACAATCGTTTCCTCTGATTCTTTTTTACCTCCCCTTTCCTGAGACTATAACGGAGAGGGAAGGATTTAATACTGCATCATTACAATACACCTTATGAAAGCCCCTATCAACCAACACAGTCTATTGCCACATAACCACAAACGAATGATTCACAATATCATCACACAACTTCTACGTAACGGTACTTTTAAAACATGTATTTGGAAAGGTTTTTATTATAATCAAGGCCGGTTTTGTTCCATGAAACATAAAGAATAACGAATTTAATCTGTATGTCTTTGTAAGTACAGCCACTCTGCCGTGACACCTGTCGATTGTTTTACCTTCAAGTGTCATGGCTGCCAGCAGTTCAAGTGGAATCAAAGATGGTCGGCAGATAGCAGTCAACAGTTTGAAAGATTTAAGCAAGACCAACTACAACCTATCAGATCCTAATGCAGAATGCAACATGGCGGAAACATTTGGCCACTGTCTGCTGTGAGACGCAGCTGGACATTAATTCCTTATAATATAATTTAACGCCGATAACGTTCATAATCTTCGTAAAGAAGAATTAGTATATGAAATATAAATCATGTTTCCATAGTTAGAAAACACAAACCGGTTTAAAATAATATACCAAAATTGGAATTTTCCTAACCCTACACCAGTACATTTGACAATGATGAAATGTAAGTAATTAATATTCGTTGGTAAAACAACAACACACATCACATTACAAGAAAAACACAAAGCATTCATAACAGTGAAATGACATACCGTACTCAGTAAATAAGATATTCAGCAAGCAAGACTATTTTAAATATGCACATGACTCTCTAACATAACCCTACAATGACAAACTTTAACCAACATTCGTTGGTAAAATACAACAACGCTCACATACCACATTTGAAGAAACACACCCATAGCACTGAAATGGCAGGTACCCTACTCAGTAAATAACAAATTCAGCAACCTAGGCTGCTTTAAATATGCACATGATTCACTAACACTACAGCCAGTACACTTGAAAATGACACAATTAAACCAACATTCGTTGGTAAACCACACCAATGCTCAACATATTACAAGAAAAACACGAGTTACAAAGAACAATGAAATAACATTCTTAATAAATTCACAAATACACATTTAGTAGCCTAGTCCTAATTGAAATATACAATTAAAGGTGTGGACGAGGTGTAAACCAAGCAGTCTCTCTATACAAGTCGCGTCAGGTATCTACTATGACCAAGTTTAAACACCTAGGCGTAACATTTCAAAGCCAGGGCAATGTATTTACCCTACACGTGAAAGACAAGGTAAAAGCTGCAATACAATCACTGAATGACATAAACAGCTCAGCAAAATATCCCTCGAAACAGATATAAAGCTGTTCAATGTGAAGGTGTCATCAGTCGTTACATATGCTCTAGAAAACATCTGGACATATCACACAAAGACACAATGATTACATATCGAAAGTGTAAAATGAACTTTTCTCAAAAAGGCCCTTTGGTTGTCAAAATTCACGCCATCCCGTCTTATATAGGTGCTAGCGAGCGAATTATACTACACAGAGGAACTACCTTACGGTTTAAGCTGATACTTCCAGCCACTTCCAGCTACATTAATGACCTACAAGATTTATCGGCAAATAGAGCGGAAATCTGGGACGACTTCTTCACCGCTGATGCGATGTTCTCGCCAAACTGGAAACGAGCAAATTACGAGCTGCGGCACACTGTGACTAGGTTTGCAGTGCATGGTTCCCATCGTAAGTTATGCAGACGTTTCATCACCCTGACTCAGACTGTGTATGCTCTCGTTGCGGGAAGCCATGTGGTAGACACCATGCCATTTTCTATGGACATAGACATGAATCACGGACAACGTTTTATTTAACAGAATTGTAAGACTTCATATTTATATGGCCATTGGCTGCAGTTAAACTTTCATCCATTTATAAGAAAATCGTAATTTGCTAACACCTCAATGCACTTTTTAATCGTCGTTTCCAACTTCACATCGCACTAACTCTTCATCATCAAGGTTACATACCCTATTCTCAATTAGGTAACTAAAATCCTAACTCTACCAGTACCTCTCTTTGATTCTGTAACATAAGAAATTCTGGTTCGCAACTGTCACTCGTTAATACCTGAAAAAGTATGAACACGTTACAACACAAGGACATGACAATCAATGATGGACAATGCAAACCACCTCTGTTCACTGGATTAAAATACAACAACATTTTAACGCAGACATCACAATTTTTACATACTATTTCAATCACTTGCAAACTGATGTACCTGGCAATGCAGACCAAAATCTGCAGTGTTTCAAGGGGAACTGTGATGTGAACTATTTCTTTTAATACAGGCTCTAATGCATCTAAATTATCAATAATTCCACCATCACTATTGTTATAGACATTACTGACAAAGTCTTTCAAAGAAAATTCACCAAGTTTCGCAGATCTCATCTTCAATACACCTAACACTTTGAGGTTTCAATAACAATTCTGATGCTGTTCCGCTGAAGGCAAATTTGAGAAGAATTTTAGTTAGGAATGACTTTTTGCCCTCAAGGTATTCCAACTGTTTGAATTTCGGTGCAGATTCAATTAATGAATCAGTTAAAACGTAGGACATCTTCAATACTTTCATAAAATGTGCTTACTGAACAATCTCTGGAAGCATTTGAATTGCCCTGTAACTTAGACTCTGTAACCCTGACAGTTTATAAAGAAGTAATTTTGTTATATTATAGCGCCGATACCATATATTGTACCCTAAACTGGACTGTGAAGCTTGCTTCAGTGCATTGCGCTGGAGTACTACAACACTTGAGTTGCAAGAGCATTATTATAACTGATTTTATGCAAGTTATTATTTCTTGGAGTGCAAGAATAGGGATGGGTTAATTAAAACATCTGAAGATGTACCGTAGTGAAAGTGCTTAGGCCTACTAGTTGTGAAAAACGTTCTGGTTGTTTGTTTCTGGTACAGAGAAATATTCCAAACACAGTAATAATATTGTATTGTATTGTGCATCTAGCGGCATATAAACATACTACATCATTGCTGCGCGAAGTCGTGCATCTAGGAGTTTATATAATTTGTCATTGTATGGGGCTGTGGACAAGATTCGTGGAAAAATTAAGCATGCGCCTTCAGCTGTCGAAAATGGGAATATACTTCCCTAAATAAGAACAAAGTTCAAGTTTCAGAAAATGCATTCCTATAAAGATATGTGCCTATATTTCACAGGTAAATCTGTGAATGGTAATAACAAATTTTATTCATGCTATCCATATTACCGATGCCGTAATTGATAAGAGGGAACGACAATTGGAAAGCAAAGAAGCTATGAATTCTAGTATAGTTCGTTAGCTCGGAATGAAGTTAACTTTTAAAAGATAGGAGTATTTACTTGCACAATGTGACCGATTTCAGTGCTCGGAGGTAAAATTGGACTGTCCTTCGACCACAGCAATGGCAACAATATGCCCTGGTATACCGGTACCCAATTTTTCAGAGTGTCCGCACGCGAGAACATGCTGTCCACAAATGATTATACTCCCCTGTCCAGATCTAGAGGTAATATACCAAATCTTGAATCTACCTAATATTGACACGTGTTCTTTTTAAATGGTCTCAATACTGTAGAACACCATGTGTGTTACGATAAGTGTTTCAAACAAGTTCGGGTGTTGGCTGGTCAGTACCGGTACTGCAACTAGAAAAAATGTGCAAAACTAAATAAAAATGAAAATTGATAAAATTAGGAGGATAGAAGAAAATAGTATATTGTTTACCACTTCATCATATACGGTACCGGTACCGTAATCATTTGCAGCGCAGCTTTTATAACTGGGCAGATGCCCAGAGCCAAAAAGAATGAAGAAATTTTAAGTAAGAGCCAGGAGCGAGTATAGTGAAATCAGGTTTTTAATGATCAACTGATCAAATGCAGTATCGGTACCTAATACCGAACTTTTTGTGACACCGTTATGAATATAGCCTAATACAGGCTACTTACGAACCGGTAGCTGATTTAACTTTCCATGACAGGTGAAACATTAGAATGCACTCATCACTCGTCCGGTCTCTTATATTATCCTTGCGGTCGCTGCGCTGCGAGCCTGTTTCGAACATGCGTGAATTAGAATCAAAATATTTATTTTGCAAATGGGGCATTTTCCTCAAAATCATAAAAATATACACATATGCATATTTACAAATACTATAATATTCATAATGTGTATTGTTTCTTTCTGGTTTTACTTCCTCCTGCTATGATCTCATTCTACATTTGAATGAATGCACATTTTTTGGGAAAGGGTGGAAGATGTCCTTTGGCAAGCTGTTCCATTCTCTTTTCCCCTTTCCCACTAATGAATATTTTCCCCAGTTATTGTACCATTGATTTAACCTTATCTTAACCACATGATAAAACCTACTTACCCCTATAAATACCTTCAGTCTTTAATCACTTTCCAACATCCTCCCAAGAACTTTCTCCTGTACATGCCAGGTACACAGATCCCAATCTTGCTCTCAACCTCCTTTCTGTTAAACTTTCCCACCTGAGCTTCCTAGCATGGTACTAACACTGCTAGTCATTCTGTGGTGGTGGTGGTGGTGGTGGTGGTGTTGGTGGTGGTGGTGGTGGTGGTGGTGGTGGTGGTGATTATTCTTTTAAGAGGAAGTACACCTTGGCTACCGTCCTCTTAAGTAACACTAATCATAGAGAAAAATGCAAGGGATTCAACACTTCAAAATAAAGGCATCGGTCAAAGAAAGACATGGGCCACGATGGACATGAAAATGAAAGACTCCCTAGGCCTCGAGTGTTCCAATAACGCCGGGGTCAGAAAAGAACAAGAGTGACCAAGGGAGGTTGGATAGGATAGACGAAAGTGAGGAGCCTGGCACAAGTTAGTGGAAGCAATGCCAGGACTCAGCTGAGGGCTCTGTAGTCACCAGCCCATGTTCCCAAGTTGAGACCAATTGGGCCCCTTTCAGTCACTACTTATGACAGGCTAGGGATACTCTGGGTGTTATTCTATTGCTCCCACCCACAGGGGGAGTCATTCTGTGGTTCCCCATTACATACCTAGCCGCTTTTCTCTGTACCTGCTCCAATTCCTTTACCAAAATTCTTGATATGGGTCCCATACTCCTGCAGCATACTCCAGTTGAGGTCTTACAAGTGTTAGATATGCCATCTCTTTTATTCTCCATGCTTGCTCCTTTTAACATCAGCATTACCATGTGCAGTGACCTAAATGATTTTTGATGACATAGCCTATATCAATATAAATGGTCCGTTATTGGACATTATCAATTTTTCAGCTAACTCATTTCTGTTGCCAGCGTTTCGCCCCATTGTGCTAAGTTGAGCTCATCAGTTGGTAAATAGCACACCCACCAAGACGCATGGCTAGTGCATACCGTGGAAGCCACTGCGTAGGCTACTTGAAGCCACCGGCAGTGCCAATGCACTATGAGAGACTTTGTCTCATTACCATAAATTGATGCCTATGCCTGCCTGGCCATCAGATGATACAGACGTTGATTCCCACAGAGAACCTGAAATATTTGTCCCAAATGAGTAAATTTATAATCATCTGATGGCCAAGCAGGCATCAATTTTTGGTAATGAGACAAAGTCTCTCACAGTGCATTGGCACTGCTGGTGGCTTCAAGTAGCCTACGCAGTGGCCTCCACGGTTGATCGGCAGGGTGGCTCCACATCTCTAATACCAGCGCCCGCCGACCTAAATCAAGCATATAGCCCGACTCCTCGTTGGATGTCAGCCTCCCTACGATCAACCACCAGAACGACCACCACCATCACCACTACCTTTGCGACCCCTGCTCACACCTTCTCCTCCCTTTCTATCACAACTGTTACGTCTTCCCATCCATCGCCGATTCTATCAACCTCCCTTCTCCCCGCTACTTCCTGTTGATCCACCTCGACAATTACGTATTCCTCCCCGCTAATTCACTCGCCCATCTACGCCATCTACATCTGTCCCGCCAACCACTACGTCACCACCACCATCCATCGTACCAGCAGCAGCCATCAAACAGCATTCATCACTGTCAGCAGCATCCGACACACCTGAAGTCTTCAGTTGTGTCGTCCGCGGCGTAAGCCCGCACATCCCGACAACCGCCGTTCAAGAACCACTCCGCCTTCAAGCCATACCCATCAAGAGGACGTTCCGCAACTACAACTCCACCAGTCCGACATACTTAATCCGACTTCAGCTCCCCAGCATAGCAGCCGTCACCCACCCGATCTCCAACGGTACACTTCTCTATGGCCGTCATCATACCGTCGAACCTTCTCGCTCCCCTCCCTGCCTTAGCCAACCCTCCTCCACATCTCGTCGCCGTACCCAGCCTGTTCATCCCAGCTTTCCGCGTTCTTTCCATGTCTGTCCACCTCCTTCCTCTGCTCATCTCTCCATTCCACCACCGCCTACCTTTGCATATCTCCAGCACCTCATAACTGTCCTTTACCATATCGCTTTAACACTTCACTACTTTACCCTTCCACGCGACTTCTTTCTCGACACTCTGGTGTAAACCTCCTTCTATAGTCATCTCCCCACGCCACGAGGCCCCACCATAACATCCTCGATAATCTTCACATCGCTTACCCATCTCCTACATCTACATGCATCACACTGTTCTCTTCACTGCTCCTGGCCCGAGAGATCACGTTACGATCTACGGTGGGGAATAAAAACTTCTCCACCGCCGCCGCCTCCACGGTATGCACTAGCCATGCGTCTTGGTAGGTGTGCTATTTACCAACTGTTGAGCCCAACTTAGCATACTGGGGTAAAACGCTGGCAACAGGAATGTGTTAGCTGGAAAATTTATAATGTCCAACAACGGACCATTTGTATTGGTATTATAAATTTACTCATTCGGGACAAATATTTCAGGTTCCCTATAGGAATCAACATCTATATCATACTCTATACCGGTATGTGAAATTTACCACTCGCTAATGTGACCCCTTAGTACCTACAATTATCTTCAAAATTTATCTTTTCCCATCTGTTTTGTAATTGCTCACTAGGTCTATCCTGTATGTCTTGTTTCCAAAACTAATTGCTTGACCCTTTTCAACATTAATTTTAATCCCATTTTTCTGAGTCCAAATATGTAGGCCTATTTTGTCCAGATCCTCCTGGAATATTTGACACTCATCTAAACAGCTCACGTTTCTATGTAGGGTACAACTAAATCATCTGCAAATAGTCTGATTTGTGAGTTTAAACCTTCTTGTATATTGTTCATAAAAATTTAAAAAGTAAAGGTGTCAGTTTGCTGCCCTGTGGTAACTCCTGCCCACTTTCTGAGATTCTGATAATGACCCGCCCTTACTCTCTGCTTACTGTCCTTCAAGAAAACTTTCACCCAATCCACTACTCTCCTATCCAGTCCTCTTTTTCTCATTTTCTTTTTAAGTATATCATATATACTCTATCAAAGGCTCTAGACAAGTATATTATTATACAAATCCAGCTCTTCATTCTTGTATAAAACCTCTGAGACATCCTGCTGGAAACCATTAAGCTGAGCTTTGCAAGAGTATCCTGCCTTGTAATCAAACCGCCTAGTGTTAAGCCACCCTATATGTTCTAAGCATGCCCTCATATGTTTGCCCCCAAAAACGTTACATATGATAGGACCTACATGTAAGACTCAGTGGCTTGTAGTTATCACTGTCTTGCTTTACACCTTACCGTGTATACACTGATACTACCAAAGCAACTTTCCATTCTTCAGATATGACTCCATTATTTAGACAATACGGTAACCAAATACAAATCTCAAGTAGCTTAAGGTATAATAGCCCATCAATTTAATTTTTTTACCATTCCCTACAAATACCATCAACTCCTGCAGATTTTCTTGCTCCTAATGCCTTAATTTTCTTACAAATGTCACTGTTATTGATCTTCAGAAGTCCAAAATTACAGCAATTTCCTATTTCTTCTTCTGAATCTTCCCCTTCCCCTTGAATCCCAACTATATATACTGTTTATTGAAAAGCTCAGCCTTTTCACCATCAACAGTTATCAACTCCTTTGTCGTCCCTTTTAGATCTGGAATTTTATTCTTTATCCCCTTCTGTATTCTAATATAGCTATAAATATTTCTTCACCTGTCTTTATACCCCTGTACCCCTGTCCCCCTGTTACCAGCTAAGTGAGGGCTATTTGCTTTATGTCGCACCGACACAGATAGGTCTTATGGCGACGATGGGAGAGGAAAGGGTTAGGAGTGGGAAGGAAGTGGTCGTGGCTTTAATTAAGGCACAGCCCCAGCATTTGCCTGGTGTGAAAATGCGAAACCACGGAAAACCAACTTCAGGGCTGCCGACAGTGGGATTCGAACCCACTATCTCCCGGATGCAAGCTCCCAGCCGGGCACCCCTAAACGCACGACCAACTCACCTGGTGCTCAGAGAATTAGAGCAGGTGAAGCTTTATTTGATCTTGTAATAATTAAGAGGGGAATTCCTCAAGGTAGTATTATTGGACCTTATGTTTTCTTATATATATATATATAAATGATATGAGTAAAGAAGTGGAATCAGAGGTAAGGCTTTTTGCGGATGATGTTATTCTGTATAGAGTGATGTTACAAGATTGTGAGCAACTGCAAAATGACCTCGATAATATTGTGATGGACAGTAGGCAATGGTATGAGGATAAACGGGGTTAAAAGTCAGGTTGTGAGTTCCACAAATAGGAGAAGTCCTCTAAGTTTTAATTGCTGCATTGATGGGGTGAAAGTTCCTTTTAGTGATCATTGTAAGTACTGTACCTAGGTGTTAGTATAAGGAAAGATCTTCATTGCGGTAATCACATAAATATGATTGTAAATAAAGGGTACATATCTCTGCGCATGGTCATGAGGGTGTTTGGGGGTTGTAGTAAAGATGTAAAGGAGAGGGCTTATACGTCTGTGGTAAGACCCCAAGTAGAATATGGTTCCAGAGTATGGGACCTTCACCAGGATTACTTGATTCAAGAACTGGAAAAAAATAAAAAAGCAGCTCAATTTGTTCTGGGTGATTTCCTACAAAAGAGTAGCGTTACAAAAATGTTGCAAAGTTTAGGGTGGGAAAACTTGGGAGAAAGAAGGTGAGCTGCACGTCTAAGTGGTATGTTCCGAGCTGTCAGTGGAGAGATGACGTGGAATGGCATTAGTAGACGAATAAGTTTGAGTGGTGTCTTTAAAAGTAGGAAAGATCACAATATGAAGAAAAAGTTGGAATTCAAGAGGACAAACTGGGGCAAATACTGTATTTGTTTATAGGAAGGGGAGTTAGCCCTTCATAAGGTAATTTTTTTCATAATGGCCAAAAGTAACATACTTACCTTCCAAAGTAAATACTAGAACCAACAAACATTTAATCAATAGCAGCTAAATCATTTTATGATAATCACTACTAAAATTGTTTGGCAAAATTTTAACCACAATCCTATTAGGGACATGCACATTTTGTGGTCAATAAATTAACCACATCCATTAATTATATTCATTTATTGAATTTGTTTTATTGGACTCATCAATTATTGTTTTGAATATACATTCAAAGAAGAAAATCATAAATATCTCAAGTGGAGAAGTTAAATTCACAGTACCGGTACATTGGGTCCAAATGGGCGAGAGAATACATAGCTTTGGAAACTATTGGGCTCTTTTGCTCTATTAGAAAAGTTATACTGTGGAGGCTGCCGAGTTAGACTCGAGGAGTCTGAGTCTGGTTCAATATCAGAATATGAATCGGATGCTGAAACTAAAGATTGCTGGCTCTTATCTGCTTGGCCCCAGGGGCTCTGAACTTTGGAGCGTGGGTTGGCGACCACGGGGCCCTCAGCTGAGTCCTGGCATTGCTTCCACTTACTTGTGCCAGGCTCCTCACTTTCATCTATCCTATCCGACCTCCCTTGGTCAACTCTTGTTCTTTTCCGACCCCGACGCTATTAGGTTTGCGAGGGCTAGGGAGTCTTTCATTTTCACGCCCTTCGTGGCCCTTGTCTTACTTTGGCCGATATCTTCATTTTTCGAAGTGTCGGATCCCTTCCATTTTCCCTCTGATTAGTGTTATATAGAGGATGGTTGCCCAGTTGTACTTCCTCTTAAAACAATAATCACCACCACACTTATCTGCTTGGTCCGGATCAGCTGGATCATACATGCTCCCATCCGAATCCTCTTCCATCAACTGTGCACTGATGGTACCTGCCAGTGCTTCGCCACTGCTCGTACTAGTACCTGCTACTGGTATGTCTAAGGGATCCTCAGCATCAGAATCACCCCCGGCTTATGAATCTGTTCCTAGTGTATCCCACAGTTCCTTAATTTCAGATGTTCGTAGACGTGGCATGCTTCTGTGACAGTAAATATAAGAAAAAATATACGGAAAACTTATTTATTAAAATAAAAGATACAATAATCATGCACCAGCATTATCTTTCTCTTCATCCAAGACATCATCTTGCACTATGGACTTTCTATACTATTTCAAAGAGCATCTAAACGAGCTGTAATACGTTTACGAGACTTTCCAAGTTACTGCTTTCATATTAGTATCTCCGTATCATCTAAGCACAATACATTCTTATCAATATTTCAACTTTAGTCTACAAAACACACTTTGTACTCACCTAATATCACAGTAACACCACAGGAAACTGGAGAAAAACCAATAATTTAGCAAGAAAAGCAAGACCTGCAAATTGAAAAAGTGAGGTTAGATTGGACAGCTATTTACAAGCCTAAAGTATAATCACATATATGGCTACAAGTTTCGTAATCAATTACAGTCATAGCAAAAACTATTACTTTTACTAATAACTCACTGATATAACATAGTATTATGCCAATAAATAACAGAAATATTAACTTACACTTACCGACTGAATAAACTTCGTGTGCTGCTATTAGCTATCGAAAATGCATTGTGGTTAAAATTTTGACCACAAAAAACGCGAGCGCTTCTCTCTAATGGCCGTACTGAAAACTAAGGTTGTGGTTAATGTTCGGACCACAAAGCGTTCTAGATGAACACTGATGATGATAAGTTTGAGTTTTGTAGCTAAATACAATATATATTCAACCTTATCCGAGGTGATTAATTAATTAACCACTATCCAATAAAGGGTTACGGACTGGAACAACTTACCAAGGGAGATGTTCAATAAATATCCAATTTCTTCGAAATCATTTAGGAAAAGTGCTCGGAAAACAACACATAGTGAATCTGTCACCTTGGCGACTGTCCTAAATGCAGATCAATATTGACTGATAACGCACTAACCTGATTTAAAGATGATTATGTACAGTTATGCCTTAATAACATGCTGGTGTCTGTACATCGTAAGAGACACTACAGTATCTGATTTTGGTATGCATGAATGATGTTTTCTGTCCCTAATCATCAAATCATCATCATCTTCGTTCGCCATCTCCAGTTGCCCGAGTGTGGTGTACGAGCCTCCTCCATCTTTGTCCATGAACCACTGTTTTCTTATAATCTTCTCCCAATCTTGTCCTCTATCCTCGACATCTTCCTTCACCAGATCTGTCCATTTTCCTCTGGGTCTGCCCACTGGTCTTTTCCCTTTTATTTCTCTTTCATATTCTCTTTTTTCAGTCCTGCTTGGACTCATCCTTCTTACATGGCCAAACCACTTCAGTCTTGCTTCCTGAATCATCTGTAATAGGGAGTCTCCTATTCCCACCTCCTCTCGGACTTTTTCATTCTTGAATTTGTCCTTCCTGGTCTTCTGTATCATGGTGCATAGGAACTTCATTTCTGCAGCTTGGAGTTTTGAATTGTCTTGTCTCGTTAACATGACAGTTTGCAAGCTATACATGAGGATGGGTGTATAATATGATTTATATAATGTCATCTTGTTTATCCCACAGCAGTTGTTTTACTTGGTGGTAAAATGAGTTGCCTTTTAATTCGACTGTCTACTTCACACTTTGCAAGGTTGTCTTTTGATAGTATACTACCCAAGTACTTAAACGTTGTCCGGGTCCATGGATAAATGGTTAGCGTGCTGGCCTTTGGTCACAGGGGCCCGGGTTCGGCGGGGTTGGGAATTTTAAAATTCATTGGTTAATTTCGCTAGCACGGGGACTGGGTGTATGTGTCGTCTTCATCATCATTTCATCCTTATCAAGACGCACAGGTCGCCCATGGGAGTCAAATCAAAAGATCACCACGTCGTCTGCAAAGATGAAAGCTTGCAAGTCCTGCTCCTCTTTCCTTTTTAGAGCCTTTATTATGGCTTTCATCACAGTGATAAATAAGGGGGTGACAACGCGCTGCCTTGCTGTATTCCTCTCTTCGTTTCAAACCATTTGGACAGCCCGCAAACCACTTGCACACAACTTCTGATTTTATCATATACCGTCTTCAATTTTGCAATAAGACTGTCACAAACTCCAGCTCTTTTAGGCATTTCCAGATATGCTCCCTTGGTACGCTCTCATAAGCCTTTTAGATGTCTGGGAATAGTAGAAAAAGTGGTTTCCCTTTTCCCAGTGCTTTTCCGTTAACATCCTGACAGCAAAGATAAGCTCTGTAGTTTTTCTTCCAGGCCTAAGTCCATATTGTTCCTCTTCCAATAAAGGTTCTATAATTTCTCTTAATCTACGCTCTATGATTTTTTCCAGAAGTTTTAGACCATGAGAGAGCAGAGTAATTCCACGGTACCTAGTTGATGCATTTCCGTATACTCCCCTTTTTGAAAACAGGTACGATTATATCCTTCTTCCAGTCTTCTGGAATAGTGTTTTCCTGCCATACTGCGTTAAGGAGTCTATATAACCGCTGGACTGCTGGAGTTCCTGCTGCTTGCAACGTATCTGTACTTAACTCATCCACTCCAACTGCTTTTCCTTTCCTCATACTTTTCACGAACTTTTCTATCTCCAGCCATGTAATTGGGGTTTCCATGCTTCTACTTTCTCGTTATTACTACAGGGTTCCTCACTGTCTGATATAATGCTCACTACTCCATTAAAGAGATTATCAAAACAAGCCTTAAATTAATTCCTGATTTCATCTTCTTCTCGCACTAAGGTTCGGGTGTCCCCTTCTATTGCCTTGATATTCTCTTGTTCACACCTTCTGTTCTTGACTACCCTGTACAATAATTTCCTATTTCCTCTGCTGTCTAACTCCAATTTATCCACAAACTCATTCCATGCTTTTTCCTTCTCTTCTCTTACTACCCTCTTAACTATGAGTTTCATTGTTCTATAAAGTTCCAGTAGTCTATTAACTTCTTGGCTTACTTGGTCTTAGTGAAGTTTTTGTTTTTATTTATCTAGCATCCTTTTTGCTTGGTTTCTTGCTTTAATGGCTGTTTTGACTTTGTGTTCCATCAAGGTGTCTCTTCTTCCTTCTTGGTCCTGTTAATCCACAGAGTTCTTCAGCTTCTCCCACAAATGTATCTTCAAACATTTTCCACTCCTCCTATTCTGTTGTTGTTTCTCCCCGCGGTAGGTTTTGTTGTATTCTATTCTAATATTCTTCCTGGAACTGAGCTTTTTCTAATTTCCATGTCTTTATTTTTCGTTTCTTCTTTGTTTTCTTCTGAATTTCATTTGTCATACGGCCCAAGTCCATGATCAGTAAGCTATAGTCGCTGTCCATACTTTCACTGGGAATGACCTTGACATCAGTTAACCATTTCCCCCACCTTTGTTTGTAATGACATAATCGATCAAAGATTTATGTTTGCCACCCTAGCTATACCTTGTTATTTTGTGGTTCTCCCGTTTTCTGAAGAAGGTGTTCTTGATAATCATGCCATTTCTTCTAAAAAGATCAGTCAGCTGTTCATTTTATGCATTTCTGTTTCCAAACCCATGTGGTCCAACGATATCCTGCCTTGTCTGTTTGTTCCAACGTGTGCATTTAGGTCTCCAATAATCATCAAATACTTTACAAAATAATTTTCAATATATTTATTGTTTTTTGCCATGTAACAGTGTTTTCTTTTAATACATGCTTGCTTTTCTAATCTTTGCCTTAACACATTTCCTCCATATTTACTCTACAAGCCAAAGCAAGGAAATACTCTGTATGTTCCAGTTTATGTTTCATTCTTTGATGCCACAGGCTTACTCTGCTTAAATTCATCATTACTTCACCCTGTGAAGCCCAGAGTTTACAGGCTTGCAGCAGACAACAAAAAGTACACTGTCTAACAAAAATAATTGAAGCACCCAGAAGAAATGATCAGGTGTCAATGTAACTTCATACATGTACACACCATTGGTGGGTATGTGAGTTACAGTTCTCTGTGACAGAACGCCACCAGAATGCATTAGTGTTTTTCGTGTTTAGTGTTGTTACCAGACCTGGTAGGTAAATAAGGGGCATGAACAGCGTTAGATGTTGAGTGATCACTGTGAAGGACATGGAGATGCCACGTACTTATGTCAGACAGCATTATCAGCACCTGACAGAGTTTGTTCTATAAAGTTCCTGTAGTCTATTAATTTCTTGGCTTACTTGGTCTTGGATAGCTTTTTGTTTTTCTTTATCTAGCATCTTTTTTGCTTGGTTTCTTGCCTTAATGGTGACTATGTCGTTCCACCAAGGTGTCCCTTCATCCTTCTTTGTCAATCCTGTTAACCCACAGAGTTCTTTACCTTCTCCCACAAATGTATAATTTCTGCAATACCATAGATTACCATCGTCTGCAAGTATGACAGTGACGTGGCGAGAGGTCCCATTCTTCCAATGTTTTGGAAAGGCACAGCGAAGTTATTCCTGGCATCATGGTGTGGGGTGTCATCGGATATGACTTCACGTCACCGGTGGTAGTGCTTGAGGGGACTTTGTCAGCACAACGGTATGTCACGGACATCCTGTGTCCTTATGTGTTAAATCTCATGTGACAATATTGTGGTGCCTTTCAACAGGACAATTCTCATCCACACACAGCACGTGTCTCTATGAACTGCTTGCGTGATGTTGAGGTACTCCCGTGGTCATCAAGATCCCCAGATCCGTTTCCGATAGAACCTGTGCGGGACCAACTCAGACGTTAACCCCATCCCTGTACCTGTATCCAAGATATCAAGGACTAGTTATAACAGTTGTGACCCAGCTTGCCTCAGGACAGGATACGACTTTATGACACCCTTCCCAACCGAATCAGTCCTTGTGTCCAGCCCAGAGAGGGTCACACTGATAAGTGGGCTCATACTATAAAGTTCTTAGTAAATTTGATTCATTTTTTTAATCACTGAAATAACATCACATTCCCTCTCAAAACGTGAAATTTAACTTCGTTTCCCACTCCATTTCTGGGTGTTTAATGTCAGGCAGTGTATATTAATGCAACACACTCAGACTGGTGCCTGGAGAGAAAGCTCAGTTTGTGCTCATTCTCACAGGGAAAGTATATGCTTTAAAATTCCTCTGTACGCATGAAAATTTTAACTAGTGAGT